>NW_006408573.1:2567502-2632325 GCF_000296735.1 Chrysochloris asiatica
GGGCAGTGTTTCGTTCTGCTGTGCATAAGGTCGCTATGGGTTGGTACCGACTCGATGGCACCTAACAACAACAACAAGGGAATAGGCTGATTTTATAGGTTCATGATAGGGTTGCTGAGAAGTCCTGGTGGTTTAGTGGTTAAAACAGTTGGCTGCTAATTCAGAGGTTGGTGGTTTGAACCTACTAACTGCTCCACAGAGAAGGATGTGGTAGTTTGCTTCTGTCAAGATTTACAGTCTTGGAAACCCTGTGGGGGCAGTTCATCTCTCTCCTGTAGCGTCACTAGGAGTCAGAGTCTGCCGGTGGCAGTGTTTAGTTTATTTTGTTTGTTTTTTAACATGGATAGGGAGAGATCATTCCAGTTAGGCAGAATGGTATGAGTATAAGAATAAGGTAGTACAAACCAGGGTTATGTGTTAGGCTAACAGGATGAGACAGAAAGGTCAGGAAACTTAGACCAAATACAATAGGGGCTTTAAGAGATGGCTGAGTTCTGGGAAGTCTTCAAAGAATTTCAAAGCTGACAGTGACATAGGGCTGGCTGGTGATAGTTTAGGAAGTTCTGTCTGGTACAGTGTGTACTGGTGCAGTGCTGGGGAGAAAGGAAATATTTGGAAACAGGTTCCTGAAATGAGTGATGTAAAGTACACATGTGCTAGGTGGGAGCAGTAAGAACAGCAGAGAAGTCTGAATTGCAAAGGAATTTCTAAAATGAGAGACATTCATAACTAATTGCTTATGGGGATGAAGAAGAGGAAAGAGTCAAGTGTGAGTCTGTGGTTTCGAACTTGGAACTAAATGAGTATACGGGGAAGGGGATTAAATATTCCAAGTGTTATTTGAGTGTGGGGAGTTTTATGGGTACCAGTCAGAGCTACTGGCAAGACCTGAAATGGAAGGAACAAGGCACAACCTTGACATCTCTTTCGAACATTGTGAAATTATGCCCTAGAGAACGACTTTAATCTCTGTGTTAACTCTGTGACCTGAGCTATACTGAGAATAAAGTACTTAGGCCAGTAATTAAATGAAAAAAAATATTTCCAACTTTTGAATCTTTTTTGTTGTAAGCTAGTGATTGTCATAAGTGTTTTCTTGCGGGGCTTATAGCTTAATTATTAAGTGCTTTTCATTCCCTCTTCATTTGATACTCAGATCCTTTCTTTATCCCTGTTTAGATTAGAAGGTTTTCATGTCACCTTGGTTTTTTGGAACTGATCAATTGCCAAGGATCTGTCCATTTTGGACTGACTTTTTTACCTGCTTAAAGAGATGCTATTGGCTCTTTGGAACTGGTAGTTTTCTTCATCTGTGTGACTGAGCCTATATAGCACTTGGAGAATGGGCCACTTTTTCTCTACCAGAGAAATGAAGTCATGGCCAGGAAATTCAGCAATAACATCCTTGGGGCTGGAGGGCTGGGAAATCTCTGGGACATCTACAAGTTTGACGAGTGAGGAGAAATGGATCAGAGGAATCTTGTACCTTTGCCAAGCCCTTTGTCCAGATCTAAGGAGTTGAGTCCATATAGTTGTCCAGTATAAAACTGGCCTTTTAAAACCCAGACCTGTCCCTTTCCAAGGAACAAAAAATGTTCCACATTGATTAGAAACAGATAAATCCAAATAATGTTAACTTTTTTTTTTTATGGGCCATTCACCTTTAATGTCCTTCTTACCCCAACTTTCCAAGTCTCTAATGCACAGTCCTAGTGTGACACTGTGGGCTAATGTGTCAGACTACAAACTCATGTGAACTGCCTGGTCAGTGGTTCAAGCTCACCAGCTGCTCCTTGGAAACCCTATAGAAGGAAGGTTACTATGGGTTGGAATTGACTCGACGGCACTTAACAACAACAAAAGCACCGTGTGTCCAATGCCATATTGCATTTCTACATGCTCACTGCCCCAGAATCACCTCTGAGTTGTTGTTGTTAAATGCTATCGAGTTGGTTCCAGCTCGCAGAGACACCCTGTATACATAGGGTTTCTAAGGAGCGGCTAGTGAGCTTGAACCACTGACCTTGCAGTTCAAACAACTTTGTAGTCCAGTGCATTAACTAACCCACTGTGTCATGTTGTTGTTGTGAAGTGCTGTCGAGTCAATTCTGACCCTGTGTAGAGTTTCCAAGGAGCAACTGGTGAGCTTGAACTACTGACCTTGCAGTTCAAAGGGCTCTGCAGTCTGCCTTTGCATTAGCCCACAGCGCCACACAGGGCTCCCACAGTGCCATTATTGTTGTTACTGGTAAGTGCTGTCCAGTCGATTCCAACCCATAGCGACCCTGTACAGAGTTTCCGAGGCTGTAAATCTTTACGGGAGCAGAAAGCCTCTCATCTTTCTCCTGCGGAACAGATGGTAGCTTCAAACTGCTGTCCTTAAAGTTCACAGCGTGATTCATAACCACTACGCTATCAGAGGTCCATACAGTGCCATAGTGAGGGCTAAAAGGTGTGCTGCAGGGGCCCACCACCACTTTGTGAGGGTAGATGGTGCTCACCAAGTTTTAAAGCCATTTAGAAATCTGAAAATAACAATGAAAGGTGTGAATTCTCCCTAGTACTGAATGGCATGTGAGAATTCTTGCATTAGCCCTTTGTAATAGACCCTACAATAAACACTGACTTTGCTCTCTCCAGGAAGGCAAATGTTTGTGTAAAGCAGGCCATAAAGCCACTCTCATAAAAGACCAAGTTCCTTTTCCATCTTAAAACCTGAGTTTAAGAGCTTCGGGATTCTAAAATGAAAAGAATTCTCTTGCTACAAGGAAATCAGTGGCATCCACCAGGAAAAGGAAGAGGGTAAGACTGTGCCCTGGAACCTGTTGATCCACAGGTAGGGAGTGAACTGACCTTTGGAGACTAATGACTTGAAATGACACAAGATCCGGTAACAAAGTTCCTCTCCTAATAGTTTAGGGCCCTGAAAAGGTCAGGAATATTTTCAAGCCTCTATAGTTTTCTACAATCATACTTCTCAGTAACATATACATTTGCTTGAGTGACTTTCTAATATAAAGCTTGTGTATTTTAGGTTATTAACTCCCATTGGCAGTATGTGTTTTGGGAGTAATAAGCCCATTGAGTCACAGACAAAAATCATACTTGGGAAAGTGAATCTCTTCCAAGATGGTAGTATGAGAACCGCTGTCAATATGTATGTTTTGGGATTATCTGTTGGAATATCATCCTTATGTCACTGGATTCTGTTCAGAAAATGCTGAGTTAATTCCAACCTTTTCCTTGTAATTTGAAAGAATTCATTGATCTCTCAAAGTGACTGAATTTCAGCAAAACTCAATGCTTTAAAGTTGATTCCAAAGCACAGCAGCCCTGTAAGACGGAGTGGTACTAGAAATCTTTATGGAAGCAGACTGCCATCTTTTTCCTGCAAGGTAGCTCGTAGGTTCAAACCTCCAACCCTCTATTTAGCAGGCAGGCACTTAACCACTGCACCACCAGGCCTCCTTGATGTTCTGCAAGAAAATGACTTGTTATTTTTGTTGTAAAACAGATTCTTTTCAGTTAGCCTTTGGTATAGATTACATCTCCATGTAAAGAAAACAAAAATCCTTATCATTGGACCAATAAACAACATTCTTATCAACGGAGAAAAGATTGAGGTTGTCAAGGACTTCATTCTTCTTGGATCAACTATCAACACTCATGGAAACAGCAGTCAAGAAATCAAACAACGTATTGCATTAGGCAAATCTGCAGCACAAGACCTTTTTAAAGTATTGAAGAGCAAAGATGTCAGCTTGAGGACTAAGGTGCGCCTGACCCAAGCCATGGTATTTTCAATAACCCATATGCATGCGAAAGCTGGACAGTGAATAAGGAAGACCAGAGAAGAATTGATGCTTTTGAGTTATAGTGTTGGAGGAGAATATTGAAAGTGCCATGGGCTGCCAAAGAACCAATAGATCCGTTTTGGAAGAAGTGCAGCCAGAGTGCTCCTTGGAGGCCAGGATGGCCAAACTTCATCTCTCATACTTCAGACATATTGTCAGGAGGGACCAGTTGCTAGAGAAGGATATCATATTTGTTAAGGTGGAGGGTCAGAGAAAAAGAGGAAGACCCCCAATGAGATGGATTGGCCAAGTGGCTGCATCTATGGACCCAAGCATGGCAACAGTAATGAGTTAGGCCCAGGATCAGGCAGTGTTTCGTTCTGCTGTGCATAAGGTCGCTATGGGTCGGTACCGACTCAATGGTACCTAACAACAACAACAGCCCCAATTTTCGGGTAGTTCTTAATACAAACTTGCAAGATAAAAGGCCATATCAGCACTTTATAAAAATTGAAGCATCAGGGAGAAAAAAAATGTAACAGGTATTATTGCCAAGGTCCCTTAACCATTCCCATTCAGAAATGAAATGAGACCCCCTAAGAGGTCTCATTTTTGTGAAGTCATTTTGGCTCTGGCTCCTCAGTCTGGATTATGGCAGCATGAGAAAGAGGTGTGTCTGCTGAAGGCAGAGTCTTCATTTGATGCCTTGTAACTCTGACTGAATATGACCTCACAAAGATCTCTTAGCCAGACACTGACTAGAACATGCCTCCCCTGGGAAGAAAAGATCTTTAAGGTATTTTGAAGAGAAGATGAGGGTTAAGAGGTCTTATCCATAACTCTAAATCTCGTGCGTTGGGGGCTATTGACATGGTAGGTTAAGGGTGCCTTTGGAGCCATTGTTTGTCATACTGAGATCCACTGGAGACACTTAATTGCTAAGCATTGTCCCACTGTGCTGCAAAGCCTTTTCAGGGTCTTTGACAAAACAGCTTCTTGCCACTTATGGAAACCTTGGGAAAATATAGAGAGGCCCAAGGACAGTCTTTAGGTTTGGTCTTTCAAGTAATTGGAATTTCCAGAGATTTTTGTATCTTTACCTCACTTCCTTCGTTGTTAAGTCAAACTTCAATTGTACATAGACTCCTGGTGCTGGATATATGTTGAATGCATTTTTTTGTTTTTTTCCTTTCTAATTCTTTGTTTTGGAGGTGGTGGTGACAGTAGAAAATGATATGATGAACAAACACAATGATCACATCCAGGGCCTGCAAAGCTTTAATTTAGAAATGGAGTCGATATCACATTGTTTCATATGGAAACAATTCTTCCCTGCCTCCTTCCCCCAAGGAGCGAAGGAAATATCTCGGGTATATGGTTAAATGCCTAGTTGATTAAACCCCTAGATAAGTTGGTGGATAAAGGCAGAGAGCACACACACACAACACAAAAGCTCATGTTTTCAGCCGTCTATCCTATTTTAATGTTCCTATTGCCCCTCAGTATTCTGAATTTACCAGATTAGTCCTAATCTAATATGTAGCTCTTTAATGTTTTAAACATTTTGGCTGGACACAGTTCCCAGCTTCCATGTTGCCTATCTCTGTTAACATCTCTGCATGTACAAGGGGGCCTTCATTAGGGCTAGGTTGAAGGAAAACCACCAAAAGGCAGGCCCTAGTTCTTGGGGCTGGAAATCTAAGGCCCCACCAGAATAAATTGAGAGGACCCTTCGGAGTCGTAAAGGTACTTGTTGTTGGTAAGTGCATTGAGTCGGTTCCAACTCGTAGCAACCTTGTATAGGGTTTCTAAGGAGCAACTGGTGGATTCCAACTCCTGATCTAGTAGTTAACAGTCCAGTGCTTATCCTACAGCACCACACCAGGACTCCACGTAAAGATAGATTGTTGTTAAGTGCTGTTGAGTCGGTTCCAATTCATAGCAATCCTGTGTGGGGTTTCCAAGAAACAGCTGGTGAGTTTGAACTGCTGACCTTGCTGTTCAAATTGACCTTGTAGTCCAATGCTTACTCTACAATTATTATTACCTCCAGATACGTAGTGTCCATAATACTCAATAATACTGCTTCATTTCTCTTATAAATTCACCAAGGGATATAGATATAGAGTCCTGGTGTGGCGCTGTAGGGAAAGCACTGGACTGCTAACCACAAGGTTGGTGGTTCTAACCCACCAGCCACTATAAGTCAGACAGGGTCACTGTAAGTCAGAACTGACTCAGTGGCGCCTAACAATAGCAACAACGTAGATACAGGGGACACTTAAGGAAGACTTGTTAACTACGAACCTGTCTTGGTAAGTGAGCTATGCAGACATGCCCTGAAGGTTTGTGGCAACCCTGCATCACGCAAGTCTACGGTGACAGTTTTCCAACGAAATGTGCTCATTTTGTGTCTCTGTGTCACACTTTGGGAATTCCCACAATATTCCAAACTTCTTCATAATGCCATTGCACACTTAGTAGACTACACTACAATGCCAAATAACATTTTTCTGCCCTGGTAAACCAGAGTCTGTGTGTGGCACTTACTTGATTATGTAGCCTGTAACCAAACCTGCAATATTTCGGAGGTACCAATGAAATGAAGGCTGTGCCTGTTTTGATAGAATTCCCTATGGATCCAGGATATGTCTTTGAACCTGGCCTAAGGTGAATAGATGGGGAGGTCATCTAGCTTTCATTCCTGTACCTTCCTACATGTGTTTCTGGGCACCATCTTCTGCTCACATGGCTGCAAAGATGGCAGCCACTTCTCATGCCTCAGATCCAGCCACCTGGACAGAGACAGACTGTCTGAAGGAGTTAATTCCAGATCCCTAGAGAAGGAATTCTGATTCTTGCATTCTGGGTGTTGTGTGCTCTGCTGGCCCAATCAACTGTGGGTAGCAGGTGAGGTCACAGTGAACAAACATGTCAGCCAACAACCTGCTACTGAACCATTGGTGTATTGGAAGGTTGGTTTGCAAATAGTGGGAATAGATTTGCCTTTTCATTAAGGAATAAAAGTGCCCAGAGCTCTTTGCATTTCTTAGAAGAAAACAACTTCAAAGAATGAACTTAAAATTTCACATCAGGAAAGGATTTTAAAGTTCACTAAATCTTATTCTTCACATCACATTGAAGAAAATATGGCAAAAGGGATGGAATTCACTTTCCATGGGTCCTAAAGCTAATTAATAGAGCCCACTGCTCATCCTTTTAATGAAGAGCATTATTTAATACAGGGGTGGGGAACCATACAAAATTTTCAACTTAAAAAGTAGCCTGCTATATTTGGTCAAACATTTAATAACTCACCTCTAATGTGATGGCTGGAAATGCGGTTGATTTGGCAGGATCAGATCAAGTGATTTTACAGCCTTATCTGAGGCCGGATGGTCTCCACCCTTGGAATATATTCTCTATTCTGCTTTCTGGAGCTGTGGTAACAAGTTGGGCTACAAAACTACCAGTGGTTCCGCGGAAGAAAGATGAGGCTTTCTGCTCCCGTAAAAATTTACAGCCTCGGAAACCCTGTACGGAGTCACTATGAGTTGGAACCCACTCCACAGCACACTACCACCACCCACTCTAGAAAAGCATCAGCAATGCTTCTGAAGATAGCATTCGTTCTGTTGCCATGTTAATTCTGACTCATAGTGGTCTTCTCGGACACAGGAGAACTGCCTCCTAGCATTCTAAGGCTGTAAATCTTTACGGAAGCCGACTTTCACAACTTTCTCCCATGGAGTGACTGGTGGGCTCAAACTGCCAACATCTTGGTTAGCAACTAAGCACTTTACTGTCACACCACTAGGATTCTTTACGAAGACAACATAGAAACAGAAATGTACTTCTGATTTTAAAAAGGAAAATTAATGATTATATGGCCTTTAATGATTTCTATAAGGAGCTCTGGTAGTGTAGTGGTTATGAATCGGGCTGCGAACCACAAGGTCGGCAGTTCAAAACTACCAGCTGTTCCGTGGAAGAAAGATGAGGCGTTCTGCTCCTGTAAAGATTTACAGCTTTGGAAACCCCGTACAGGATTGCTATGAGTCGGAACCAACTCCATGGCACATAACAACAGTGGTTTATAGGATTTGAAAAGATGTAACATTTATGTATGTATATGCACATCATCAAGGAGCTCTGGTAATGTAGTGGTTACGAGTTGGGCTGCTAATCTCACAGTCAGCAGTTCGGAACTACCAGTGGTTCTGTGAGAGAAAGATGAAACTTTCTGCTTATCTTTATGATTTACAGCCTCGGAAACACTACACAGGGTCACTGAGTCGGAACCGACTCCATGACACATTACTACCACCATACGCACATCAACTAGTTTTGTTAGAATGGTTGTATTATGTGTAACTGTAAAATTTCCTTGCCATTGTCACTACATTCATTTTACAGTTAAAGAACACATATTTAATAAGAATACATCCTGTCCTACTTTTCACCTTACAACTTCTTAATACCCACTGTTCTTGCTCTTGGAGGTGAACTCTATCACTAAGGAATACAAACCATTCCCCAGTGTGAGGCTTATATATTTGGGGCACTAGTGGAACCTTTATTCCAAGAGTGAACCCAATGAAAGCGAAATCTTGGTAGCTGTGGCAGCAGCTGCATTCAATCAGCGTCTAAGGCGAGAGCTGGCCTCCGACCAAGAGGATGACCCTTGTGAGGCAATCATAGCATGAGGTGCTGGCAGACACTAATAGAACCAGAATCTCGGGAGCAGAGAAGAGGCTCACATCGTGTAACTTCACGGCTGTGGGCTTCCGAACTGGGGAGGAAAGCAAAGGGCATTGCAGTGAGTTAGGAGCAGACAGACAACTCTCTGTGAAGATCTACCGACATGATGCTCAATGTATTTCTCCATCTCCTCCTCCAGAAAGCCCACTGCCTACTGGGGGCTACAAAACTGGAGAAGAAAATCCAGTCTCTATCGTTTCTAATCTGCCCTCTGACAGTCTTTGTGTAAAGCAGCCAGCGGGGCATGTGAGGGCAGGAGGCTTTACCTTGGGAAGGGGTGCCTCCTTTGCTGCTTCTTGAAAAGGGCAAACAGAATTTCCAAGGAGGAGGAGAAGTGGAGAGAAGGGGTCAGAGCAGAGCTGACGCTTACATGTGCCTCACCTGTCAGCTTCCAGACCCCCGGAACCTGCTCTTTGTAGCTCTTTCAGCAGCACTTAGTAGAACACTGTGTGGCGGTGGCTTAATGAAGATAATGTTTAATAAATTTTGATGACGAGGAGAGAGTTGTCAGCAGTGACCTCAGAGGCACTTCTGATTCTCCAAACGTAGGATTCTGTGTTTCAAGGTTGTTACAGAAGAGTAGGGGATGGCAGAGAAGAAGGAAAGATCCTTTGCTTTTGGAAAAGAAACTATAGGGCCCAAGGGAGAAACATGGGATGTTTTCCACCTTTATAGGATTCTCTTAGGGCACTAGGATTTTATTGTCTTTCATCCGCTAACTGAGTTATTCTTTGATTGATTGATTGATTTCATTCAACAAACTTTGCTCAGCATCTCCCACTGTGCTGAATACTCAATATACAGCTGAAAACTAGGGCCTGCCTCCATAGAGCTTACAAGTTAGCCCTGCCCTGCAGACCTCCTCCAACGCCTTCCACCAACAAAGATCGTGGGCTCTCAGTCTGTGTTAGGTACTAGGGGATGCTACGAAGATGAACCAAGCACAGTCCTCAAGATGTGCAAGCGTCAGGGATTATCTTGGTCTTTAGGTCTCTTACTTCCTATAGGAAATTGTTTCTTATATTGTGGTTACGAATCGGGCTGCGAACCTTAAGGTCAGCAGTTCGAAACTACCAGCTGCTCCGCGGGAGAAAGATCAGGCTTTCTACTCCTGTAAAGATTTACACCCTCGGAAACCCTGTACAGGGTCGCTATGGGTCGGAACCGACTCGACGGCACTTAACAACAACAACATTGCTTTCTAATCTGCCTGGTGTGGTGCTGTGGGATAATGCAAAGTCTTTTGAACTGCAAGGTCAGTGGTTCAAGCTCACCAGCTGCTCCTTGGAAACCCTATACAGGGTCGCTATGGGTTGGAATCAACTCGACGGCACTTAACAACAACAACAACAGTCTGCCTGTTATAACTTAAACATCCTTTCTTCTAGTCCTGGCCAATCCTCAGTGTGCTTGATTGCCCGTAGTGCCTGCTGTCCGAGGCAGGGGTGTTGTGAACCAAGCATTCTTAGCTGCTCCTCTCAGAAGCTGGGTTTGGCAAGAACATGCAAACCTCAATTCAAATCAGAGCCTAAACCTAGACACTGATTGAGTAAACGGTTTTAATAGTAACAATGAAGAAACTGACTTTAAAATAATTCTTATAGGGGTACAAGATATAATGGTTTGGCTTTTTCTTTCCAACAATAATAATTTTAAGTCTACATCTCTGTAAACTTGATTAAATCCATTAACAGTACTTCAAAGAGAGGTTCATCAGTGAAATCCAAATTAGAGAGAAGAAAAATCATTTACACGATAAAATATAATTAACACTAGTAGAGAAAGACTCTGCTGAATTAAAAATTTGACATATTGCTTATTTGGAACTAATTATAAATATATTACTTTTAAGCACATAACAAAATCTAACCTAAATTTGTGGTATTCCCAGGTTCTTTTAGAGCTTATATTCCAATGGGAGAGACTTATATTAAAATAAATATGTAAATAAAGTAAATTCAGATAGCAGGTTAGGAAATAGGAGTGGAGGTGGTGGTGGCTTTGTGCCATCAGGTCAGTTCTGACTCCTGGGGTTCTGAGGCTGTCCGTACTCATCTTTCTCCTGTGGAGTGACTGGTAGATTCAGGCTATTGACCTTGTGGTTAGCAGCCCAGCGTGTAATCCACTACGGTACCAGGACTTCTGAGAAGCAGATGAGTGAACAATATTATAGAGGTCGGGGAAGGCTTCTGAGAGGTGATCTGAGATCAGAAAGACACGGAGAGTCACCCAAAGACATGGAGTTCATTTTCTAGATAAGAAGGAACAGACAGTAAGTGCAACGTTCCTGAGGTGGGAATGGACTTTAAGACCTGATGAAACAGAGAGTGAGAGCAATGTTCAAAGGGGCCTGTTAGGAGATGAAAATAGTCAGTAAGGAAGGCAGGGCCTTAGAAGTTTGGAATTTCTTTGAAGTACCATCTTAAAATGGTTATATCATAAGGAGCTCTGATAGTGAAGGAGCTCTGGTAGCGTA
This sequence comes from Chrysochloris asiatica, assembly GCF_000296735.1. NCBI lineage: Eukaryota > Metazoa > Chordata > Mammalia > Afrosoricida > Chrysochloridae > Chrysochloris > Chrysochloris asiatica. The sequence goes on from NW_006408573.1 coordinate 2,578,534, forward strand.
GCGGTTACGAATTGGACTGTGAACCTTAACGTCAGCAGTTCGAAACTACAAGCCGCTCCGCGGGAGAAAGATGAGGCTTTCTACTCCCGTAAAGATTTACAGCCTCAGAAACCCTGTACAGGGTCGCTATGGGTTGGAACCGACTCCACAGCACTTAACAACAACCACCACCACCAAGTACTTAGAAAGTGAAAGACTTCTTTTTCTAAGCCATTGCTGGAGGAAAACTTGACTAAGGTTTGTGTTCCAGTGGTGAGAGTTCTCTTCTTGTTAAGACGTTGAGTTTCAGGAGTCCCTGGATGGCATGAATGGTTAACCACTGGACTGCTAACCCACAGAACTGTGGTTCAAACTGCCCAGAGGCGCCTCGAAGACAAATCGGATGATTTGTTTCAAAAGGGCTCAGCCTTGAAAACCCGGAGGAGCAGTTCCACTCTGCACACATGGGGGACTTGACTGGATGGCACCAAGTAACAACAACCTTGAGTTTTACCAGTATTATTAAAATGAAATTTTACTCTCAAAAGTGCTGTGAAAATGCCCAAACACTCTAAATTTAAAATATTTTATAAAAGTTTCTAGTATTACCGAGGACTGTTGTCGTTGTAAGGTGCTGTTGAGTCAGTTCTGACACATAGTGACCCTATGCACAACAGAACGAAACTCCACGCAGTCTTGTGTCATCCTCACAATTGTTATATTGGAGCCCATTGTTACTGCCACTGGGTTTATCCATCTCCTTGAGGAACTTCCTCTTTTTTGATGACCCACAACTTTACCCAACATGACACCCAACAACTTCTCCAGGGTCTGGTTCCTCCTTATAACATGTTCAAAGAATGCAAGACAAAGTCTCACTACTCTTGGGTCAGGCACGCCTTAGTCCTCAAACTGACATCTTTGCTCATTAATACTTTAAAGAGACTTTTGCAGTAGATTTGCTTAATGCAGTACATCTTTTGATTTCTTGACTGCCGCTTCCTTGAGTGTTGATTGTGGATGCAAGCAAAATGAAGTCTTTGACAACTTCCATCTTTTCTCCATTTATCATGATGTTATTTACTGGTCTAGTGGTGAGGATTTTTGTTTTCTTTACACTGAGGTGCAATCCCTACTGAACATGTAGTCTTTGGTCTTCATCAGTAAGTATCTTAAGTCTTCTTGGCTTCTAGCAAGCAAGGTTGTGTCATTTGCATATTATAGGCTGTTAGTGAGTATTACTCCAAACCCGATACCATGGTCTTCTTCATATAATCCAGCTTCTCAGATTACTTGCTCAGCATACAGATTAAACAAATTCAGTGAAATGATACAACCCTGGCACACACCATTCAGCATCCCCTTGTTCTGTTCGAACAACTGCCTCTTTGTCAATGTACAGGTTCCTCATTGAGCACAATTAAGTATTCTGGAATTCCCATTCTTCTCAATGTGTTAATCATAGTTTATTATGATCCACACAGTCAAATGCTTTTGCATAGTCAATAAAGCACAAGTGAACTTCTTTCCAGTATTCTCTACTTTCATCCAAGATTCAGCTAATGTCAGCAATGATATCCCTAGTTCCATGTCCACTTCTGAATCTGGCTTGAACTTCTGGCAGCTCCCTGTTGATGTAGGACTGCAATCATTTTTGAATGATCTTCAGCAAAATTTTACTTCCGTGATATTCATGATATTGTTTGATTATTTCTGCATTTCACTGGGTCACCTTTATTTGGCATGGACACAAATGTAGATCTCTTCCAATTGGTCAGCCTGTCTTCCAAATTTCTTGGCAAAAAGGAGTAGTGAGTGTCTCCAGCACTGGATCTGTTTATTGATACATTTTAATTTGTCTTCTGTAAGTTCCTGGAGACATGTTTTTCACCGATGCCTTCAGTGCTGCTTGAACTCCCCTTCCTTTAATACCATCTGTTCTTGATCAAATACTACCACTTGGAATGGTTGAACGTGGACCATTTCTTTGTGATACAGTGACTCTGTGTATTCCTTCTTCCTGCTTCATTCAATATTTTGTCCATGTTACAGTTGTTGTGGAGTCCCAGTGTGGTGCTGTAGGATAAGCACTGGATCACAAGATTGGTTTGAACTACCAGGGCAATGGTTCAAAACACACCACCTGTTCCTCGGAAACAGGGCTGCTATGCATTGGAACTGACTCATTGGCACTTAACAATTAATTGTTGGGTTTCCAAGGAGCAACTGATGGGTTCGAACTGCTGAACTTGAGGTTAGCAGCCCGGTACTTATCCTACTGCACCACACCAGGACCACATAGAATCCTTCAACATTGCAAGTCAAAGCTTGAAGTTTTTCTTCAGTTTTTTGAGCTTGAGAAATGCTGAGCATGTTCTTCCCTTTTGTAACTCCAGGTCCTTGTACATTTCATTATAATACTTGACTTTGTCTTCTTGAGCTACCATTTGAAATTTTCTGTTCAGCTCTTTGAGTCACTTTAGCTTCTTTATGCTCTATAGCAAGTTTCAGTGTCTTTTATGACATCCACTTTTGTTTTTGTTTTTTCTTTCCTGCCTTCTTAGTGATCGTTTGCTTTCTTCCTGTATGATATTCTTGATGTCATCCCACAACTCTGCAGGTCTTCAGTCATTAGTGTCTAGTGTATCAAATCTGTTCTAAAGATGGTCTCTAAATTCAGGTGAGATATATTTAAGGTCATGAATTGGCTCTTGTGGACTTGTTTTAATTTTCTTCGGCTTCAACCTGAACTTGTATATGAGCAATTGATATTCTATTCCACAGGCAGTCCATGGCCTTGTTTTGAATGATGATATTGAACTTTTTCACTGTCTTTTCCCGTATATGTAGTGAATTTGATTCCTGTGTATTCCATCTGGTGAGATCCATGTGTATAGTCAATGTTTATGTTGTTGAAAATGATATTTGCAATGAATAAGACGTTGTTGTTGGTGTTGACTGCAGTCAAGTTGGTTCAGACTTAATGACCCTGGATAGGGTTTCCAAGGAGCCACTGGTAGGTTTGAACTACCCACCTTGTTGTTAACAGTCCAATGCTTATCCTACAGTGCCACACCAGAAAACTGATATTGCAGAATTTTATCATGTGGCCTCCAGCATCATTTCTATCACCAAGGCCATATTTTCCAACTATGGATCCTTCCTCTTTTTTTTTTTTTTTTTTCCAACTTTCTCATTCCAATCACCAGTAATGATTAGTGCCTCTCCATTGCATATTTGGTCAATTTCAGACTGAAGAAGTTGGTAGAGTGATTCAGTTTCTTCATCCCTGGCTTTAAAGGTTGGTGCGTAAATTGGAAGAACAGTGTTACATAATTAAGGGCATTATTACTTTATTATAGTAGAAACAGGCTTAAATGAAATTCCCTGAGAAATGCATTGCTATGAGGACTCAAATGTCATTTCCCACGTCTTGTGAAAGCTTCAGGATGGGAAATCCCCACCATTTATACCACAGATCCTGAAGAGTGAATCCCTGTTGGCTGCCCTGCTGTCATATGACTCTGTAGGGTCAAAGGTCAGGGTCTCTGGAGATGGTGATTCCCAGTACATCTCCACTTCTGGGGCCACACTTACTAAATGGAAATTATGAAAATATCCAGGGCCAGAAGCTAATAAATAAGAAGTGACAGGCATCGCATATTAGGGCATTATTGTGTGCACTGCCGCTCCTGCAAGACACAGGATGAAGGTGGAGGACGTCTGATAATCCTCCTGAAATGCTCTGCCTGACGGGCTGATGATACAAAAGGAAATCTGCCCTACTGGAAGAGCAAATGAGAAGATTGATGATCTGTAGGTGGCTCTTGCCTCTGACATGGAATGGTGGGATGTTTTCAAGAGCTTTTCTGCGACCTTTTGTGTCTAAACATAGTCCCTGGCGCTGGTCTCTGGAAAAGATAAAGGTATACTTTCCCGGTTTGTTCCATGGCCTTAGGAATAAAGAAGTTATGATTTCAGTGTTTCGACTGGTGTGGGTACGAGCTGGGAGTTACGATTACTGCTGTCTGCATATGGCTTCCTCCATGGGAAGCCCTAATCATGTGCTCAATGAAGGCAAAAGACAGTTTGATTCCTTCTTACCAAATAATTCCACCAATGCTGCCTGAGCCCTAAGTATGGCACAAATTAATTGAGAGAGAGAGAAAAAAGTGACTTGCATGCAGTTGGCACTTGTATTCTTATTAGAATCAGAAACAGTGCGAGGACGAAGATCATTTTAGGAAGAAGAAAAAAAGCATATGTTACTTATTGTGTTGGCTGAGTGTGTTTATGTGAGAAGGGAACGCCGCGTCATTAATAACTCTGGCACGCCACACCAATTCTGGCCGGCCTGATAGATTAAACATGAGCCCTCTCTCATTACTCCGGCAGCCGTAGGACACTGGCTTTCCCTCTAGGCTGATATGTATTCCATGCACGGTCAAGCCTCGGAGTTGACATCTTCTTCTAAAATTGTTTGGCTGTAATAAACATAAAACTTTCACCACTGATGTAAACCATTGCTGGTTGGCATCATTTCCTACCCCCTTTTAATTATTCCTGACACTGTGGAGAAACATCTAATATAAATCTGTAATGTGCACTGATGACAAACTACACGGTTGAAGGACCATGTAATTTCTCCACAATTAATTAAAGTGCATGGAGTTTTGTATTTTCTCTCTCTCTCTCTGTTTCTTTCTTTCTTTCCCTCCCCCAGCAGCCAGATGCCACTGACTGGCTCAAATAACACTGCTGTCAACTGTAAAAAATTAAGATTCAAACCATAAGAAAGGTACTTAGATAAAGAAACCAGATGCTGGGCTATTTGTGACACCACCACATACGTCTTGGTATAAGCCGCCATTGTTGGACATCTGTACTTGCACAGCCTTAATTACTCACTTAACTCAGCAAGCCTGTCAGCAGTTTATTTCCACGAGTATTGTCACTTCTGTAAATCTTTTATTAAAAATTGAATGGTGCCAATCAGCAAAGGGAAGAGACACAGCGTTGTTGGAAGATCTTATGCGAGAAGAGGCGGCTGCCTATTTAAGCCAGTAGCACAGGCGGGTGTTTATGAGCGCGTGCGTGTGGTCACTCCGAGACAGAAAAATTCTCTGCTACCATTACAGGCTGATAGACCACCTGGAATTGATCAAAAGCAAATTAATTTTAATTTTCAATTAGGGATACAATTAAACCCAAAGTGGTGAGGGGGGGAAATTGTAATGTTTACATATTGCTAATGTGGTGGGAGGGCTTGAGGAAATAGCAAATGAAATGAAATACATGGCTTTGCATCTCTGCATTTCAGTCATGAAAGTGTGAAGGTGGTGGCAGAGGCTACTGCTACTAGTTTGCCTCCCCATGAGCTGCCCCTCCTCAGATCCATGGAATGTGAAGAAAAGGGGAGAGGGGGAGCAACTGAGAAAGTGGAAACTCCAACATGTGCATCCACCACCGGTGCCTGGCCCCCTTGCTCCAAGGACTCTCTAACCAGAATTTTGCTGGAGGTCAGAGATGTGGATATTTTAATAAATAATCATTAGGAAACCAGAATTTGACTTTACAGTTCTGCTCTCAGTTTGCTGGCTTTCATTGTCCAAGTGTTACCTGGCAAATGGATCCCTGTCCAAGTCTGGCCATGTCAGAGATATGGAGTGATTGTGTGAAAACAATCTGGTTGCTGAATGCTTCCTGTCACAGGATCCCGGCTCTTTTCACTTGACTTTTCTCTACATTAAACTGCTGCCTTTTGTCGGAGTAACTGAGCTGGCCTATGGGGCAGACTGGATTGCCCGTGGCTGCCTGGGGAACAGTCCACCCAGTGTGTTCAACACCAACGGTGGTAATTTGGGGAGCTTTGACCCTGACATTAAGGAAAGTCAATTATTTGTCAATTATGAGTTCTAGAAATCTCTGTATGAGGCCCACAGATGCTACGAGCCTGGGTCTCTGGTTTAATATGTTAGTGAATCTGAAGCACAGCATTTTCGCCGTTTTTACAGATCTCTACTTGGGCAGCATGTTTGGTTTGTTACATAGCTTGCTGAGCTGATGAGAATCTTCTAGCTATCCGTCTTTGAGATCAGCTTCTTTGAAAAAATGTTAAGTGCTGTTGAGTCGATCCCAACTCATAGAGACCCTGTGTAGCACTTCTGAGGAGCAGGGTGGGTTTGAACCATTGGACCTTAAGGTTAGCAGTCTAGTGCTTATCCAGTAACACCACACCAGTGGGTGATAAAGATTTCTTCTTATGAAAAACAATGAAGATAGCTTCCACTGATAGTTTACATCTTTCTAAAATCCTCTGGGTGATGGATTAAGTGGAAAGGAAGGTTCTGGGTCATGAAAACTGCTTCTTTGGGTGAAAGATTATTCAAAGCAGTGTGCTGACCATGAATCCTCAGGACTCCAGTCCACATTTTACCTCCCCCCGTTCCCACCTCCCTTGTCCCAAGGCTGGGGTTTAACGTTCCCCCTTGCATAGTATTTGTGCTGCAAAAGAAGATTTTATTACTTCTGCTACAGTGGAATTTCTCTTTTTACTAGACAGTTGGCATGGCTGCAGTCTGAAACCGCAATGGAGTTGTTAACACGCCGGGATCAGTTTTTCCCCCTTTAAAGCCATTCTTTATTTTGTTAAAGGGGAAAGAAAAAGACGAAGAAAACGCCAACAAATCAACAGAACTATTAACTTTCTGATTTATTTGCTACATAGAGAAAAAATAAAACGAAAACAAGGTCAATGCGAAGTGACAGGAATACTAGAACAGACAGTATGAAAACATTCTCTGTGAGAACTGCCAACTGAAATCATACCATAAGCAGTTGTTGTTGTTGTTGTTGTTAAGGGCCATCGAGTTGATTCCAACCCATAGCGACCCTGTATAAGGTTTCCTAGGAGCAGCTGGTGAGCTTGAACCACCGACCTTGCAGTTCAAATGGCTTTGCAGCTTGACGCATTAACCCACAGCGCCACACCAGTACTCATAGACATCTTCAATTTCCTGATTGCATAACAGAAATGAGATTTCTTTTTCCTCTATCCACAATGGTGACATAAAGTTTTCTGTGCTTTGGGCTCCAAAAAGTCCTTCTCTCAAGGATGGGCTGGTACCTTCTCAGTTCCTAACAGTCCCCACCATTTCTTCTTCTTAAGGTGAGAAGGTAAATGTCACTGACACGAAGGCCAGAGAAATCTCCAGGTGCCTAGACGATGACTCTGTTCACCTGAAAGATATTGTGGCATTTAGTACACAAATCCCCACCATAAAGCAAAACAGTAGCAACAGCTGCAGGACCAGCGTGGGCTGGTGAATCAATCACCGCGTCACCAACACACAGGATTGCTTTGCACGTGTCTCAGGGCAAGAAGCTTCTAAGGAATTGGGACCATAGTTGGGGTTGTTTAAGGACAGTTGCCTCACTGGCCCTGAGCTAGTTGTTGCAGTTGACTGGACTGCCCTCCTCACAAACTGGCACAGGTTATATGGTCTTCACATTTGTGTGCCCTCCCAAGCCAATTGGTAACAATGGTCTATATTTTCCCCACTCCTAAGCTCTGGTAGCGTAGTGGTTACGAATCGGGCTGCGAACCTCAAGGTCAGCAGTTCGAAACTACCAGCTGTTCTGCGGGAGAAAGATGAGGCTTTCTGCTCCCGTAAAGATTTACAGCCTTGGAAACTCTGTACAGGGTCGCTATGAGTCGGAACTGAGTACATAACCACCACCAATAATAACCAACGGAGTCCTGGTGTGGTGCTGTGGGTTAATGCATTGGACTGCAAAGTTGGTTTGATCTTCTAGGTCAGCAGTTCAAGCTCACCAGTCATGCCTCAGAAACTCTATACAGGGTTGCTTTGGGTCAGAACCTACTTGACAGCACTTCACAACAACAAACAACAAAATGTAAAAAAAGAACAACAAAAGGTGCCCTGGTAGGATAGTGGGTTACATGTTGGGCTATAACTGCAAAGTCAGCAGTTTGAAATCCACAAGTCTTTCTAAGGGAGAAAGATGAGACTTTCTGCTCTGGTAAAGATTTACAGCCCTGGAAACCCTATACAGAGTCGCCGTGAGTTGGAAATGACCTGACAGCATGCAGCAGCAGCTACAAACTTCTAATAAGGGTATCTGGTGGCACAGTGGTTAAAGTGCTCGGCTGAAACCATAAGAGAGAAAGAAGAGACGGGTGGCTTCCATATGGCTGGAAAAACTTTTGGGGTATCTCAACTGTCCTGTAAGTTTCACTACAAGTTAAAATTGACTCGACAGCAAAAGGCTTGGCTTGAGTTTCTAATGACCCGTATCTAGGATGGAAAATTCTTGACTTTGGCCTACAGATTACTTTTGCACTTTGAAACACCCATGATCTCAAAAGCATTCCTCATTTTGAAATCACCCAGTACTTCAATGCTCATTTTATTTAAAACAGTTTTTTTAGAACGTATATGTAAAAGGCAGCTTCTATTGTCTTATGTGTCCTTGGCTGGAAAACAAAGGAAGTCTCTTTTAAGAGGTGTTTTAGTTTTTATGACTACTGAGAGAGAACATAGTTCTTTAATAGGTATATATGTAAGAGAGTCCCACATTATAAATTTTCAGATTAAAAGTTCTGGAACAAGGTTATTTGATAACATCTCTGAAGGGTGAAGGAGAAAATGGAAACTTCAGAGGTTTGGATACCACAGCAGAATGCTCCCTGAACTTGTGGGCAATAGGAGCTGTTCTGAGATCATATTATTCTCACCGATAATAGCATCCTGCCTTGGATGTGGCTGAGGGGTGTTCAAGATGGATCTTTCTTGTCTTTAACTTCATGGTTATGGGCATGTAATATGTTCTTCATTGAGCTGGGCAATTGACAGAGACACCAGGGCATTTAAGACTTGAGTCTACTCGAAATGACACTTGCATTCTTTCCGGAAATTGATGCCTTTCTCTGTCCACCACTATCACACATCATATATATATTTAATCCTGACTCTTAAAAACAATAATATCAAGGAACTCCAGGGGAAAAAAAGTTAAATGTTTCCATATGAAGAGCTGATTAAATTTGTATGTTTTTTTTTTTTTTTTTTCCCAGTAAAAATTGGTAAGTGATGAAGAAGCATGGTGCTGGTTTGGGCTGATACTCCCAAGCCCTCTGTCATCAGGGACAGTGCAGGGTGACCCACCATACTCTTACCCAGGATCTGAAATGTCCATTCCCTGGACATCTGGACTGCAGTATGGGCACTGAGCACCACGTCAGCAGTGATCTGGCTTAGGTTTTCCCTTGGAGTCTCGTTGTTCTCCTGTGCCCCGTCCTCTTCAGGGGCAGAGTGAGTCTGTGTGAAACATTAAAGTTAATAGTGGGCATGGGATAGCCAGGGCTGAAAGGAGAGAAATGACTTACTTGTCTCCTATGCTCTGTGGGAAGTAGCCCTGGTAGCATGGTGGATTATGAGCTGGTCTGTTAACCTCAAGGTCAGCAGTTCAAATCTACCAATTGCTCCGAAAGAGAAAGATGAGACTTTCTGCTTCTGTAAAGATTTACACAGCTTTGTAAACCCTACGCAGGGTTATTATGAGTCAGAACTGACTCAGTGGCACACAACTACTGCCACCGTGCTCTGTAGGCTAAGCACTGGACTGTTTACCTCAAGTTGGTGGTTGAAACCCACCAGCCTCTGTGTGGGAGAAAGATGAAGCTTTCTGCTCACATAAAGATGTGCAGCCTCGGAAACACTATCCAGGGTTCTGACTCAGTGGTAGTAGGTTTGGTGTTTTGGAGTTTATGTCTGAGAAGGTTCTGAGTACCTGATCGTAGTCCAGTGTGATCTCAGTCTTAAATGAGGTGGCTCAGACTTGTGTTATTTTATTCTACAGTGCATGAGGGAAGTTCAAAAAGTTTGTAGAAAAATTCTAATACCCTTTCAAGTCCATTTTTTCCCTGAACTTTTTGAAGTCCCCTCATGAACTCTGTGTTTTGGTGTTGGTTTACTTTCAGTCTGACCCTCCTCGCTTAATCATGAGGTGCTTACCAGTAGCTCTCAGGGCTTTGTCTCCCATGGCACATTCAGTGGGGAGAGTGAGAGACCCTGCCCTAGAGTTCCCTCCGAGGTGCCGTTTGTCCTGACCGTAGCTGGGGGGGAGGAGGGGAGAAGGTTTCCTACCAAGACTCCACTAAAGACCCCCTGGCTGAGCACTGGGGACAGGGGTCTTCTGGAGGGAAACTGGGGTGAGTTGGCAGGGTGACAAAAACAAAAGAATGCCTCTATCTATGCCAAAGTCCTTTCCACCCAAACAGTGGAGCAGGGAAGTAGAGCTCTTTGATCTGGAATTGGGTGCCCGGGGTTTGGGGTGAACCACATTCATTGCTTCCATTTTCATTCTTCTTAATAAGCTTCAAGGTGATTAGTGTGGCGTTCCAGGCCTGGCTTTTGACTTTTCCAGTATTGGGAGTAGATGGATTTCTCTTACTAGTGGCCAAAGGAAACAGCCGTTCAGTCGGGTTGAGGGGATGAAACCATGCTGCTACTTCTTTTCTTGAACACGGGCCAAGATCATCTTTCTTCTCTGAAGAGCAGAAGTTGCTGAGGAATCAAGCTTCTCTAGGATCAGGCCAGCGTCCGCCTTGTCCGTGGGCAGCCTTGCAGCTCTCTTTTCAGCTAAGATAGGACAGCACCTGAGGTCAGCTTTTATTCTGATCATTCTGGTCTCCATTTGTCCTCCATTTCTCTCTCCCAGAAGTCCCATAACTCTTTTTCACTTAACTGTGATCACTTTCTTAAGTTAATCTCCTGCCAGGTCACAGCTAAAAGTCACCGGGGTTCTGTGGCTGTGTTGCCAGAGGGCACGTTGGTCTGCCCACCTCTGGTAGTGGTTCCGGTTTCTGACCGTGGTCAGGCAATAGACAAGTTGATAGACAATGTTCCCTCAGACTCTCCTCATGTACTTCCCAATCAGAGATGGTCAAGGACCCCCACTCAGGAGCTTTAATTTTGTGACAGAACAAAACACAAATTTAACTCAATGTTTGGTAAGCTCCAGGGAATGTACACCTGAGCTATTATAGATCTCTGTTCATCAAAGTAAGGGTTAATGTACACCCAGCCCCACCCCCAGTACCCACACCAGGAACCAGTCTGCAAAGAAAGCAGCTAGCCTCTCAGGATTTCCTAGTAATTAAAATTTTACATAGACCAGATAAACAAGGGCACTTTTGAAATGTAAATTTGTCATCTTCGTAGGCAACTTAAATCAGGTCCCCCTACCTTGAGACTGGTTTCTCCTTCAGCACAAAGCAGCAGTTCTCGCTCTCCCTTCTTCCTGGTCTGTGCAGCTCAGATCCCGGTACACTTAGATCCTGCTGTGGGTCTTTTTTTTTTCCTTGAACACTTTGTGCAGTTTAGTTATTTGTTGTAATTATCAAGTTCATTTTTCCCTAATAGATGTGATTAAGTATATTTAGCACTGTGTAATGAGTTTTCTGCCTGGTTGCATCTTAGCTAATAAGGAATTCCTTAGCGACATCTCTGACAGCTGCTGCGAATCCCAGGTCTGCGCCGCCACCAGAGACCCCTGCCATGAACTGCTAGCATTAGCGACATTACCTCCATTACACTAACCCTAAAACTGAGGCTGAAATTTGATTACTAACAGATCCCCAGTCCACTTGGAAAGTATAGAATTAAGGAAGACCGAAGAAGAATTCATGCATTTGAATTAAGGTGTTGGTGGAGAATATTAAATATACCATGGACTGCCAGAAGAACGAACAGATCTCTGTTGGAAGAAGTGCGGCCAGAGTGCTCTTTTAGAAGCTAGTTTGGTGACTCTTCATCTCATGTACTTTGGACATGTTCTCAGAAGGGACCAGTCCCTGAAGAAGGACTTCATGCTTGGTCAAGTAGAAGGTCAGTGAAAAAATGGAAGACTCTCAACGAGATGGACGGACACAGTGGCTGCAGCAACGGGCTCACAACAATTGTGTGGATGTGCAGGACTGGGCAGTGTTTCCTTTTGGGTCACGAGGAGTCAGAAGTTAACATCATCAGTGAGGAGGAAGGTAAACACCTGGGAAATGCCAGCATCCACATTTTCATCCAGGCGTGTGTTCAGACACCGTCAGTGTATTTCCTGAGCAGGAAGGAACGAAGCATGCCAAGCTGAGAGGCTTCACTTGTGATTCACTGGACGTGGGGACTGAAAGTCTTTGTTACTGCCTTGCTGGTGATAACCTGATTATTATCATGCCTCTGCTTTCTGTGAGAAACCTCTGGGTATGTTTTTGGGCATCGGAACTACTTGCGTTGTTGCAGACGGTCCAGAATTACAAGGCTAAAATGCTGAGGATAATTAGTAATTGGTGACTGACTGCTATGATGTAGGGTTGCTTAGCAACGGTCCCTGAATGAAGTCTCTGGGAGGGGGCATACAGGAAGAGACAAGACAGGAAGATGAAATAGAGACCATTTCAATGTGTAGGTGAGTCGGTAATGAAAAAAGAGTAAAAGATATTTGTAATCATAGAAATGACTGAGTAGAAAATTGGAACTAAAGGAAAAAAAAGGCAAAGCCTAGCTCCTCTCTTGCTAAATAAATAAGAGTAAGTGGCAGTTGAACACCCACCGTAATCTAATTGCTCATTCTTTTTCTTTGATACTTTACTGTGATTCTGATTCAATCAGAACTCAGGAAGTGTGATTTACCCAAAGTGCAGCATGAAAATTCATGGAAGGAAGTGATGGGAGAATCAGGTTATACACCTTTGGAACCCTTAGCACTGGTTTAACCTCATATCAGTCAGTTTATACTAGTGAGCTAGGATTAACTGGGGACCAAAGTCCAGTCTGGGTCTGTTCCTGCTATGACACCAGCTGGAATTACACGTTCTGTCTTGCTCCATTTGAAGGGAGGTGGTGTCTTGAAGTCAAGAACAGCATATTCGTTTCATTAGACTCAGCTAAAGTTTGGAGACTCTCAGAAGACTAAGATATCACTTGGAACTACATGATTTAGTGAGCTGGCTTAGCCCCTGGAAGGCCAGATGAGCAAAAGAAAGTGGAAAAGCATCAAAAGGCCTTGATCCAGATACTGAGCCTTGTTAAGGGGCTGCCTTATCTATTCCACGAGGTATGTCTGGAGGTTTACAAAGGTCCAGGGGCTCATTACTGTTAGCAAGGGCTGTTTTGCAATTAGTGTTGAAACACTGAGATAAAGAAAGGCTATATAGGAATTAAAAACAGATAACGTAAACACTAACAAGGAGTCTTAATCCCTTTGGCTGAGTGTTTTGCATGTTTACCTCTGAACAGAATTCTTAATAATACTGACTGTGTTGCAACTCAATAAAAATTCCCCAGGAAGTAAGAAGTCGATTCTTGGATTAAAAAAGAAGCAAAAGAATTTATACTTGCCATCTTTTTCTTATTTAAAAATAAAGATGAAGGAAATTTAAATTAGTAAATTAAATTGCATAAGACGGTTTTTTTTGTTTTGGGGTGTTTTTTTTTGTTTGTTTGTTTGTTTGCTTAGTTTGGTGCAGATCATTTATGGGCACAATTCAATCCCCATTATCTATAGTCCTGGTGTGGCGCTGTGGGATAATAATGCACTGGACTGCAAGGTTGGTTTGAATTGCAAGGCCGGCAGTTCAAATTCACCAGCCACTCCTTGGAAACCCTGTACAGGGTCACTATGAGTCAGAACCAACTCTAGGGCACTTAATGATAACAGCAACAAAGTGTTTAGAAAAGAAATGCTGATGGCTCTTGAGGATAAGCACTAGGCTGCTAACTGCAAAGTTGGCAGTTCAAACCCACCAGCCGCTCCTCATGAGAAAGATGAAACTGCTCTCAAGCAAACTCTATGGAGGGGGTACTGGGAGTTATAATTGACTGATGGTAGCGGCTTTGTTTTTTGTTGTGGTGTTGTTCGTTTTTGTTTTTAGTGACTAGAAAAGCCTTCCAGTCTCAGAAAGCAGACTTTCTATTTCCACCTATGACTGTTTTCTGTCCAAACAATGAAGGTGTTTTGAGGTCAAGTTACTATTGTGCAGTTGAGAAAACCTTTGTCCTCCTGGCCTGGAGGTTCCTCAGTGGGGATAGGAAGCTGATAACCATCTCTGAATGTTTCCTAGTACCTAGAATGGGTTCACCTTCATTTACGATGGAGAGCAGGATGTGGCATAATTATTTGGGAAGAAGCCAAAATAATGGCTCCGGCTTAATCATAGCATGCATACTAAGGCGGGCAGTCTAAGAAGAATTGCCTATGATTCCAGTTTCAGTATCTTAAGCTAAAGCTACCCAGGGGCTCTATACTCCTGCATTCCCACCCCTAACCCTTTCTGATACTCTAATTGGTTACCTGCTAGACTATAGGCTCTGTGAGGGCGGGAGCCACTTAACTTGACCATTATATGTATCCTCTGTACACAGCAAAAGGACTGGCATATAAAGGACGCTCAAGAAGTGTTGGCAGAATTGAATTGTTATCTGAGGATCTGGCAGTGTTAGCCTCCAAAGATCTCTACCTCTTGGTATTCACAGACTTGAGTAATCCTCCCTCCCTTTCAAAGTGGTCTAGTGACTCGCTTCTACTGACAGGCAGAGAAACTGGGTCATCAAAGGCAATGTAGTGTTGGGTTTGTTCTCTCTTCTCTCTTGGACCACTCACTTTGGGAGAGACCAGCTGCCATGTTGTGAGCAGCCTTTGGGGCATCAATCCCTCGTGGCAAGGAACTGAGGCTATGAGCCAGTAGTCACATAATTGAACTTGGACATGGATCTTCTGGTCCTAATCTAGCCCCAAATGGTATCTTGAATGCATCTTTGTAAAAGACCCTGAACCTGAATCCCCCAGCCCCCAAATTTCTGACCCAAAGAAATTGAGATAATAACGCTTGCTTTTAAGGGGTTGACTCCTGATATGGTGCTGTAGTATCAGCACTGGACTGTGAACCATAATGTTGGCAGTTCAAACCCACCAGCGGCTCCTTGGAAACCCTATAGAGGGTGGCTATGAGTTGGAACCAACTCAACAACACTTAACAACAATTTGGGGGTTAGTTTATTACACAGCAATAGATAGTTCCTATGCTGACTGAGTGTGACATACACTTGTTCATTTGTTTACTCATTCAGTAAGTATTTGTTGAATGCCGAGTCAGCGACTGACTGTGCTAAATACTGGGGTACTGTGACAAATAAGGCAAGATCCCTGCCTTCAGGGAGCCTGCAGTCTGGGAGAAGGAGAAGGGCACCGAAGTACTTAGAATCCTTCTCTAAAGAACGATGAGAAAATAAAGACACCAGCCAATAAACCACCAAGTGACCAACCCACCCTCATTCATTCACACACACACACAAGTACGCCACAGAGCCGCTTTCTCTGTGCAGCCGAATTCCGTGCTGAGCTTTAGATAGTGCAGCGAACCCTGCTTGGTGTTAGGTACTGTGTGGTCAGTTCTGACTCACACTGACCCTATGACCGACCGAAGCACTGCCCGGTCCTGTGCTGTCCTCACATTCATTGTTGGGACACACAGTCACTGTTTCAGTGCGTCTCCCTGGCGTCTTCCTCTGTTTGCTAACCCTTTCCTTTACCAAGCATGATGTCCTCCAGGGACTGGCTCCTTCAGATGACATATTCAAACTACATGAGATGAATTCTCACCATTCGCACATCCAAGGACTTCCTTTCTATTCAGATTTGTTTGTTCTCCTTGCAGTATATGGTATATTCTTTACCAATCCCATAATTCAAATGAATCAGTGCTTCTTCCATCTTCTGTATTAATTGTCCAGCGTTTGCATGCATAGGAGGTGATTGAAAATACCATGACATCAGTAAGTGCTTCAAGTCATCTTTGCTTTCAGCAAGCGAGGTTATCATCTGCACTCTGCAGCATTGATTCGTATGGAGCTTCTCAGGCACTGGGTGTGAACATCCCATGCTGCACTTGACTCCGTTTGGAAGGCTCTTACCTGTCTGATCGCTTGCTTTACTCTCCGTGGTCTCTGTGTTATCAACACTTTTTATCTAGAAGTCTTTTTCTTAGAAGCAAATGGTTCGATTATTTTTAAATGGATAAAAACTCAAGATTATTTTGAACACTCTGCATGTTTGCTGGGTGTAGAAATACAAGATCCACTGTGGCTGGAGGTAGAATATCATTTGTGTCCTGGACTAAGCTATAGCCATGAACAGAATACAGATAAAAATACTGAGACGATAAATACATCAGCCCATAACCCCTAATATGCTAATGTCAGTAATACATCCACGTAGGGACCCTGCGAGAGTGGCCCTTACAGGGCTGATTCACGAGGAGGAGCCCCATTTCCGGGACCTCATCCTATGAGCTAAACAGTGTGCCTGGCACCGGCTGATCTAGGGCCTGAGGCTGTGTGATAGAAGTTGTCGAGAGAAAACTTGCTTTGTAATAAAAATAAATAAATAAAACCGCTTTGCGGAGCCTGGGTCCTCCACCCTCTAATGGGTGGGGCTCAGGAACAAGAAGCTTGAGGGCCGGCACCAAGAACCCCAATAATACCACCAGTCTGCTCCCAACTTTGGCAATGACTAGCAGGCGGAAGAAGGCAGGGAAACATTCGTTTTTGCATTTGCCTACAGGCCAGCGCAGAGGGAAAGCAATAAAAGGCTGATGCCATCCTCCTGCAGGTGTACCTGGTTGAAGTGTGGGCTAGGGAGACCATCGAGGAGAGATACCAAAGGTGATTTGGCTTTTCCCCACCTCCTGAGCTTAAACTGAAACACAGTGTAACATTTGCTGGTGTTTGGAACTTTTCTTTGTTTTTTTCTTTCCTCCCGTTTTCTTTTCTTTTTTTTAAAACACTCCTCCTTTGTGTGCTGCTGCTGTGTTTGTGTTGTATTGGTGTTGTTTTAAATAGGAGAACTTGTGAAATGAGACTGCATGAAAGATGGACTAGTTTTATATATGGAATATTGCCTGTCCTTCAGATCTATGTCTTGCTTATGGAATGAACCAAAGTAGGAGAGATAAACTAATATTTTGTATAAGCTCAGCCAGACAATACAGATGATAAAGATGTTTCATCTTCTTATGCATGCAGAAAATATGAAAAATCGTAGTTTACACATATTTGCTCAATTCAAGTGTAAAATTGGGCCCCTCAATTGCCCTGGGCCACAGTGGCTGTGTTAAGGAAGCTCGATTTACCTTGCAGCCGAGTGAAAAATGATCAGAATATTAGACTCATCTAGCCCACATTAAGGAACCATTGCATTCCTCAACAATTTTATGCTATCTCAATATGAAAACAGAGCAATTTCAACTCATATCAGGTTATGATCGGCAATTACAGTTGCATAATTCACCTAGTCTTCTCTTTGCCGGGCCTTTATTTTCCCTCTTGGTGACATTCCTGAGAAAATGCCTGATAAAAATGTCATATATCATCCATCCCAGCTGTAGAACTCGTGAGGGGGTAATCTGCTATGCCTTGCTGAGCCCATATTCATCACTGGAGTTTTGACTGGGAGGGGTCATGGCATTCATAATTTCCTGTTGGATATTGTCCTTCCCAGCTCTGACAAGGAGCTGTAAAAGCTTGGTTGTAGGCAGTGGTTAAGCACGGATCCAGTGGGGCTCATCACCAGGAATAACAGTGCATTACTGTGGCTTGGGCTGTAGTTGGCCGTTTGGAAGATAATTAGATTTGATGTCAACATTTCTTTATCACCTGCATCCTTTTGTGCATCTGTGTGTCAAGTTGTTATTTCCGGATTTATTAGCATCCTCAGAGCTACTCTCTATCTGTCAGCCTGTGTGCTGTTTGTGTTGACAGTTGTAAAGTTAATTACTAGTGCTAATGAGCATCGGGCTTTTGGTGGACATGGTGTTTTGGACATTTAAAAAACTATAATTAGATTTTTGTGTTGTTGGTTGTTTTTTTTTTGTTTTTTTTTTTCTTTTACTTTCTGTCTACACAGTGCTTCACTTCCAAGGGGAAAGAAAGTGGTTTTGTTGTTGGTTTGTTTGTTTTTAAATATCTTCCTTCCGTTCCATTTTGACATTCTGTGTGCAGTCAACTTATCTTTTATTCAGAGGCTCCAAAAATTCAGTTCTGTGTAGTTTTAAAATAGATTTCCTTTTCATTGCAACTCCATGAATAATTTCTTTTGTTCCTGACTTTTTTCCCAACTGTGATAATGTGACCATTTCATATGCCTTAAGAATTAAGGATAGTGATCAAAAAACTCTACTGGGTGAATGCTGACCGCCACCCATTCTTTTTCCACTTGTAATTCTCTTGTGAAATAGTACGTGGTTCAGTAGAAGACACAAGCAACGAAGAAGACTGGGCAAAATTCAGAGCAGTAAATAGTTCTCTGGGTGACTGTTCCCTAGATAACATTGTTGTGGTTAAATACCATCAAGTCGGTTCCGACGCACAGCAACCCTGTATAGTGTTTCTGAGAAGTGGCTGGTGGCTCCGAACCACTGACCTTGCCGTTCAAATTGACCTTGTGGTCCAGTGCTTATCCTACAGCACGGAACCAGGGCTCCTCCCTAGGTAATAGTAATAGCTAACGTTTATATGTTGCTAACTCTTTTCTGAGAATCGTGATAACCTCTTCACAGATACTCCCTCATTTAATCCGTGCAATAAGCCCAAGTTGCTTGTTGTTAAGTGCCCTCAAGTTGATTCTGACCCATAGCGACCCTGTATAGGGTTTCAAGCAGCTGGTGAACTGGAGCCGCCAACGTTGGTTCAAACCAATTTTGCAGTCCAACACATTAACCCACAGGGCCACACCAGAATGTAGGTACTACTATCTACATTTCATTGTTGTTAAGTGCCCTCGAGTCAGTCCTTACTCACAGTGACCCTGTTTAGGGTTTCCAAGGAGTGACTGGTGAGTTTGAACCAACCACCTTGCGGTCAAGAGCTTATCCTACAGCGCCACACCAGGATTCTCTTATCTCCATTTTACAGATGGGGAAACTAAGGATTAGAAAGGTTAAATAACCTAGCCAAAGTGTCACAACTAGGATGCCCTGCTGGGATTTGACTCCCATCGTCCTCGCTCAGAGCCGTACTCTGTACCACTCACTACTCTATAGATGGGGTCTGCTTTCAAGGAAAATTAGCAGACTCCTGGGGCATGTGTTCTAGAACAACAAAAAGCAATCACATAGTGAATCAGATGGACTCATTTGTATTTCCCTCCCAATTTTCCAGGGATGCTAGTTTCAATGGAATGGCAATTATCTGTGGCATGTATTTTATGGAGGTATTTTGTTGGGTCTATTGTAGCAGCAAAACACCACTCCCTTGCTGCTATTCATATTTACTTTCTATTCATCATTATCTGCCATTTTGCTAAATAACTATCCTTCCCAGACATAAATCATCTATAAAAATACTCTGGCTCAGAGAAAATTTTGCCCTGGCACAGCAATGATGAGATAACCATCCTCATCTCTTGTTGAAGCATTGAGATTTATTGGCTTTCGATGGGCAACAGACCAAGCATCACTCTCTGCTAAACAGACTCCCACTTGCATTTATTCTTATTGCATTTAGGGATTCCAAATGGAGCTCTCGGAATCCCTCGAGGGTCCGTTCCCAGCCTGGGTGGGGTGTTATTACTTTATATTAGATAAGGGAAGGACACACAAAGAAACATGCGGTGATTCAGATGATTTTTTATTTCCGTTTAGCAGTGATGACAGAATGTCATAGTGAAATGACTTCAAAAGTCATTTTTCCCCACTGCCCTGGTTCTACAGCCTTGTCCCTTGAGGGCTCTTCCATTGTACAGTGTTATTAATTCTGCTAACTTTCAGACTTCATTGCTGACAACAGGCCTCTTGGCTTTCGCAGCCTATTACATTAAATTTCCCATCAAACCATGTCAGCCTCTGAGGTCACAGATTTCGAGAGAAGCTTTAGATATTTTGCCATCTGACTTCACGGGCAGGTGTTTTCTAAATTGCTTTTAGGTTTGTTTTTTCCAGTGTCAGAATTCAGATTGAACCTATTTAAAAAAACGCAGACAGTGAGCGCTCATCAGGTTAAAAACAAAGCAGAGTTTGAGGCACGCCTGAACTGGTGTGTGTGTGTTTGTGTGTGTGTGCCCACACATGTGCACTTGTGTTTCAGTTGACCTTTCTGAGGGAAAGCAAAGCCCTCCAAGCAGCCTTCATCCCCGACCCCACCAGGTGAGTGGAGTGGCGTGTCACTGATCTAGTTTTCTAATAGTCATCGACACCCCAAGATACAGTGTGACTGCCCTGGTAAACAAAGCTGTGCCCCACTGACCTTGATTCTGGAGGGATCTGTGACTCTGTTGAGTAGCATTAGAAGGTCACTCGAGGCAGCCTAGGGAAATGATTGTGGACTTGGTTTAGGACAAGCATGTCATGGCGTGGCTTCCTCCAGCCAAATTCTGGCAGCAGTAAAGATTCAACGTTTCACTTGATGCGTGAATTTTGGCGTCTGTTGTGGATGAAGATAAACTGGTAGCAGAAACCTTCCTTCCAAATACCATGGCCACAGGCACCAACCACGTTGCTGTCAAAATTACATTTTGAAGAAAGTCTGTGGAAGAAAATGGAACTGGGGCCCCTTTTGAAAACAAAAGAGAGATGAGATGTTCTTTCTGAAACCGTCAACGCCCGGAAATGATCACAGTTTTGACATATAGAGCACACCCTTGCTCTTCTCGTTTATTATCGGTTCCAGTTAATAGTTGGGGTCTACAAATGACAACATTCAGATCTCAGCTTGCCTTTGCAGTTCAGCTTTCAGCCTTCTCAGTTAGCAGCCTCTTGGAGACCCCTTCACTGGAGGATTGTACCTGGGCTTGAGAGGGTGGGAGGCTGGAAGGCCTTAGGGACTGAACACCACGAGAGCCAACACTCCGGCTTTCTCAGTGATGGTTTGCTGAACACTAAGAGCAGGTAACAAGAACTTGGGCCACCTTGAAGCTAAGCTCCAGTAGTCACCTCAAGCTCTGCCCCCTTTTCTCTTTATTCTTTTGAGAGACATGGAAAGCTGCTCTTTTTCTGAAACCATCATTAACGATCACTCCCTGCAGGAGGAAGTGTGGAAGCAGGCTAGGACTGGAGAAAGATGAGGGAAGCAAGGCTGTGTTTCCCCTGCTAGCAGCCATAAGGAGAGAGAATCATTTGTGGCACTCTGGGGACAGTTTTGTCACCCTGACAGTAATGCTGTTATGCACTGGCTTGACACACAGGATGAATCCATAAAGACAGATAAGTAACTGTGAAAGTGGCTGGGGATCACGCTGAGTGCCACCACTCACCTGCAGTGACAAATAGATAGTCAGGAAGGATTGGAAATCCTGCCCAACATGGAGATCTGTCAGCAGAGACAGACAGCAACCCTGGTCACACAGCAGCTGGAGTCAAGATGCGGGCTCGGGCTCGCACACTCGGCTGCAGGGGCGCGCAGCAGGGTCAGGCCTTCCTCCTGGGGGGGGGGGTGGGGGGTGTTGGTGGGGGCAGGACGAGAGGGTTTCAGCACTGTATCCTTGTGAGATGCAACTGTGGGTATTGTATGTTCAGGACTATTTGATTAAAACTGTACTTAGTTTCTGTTTTCCCTGGATTTTTTTTTTATACCAATAGGGGTCCCCATCTGCAAATCAAATGAATTCAAGTTATGATAGTTAGCAAAATATCACTATTAAGCTGCTGATGTTGGTAGTACCAGGCAAAGGCAGACGGAAGCAGCAGGCTTCATTATTTATCTTTTGTACTAGAAAGCTTTGTTATTTCTGGTTAGGTATTTGCTTTTCTTCAGTGAAAGAAATTCTAAGGGAACAGTGTGAAAAAAAAAACAAGCTCTATGCTGGAGCACAGCTTCCCAGTTGGGCCTGAGTTTTACAGTGTGAAACCCATTGTTCCTGGTACGCAAAGTAAACTATCTTCTCTTTATTGTGAGGCCCAAAGTGCCTAGCTGTGCCCTATTGTCTCTCCTGTAAAGTCATGAAATAGATGAGAGGTGGAAAACAAACACAAATGATTGGAGAAAAACCTCATTGGGTCACTGTCAGGGATTTGGACAGAAGCCTGGAGATTTTGTACATCTAAAATCTTTCTTTCTTTCTTTTACATGGAAAGAATAGTTTGGTAAGTGCTGCTGTATTAGCCACCAAAGGTTTTGACAGCATGGATCCCATGCCCTGTGTTGCAATTTAGCAGCGGTTAAGCATGGAAGCGGACCAATATTTAAACATTTTCTGTAACAGTGATGAAGGTTGGGAGTGTTAATAAGAGTCAGTGAATGGTGGGTGAGTTGTAAGACGCTATCAAATCCTTATTCTCACTGTTATTAATGTAATAATTTTTTTAAAAGAAGGAGAAAAAATAATAAAAAAAAGAAGAAATTATAACAGTTTTAAAAAGTAATTTAAAAAACAAATACAATGAGTCCTAATTCCGTGTTCCTCTGCTATCATTTTTGTCACCTGCCCTGATGATCAGTGTAAATGTGCGTGATCTGTCTCAATTATTCTCATCCTTCGATTTCTGTTGCTGGGAACTTAATGCAGGGTACTTTGTTTCTGGCCGTCTGATTTCTCAAAACTGCTGCATGTTTGCCACTGCTGCAAAATGTTAAACATTTACCCTCCTAGCCAGGTATTTCTTAAAAACAAACAAACAAACAAAAACCCTGGGGCTTATTATTTTTAAGATTCTTTATTTTAATTTATGGTTTTTAGAGCCTTAGAATGTCTTAAAGCAATCAAACTGTAATGAAAACTTTTTTTTTTTGACCCTTGGATCTTAGTTTGACTGTTTTGACCCTATCATTCTAACCATGATTTAAATTCTGAATTTCCAGAAGCTTTATTAAAGATGTCAATTTGTGCACCAGAATGGTAAATGTTCCTATGAACTTTGACCTCTAAAGGAAACTCTATTAAATAAATAAGTAATAAAATATTTTCCTGATAAATATGTTCCTCATTTTGGGCTAATATTTTCAGTCTGATGCTTGGATAGGGAAGGGCCAGCCCACTGCCTGAAACTGCCTGACCCCACTTGCTCCCTTATCCTGTGATCCAGAGCTGTTTTATAACCCGCAGCATTAGATTTTTATTTTGCCAAGATCACTTTTGTAATGAGATCTAAATCTCCCCATGTACACCTGGCTAAATAGGCCTGTACATGAATTTTTTTTAAAAAAAAGGAGGGGTGGATGAGACCCACTTGCCATGTGGGTGCCCAGGTAAGCAGGTCTGAGAACTGCTCTCCAGAGACTGAAGGGAGCTCTCTGGCTGCTTCTCAGGGCCTAGCGGTGAAATGCAAGACCAGGACCCCTTTGGTTTGCCAGGATTCTCCTGAAGTTGTCTGCCTCTCACCCACCTCTGCTCATTGGTGGTGGTTTTGTGCTGTGAGTCAGTTCCGACTCATAGCGACCTCATCTTTCTCCCTCAGAACAGCTGGTAGTTTTGAACTGCTGACCTTGAGGTTAGCAGCTCAACTCATAACCACTATGCTAGGTGGCCACAGCAGTAGCTGCCAGGGAGCCACCATAACAAATGGCTGTAAAGCCAGGCCAGCTGAAGGACAGTAACATCACCATCGCAAGTCTTTGTACTAACAGCGGCTGTTTCTTTGCTGCTCTTTTGTGTACAAGTATGCCAACTTTGAAGTCAGGATACTGAATTCCAGAATTTGTCAAAAAAATGCATCCACCTGGTGGCCAGGTTTTCTGTTTTAGCTCTAAACCCAACCTCTCAGTGACGCCCTCTGACATGGAGATTTTTTTCTGGAGCGTTTAATTCACCTGGCCCACTGACTTTTCCTCTCATCCCTGGTTAAGACTACACACAGAGAAAATAGACACCCTGTGTGCTGTCCCAGGAATGGAAAAAATTATTTTGATAAAGCAATTTCATTTGATATACAATGATAGTGGATTTTTTTTTTTTTTAAATGACGTGTCTAGCCCATTTCTAGGAGTCATTGAGTAATAATACCCATCAGCATTTAGGATTCCTTCAGATTCTTCAAAGTTCTGTTCACCACCCTCTTCTGGTCTTAGTGACTTTGAGGAAGTTTGGTATGTTTAGAAATCAAGGACACCATAAGAAGCTAGCAGGGGGATTCCTATTTAAGAGATCTCACAGAGTTTATTAATCACTTCTGCACACATGATTTCTCTTGATCCTTAATATACAGTGAGATGAGTAAAGCAGATATTCTTGACCCTGATTTATAATGGGAAAACTAGGAGAGTTCCCACTCCTACGTGGGTGGGCTGTCCTCAGGAGACGGTTGTGGGCATTGTTTTCCTGGGACCTTACAGGGGTCCATGAAGTAAGTGGACTAGGTGATGTCCCAGTTAGCAAATGCGGGTGCAAAACTCAGGAAGACTTACTGACTCTCTCAGCGACCCGGCAGCTCACAAGCAACACAGCTGGGCAGGCATCCCAGGCCTTCCAGCTCAGAGACCAACGCCCTTTCCATTACACCAGGATTAACTCCACAATCATGAAAATCTCAAGAACAAAGCTGCTCCTAAATCTCTGTATAGCTTCATCCTTAATATGATTCCAAATTCCCATGTCAATCAAGCTGCAGTTTCCCAAGGGGAGATCTTGTGAGGGGAAAGTCACCTTTGGCTGACTGTTAAGACCAAGCCAGGGCAGGCTTAGCACAGTGTCCTACACCAAGCACTTGGCATTGAGGATGCTAGCAACCTGCACCTAGAGTCTGCACTGCTTATCCTTGCTGACTCAGGCCCTGGGTATTTGCAAAATGCATGGGCAATAGCGCAGAGATTCTGTATGGAAGGAGGGTATCCAGTGTAGGTAAGTACTAGCGCTGAAAGTATCTCCATCTGTGGGGACAGAAAACAAAAACAGCTGCCTTCCCGCCCCCATGTCCCCAGCAAACATCTAAGGTGAGACTTTGCGCTGTAGAAACCTCCCAGTCTTAACGACTCCTACTTGGATCACAGGGAAAGTTACTGCGTGTCAGAGCTTGTCACATTTGCAAAGGTCAAGCTTTAATAGCATGCACAGTTAAATGGGAATACTGTAGAGAGGTCACACTCAGATTTCTTTGGCCTTCATTAATGTTATTGCTCTGTCAGTTTCACTCTCCTTGGGTTCATAAATGCAGGTTCCTTTAGTACATTTCATAGGATTATTTATTTTTAATCGTTTTACCTCTGGAGGGAGGAGGTTACTTCTTTGTTTCTGAGGAGTTTGAAAGAAAACAAACCACACAACTTGGCTGATGTCTTTCTTGCTCATTTATTTCAAACCCTGTGCTTTTTTTTAACAGTCTTATCTAATGCTTTTGATGAAAACACAAGCAAAAACCAGCCAACATGAACAGGTTGAATGCCACATCTGTGCAAAAGATAGCAGCTCACTTATTTATGGCTCAAAGAAATGGAGCCTAAATTAAGCTAGCTATTGCTGCAGAGTGGATAAGCGGCCATTATGAATTATCCTTAATTATAGCGATTTCCTAAACTAATAAAGCTGCTAAATCTTTATTGCAAAGGTTAGTTTACGCAATGCATATAAAATCCGCATGTGCTCCGCATCAGCCACCAGCTGTCTGACAGTGTGTTGCTATTTCAGTGAGTGTTCACATAAATTTTATGTTGGTTATATTAACAGTCAGTCCATATCACTACCCACAGATGCCAGTAGACATAAAAATTGCTCTCTAGTGAGCCTAAATATCCCTAGAAGCTAGTTGTGTCTAATGTTCCATGTAGTATTTGTACGTGAAAGCACCAGATTGGAGGGTTATTTACAGATGAATATTTCAATCCAGTTAGTTCATATAGGCCTACTTAGCCTTCTTTGCTGGTTTATTTGTATGCTAAATAATTCACCAAAGGTTCTTGTTTACTTTCAATAGTAGTTTCTGTGAAATGCAAACAGGTCTTCAGAAGGCTAACCAGCTTTGTGTTTAAATGCAGGTCAGAGCAGCAGATGCAGTCTTGCCAATGGGCTGTCTCTCCGTTGTACACATTTCTCTCTCTCCCTATCTTTTTCTCCCCGCCCCCCTGCCCCGCTTTTCTCCCCTTCATAGAAAATTTTGGCTGGACTGTCTTTATTCTACATTGATCTCTTTCAGTACCTGGCTGGCTGTACACTGCCTTCAGCTTGCACAATTAAACACGTAACACCAGGAGCAAAAAGAATACATCCTTGACTTTGAGCCGTTTCCTCACAATCCTCTGGACTGGCGACAAGAATGGATCAATCCTCCACCACTGAAATGCCCTTGTTGTCCACTTTTTCTTTTACTACTGCGACTTTTCTTTCCGCTGCCCCCATGATTATTGCTGGCATATTTCTAAATCTCCAGATTTGAAACAACAGCAAGTAGGGTCTTTCTCTTTTCCTGGAAAGCCCTGAGCCAGCCCAACCACTGTCACCTTGAAGGACAGAGGGGGCAAAGCTTGCCTCTAAACGATGTCGCCTCTGGTGGTCCTCATAATATATGCTCACCCAGAGATGGGAAGGAGTGTTGTTTTTGAGCAAGATGACAGTTACCTGGCTCTATTGTTTTAGCCGCTCCTCACGGCTCAGGTTACATGTGAAAAATACATCTCTGCCCCTACATTTTGCAAATGTTTATGATCATCAACATTTGCCCCCAAATAGATTGGAAAATAGCCTCCTTCATTTTCAGCCAGGTACTGCCAAGATCATGGGCGAGTTCAATAGCAGTGCTAACTTTTTATTTAATAATATTGATTTTATCATTTTTACTACTTACAATGGGGATTGGTCGGCTGATAGTTATTTGACCTCCCTTTGTGCATGGCTGTGGAGTGGTTCGTTAAAGCTATTGACATATATCTCTCTTCCCCCACTCCTCTTCCAGCAGCCCGGCTTGGCAAATAATATTGAGATGCACTCACTGTTCCCTGATATTGATTTCAGATTGTGTTCATCACACCCTTCCCAGGCCAGCCCTTGACTGCTGCAGACTGAAGAAGTATCATTTCCATCTTCCAAGCCAGAATGTCAACTACCTATTTTTCGAAAAAAAAATATAAAAATTACCCAGGATAACGAATGTGTGATTTTAAAAAAAATCTTGATTCTTTTTTACTCACACATAATTAAAATGATCTTCTCAGTCTTAATGTTGGGATTGTCCTGCATTTCTTTTCTTTTTAAGGAACGCTAGATCTGTGTGCCCCTGAGATGCTAGGAGGCACTCTGATTGCATGTTACGCTGTGGGATTCAGGGTCTGGCACACTCAGCCAGTCCCTGGGCCTCTTTGACCTTGGGTTCTCAGCCAGGTGGGGTTGTTCTTGTCACCTAGGCCTAAAGAAGCTCCACATTGTGTTTTTGTGGAGTGAGTCAAATGAGAGGGCACAGTGATGAAAACAGCCCAGCCAGGGATCTAACCTTCAGGGAGTGTCTTCTGAGTGGTCTTCCTTCCGTGGCAATTACCACCATGTCTCATCTGTGGGGTGACACATTGTTTGTGTGGATTTGAATGTTTATTGAGAAAAACACCAAGTCCTGAGCAGATCATACTTGATATCATGTGTTTTTTAGGCCAAAAAAAAAAAAAGACAACAGGGAATCTGCAACAAGAATGGTTGTATCTGGGCAATGAAATTGCAGGTTATTTGTACATTCTTCTTTGAGCATTTTTTGCATGTTCTTTAAGCATTTCTATAGTTTTTGTTTTATTTTTGTAACTGGAAAAGAGAACGTAAAGGTTCTTTTTTTTTTGAAAAGTGGGAAGGTTAGTAGGATTGGAACTCCAGAAGACTCTCATCCAGCAAAGCAAATGCACTAGCCAGGACGCAAGTATGTCACTGACCTGCTGATCTCGGCCTCCAGGGAGGTGGGACACACAGCACTCCTATCATCAAACACCTTCCAGGTTGTATTTGGTGATTCTGTTATGGGGTGAATTGTGTCCTCTAAAAATCTTCAGGTACCCGGAATGTGACCTAACTTGGAAATAGTCTTGTAAATGTAATCATGTAAGATGAGGTCAATCTAATGACTGGTGTCCTTAAAAGAAGAGGGCCATTTGCACAGGACGAAGCCCATGTGACAAGGGAGGCAGAGTCTGGAGTGGTGCATTTTCCAAGCCAAGGACCAACTGTGGCCACCAGCATCTTGGAGACCTACGTTTGGACTTCCGACTTTCTGCTATATGGGAAAGTAAATGTCTATTACTTTCAGCCACTTCATGTATGGCACTTTGTGACATTGTTCTCAGAAACTTATTGTAGACCCTACAAGGGTTGGCACTAGCCTTTGCCACTGAGACAGAGTCTTGATTCTGTCTCCTGCCAGCTCTATGAGCAAGTCACTCCATTTCTCTGTGCCTCCATCTCCTCATCTGGAAAATGGTTCTAGTGAGAAACAATGTGTGCACATTCTTAGCATCAATACATGGCAGTTGTCAGTACTGGTACTTGTGTTGTTGTTGTTGTTAAGTGCTGTTGAATCGGCTCCAAGTCATAGTGACCCTGTTTCTGAGAAGTGGCTAGTGAATTTGAACCACTGACCTTGTGGTCCAGTGCATTGTCCCACAGTGCCACACCAGGATGTGTAGATGTGTCCTAATCAAACTGGAGCCATAATAGGTATTAGCATTACACAGTTCACGGAAGGGGCTATATTTTCTCCTTGAGCCCAATTGAAATCTATCCAATGTCTAATTCATTCATATCCAATACTCTGGGGCAAATCTGATCTCATAGCCCTCTGGTTAGAGGCAATTCATTTATAAATATATATCTAAATAGAATTATATTCTAATTTTTTGGGTAGGGGTTTTGTCGCTATGAGTCAGAATCGACTCAACGGCACATAACAACAACAATTAGAAGAAAAAAACGTACAGGTCTATTTATGGTCCTGAACGTATGATCTCTATTCTGATAGGGTTTCAGCATAGACTGAGTCCCTCTTCCAAACACACACAAGCATCTCTCCTCCACAAAGCAAGAGTTCTCCCAGAGAAATGCCATAAAAGCTGATAGGAAACCTAAAACTTTTACCCCTTTTTGTCACAGAGTCTGTTTTGCTCTTCTTGAGCATTTTTCCATTTGTAGGGTCAGAAACATTTCTTAACGCCATAGATGGCATGGGATTCTTCTCTGCAGGCAGCCATCTTCAGGGCTGAAAGGAGAATATAAAAAGCAGCAAATTAGAGACTTTACACAGTTGCTGGAACCAGCTTAATGAGAGACAGCGAACATTTTCAGGCTACTGAACTTCTGAAATGTGACAATCCAAGCAAATGAAATCATGGTATCTTTCATTGTAGTTTAATTGGACTCAAACATGGCACGAGGGGCTGCTGAAAGCTGTATTCAAAGGGGAGACAGACAGGAATCTTACAACAACTAATTCAGCCCACACAACACATCTTACAACTGTCCAAGCTCCACGCTGCTCTGAAGACTGGCTCTTTCGGTCCAGAGCAATAGCACTGCAGTGAATAAAAGAAGAGATGCTAAGGCAGGCCAGATACATTGTGAATGACATACCTATCACCCCGAGTTATGCACTTAAAATAGCTCAGCCTCGCGGCAGCCAGTATAAACCAATTTATTTTGTAAAAGCAAAAAGAAGTGAAACAAACTTCAGCCTTCTCCCTTGCCTGTTAGGGTGTCAGGCTATCAGTGTCAACGAGTCCTCTTCACAGAAGTGTGAGGATGAGTTGAGCATAAACACTAACAAGAGAGAACTAAGCATGGGCCTCCTGCTGAGTGGAGCGAAATGGGAATCCCAGTCAAGAAACCCAAAAAGCAGAAAATTACCACAGCTGTCAGCAAGGGGACCAAAATCTTGTCAGGCAACAGTAACTGGAATGGGAGCTACACGAGGGAAAGGTGAGTTTTGAGGGAAACTAAGTTCCGAAGCAATCGTTTGGGAATGTGCATGTTAGAGAACATGCAGAAGGTTTGTTTAGAAGGGTATCTTGGCTTCCTGTTGTTTGTTCCTATATCATTTGAGTTCTCTGGGTTGAAATTAAGCAGCCCTGGTGGAACAATGGCTAAGCACTTGGCTGCTAACCAAAAAGGTTGATGGTTCAAATTCACCAGCAGATGTGGCAATCTGCTTCTATAAGGAGTACGGCCTTTGAGCCCTGTGGGACAGCTCTTCTCTGTCCTGTAGCATCGTCCGCTACAGGGCCACAGACTGAGTTGAAGTTGATTCTATTATCTGAGCCTCTTCTGGTTGAATCATTCCACTTGACCAGTTGAGTCCACATTTACTGTTATTATGGCTTTGGTTTTAGCTAGTAAGGCTAGGATAGTGAACAAATTGGATGCCTGTATGTAACAGCCATTCTGGACATTGATTTTTGAAGGTTCATTAGATAAATGCTGACATCACAGATTGATGTCTCTTTAAACCAGTACCTAGTACAGGGCTGTCTGGGGAATCAAAAATATTGATGTAACATGTTTGAGCAGAAGGCCCGCTGAAGAATTTCCTTGCCTAAATGGGATCCATCAATTTCGGCTTTCTTTAATTATTCTAATTCTATGTATCACATTGGAAGGGGAGTTTGTCTGTAGAACTGGCTTTTGTGGGGGACGCTACCCCAACTTCTGGGGCAGAGGAAGGCCACATGGGTGCTCACATCTATTTTTCATCATTGTTTTGAGCTACTGTTTAGTAATTAAAATTTTTGATCATAGACTCATTTTCCCATATAGTGTGGCTGTGAAATTGACAAGGAACTGATTAATGGGCCGACCCTGGGGCCAGGAGACTGCTGGGTTGTTCTCTTGTGGAATGCATGCCGGCAAAATAAAGTTGATGGTTTTGTTTGTGTTTAACCCTTCACCTTGGCACTATCAATAGATTGAAGACATCATTTGTATCTGCAAGTGTTTCTTTAATTAAGACCTTCTAAAAATCTTTCCTATTGATTTATTCCATTATCCTATTGATTAACTGCAGTGGATCATGTACTTGGTCTTCCGTGGATGGCAGCAGTCTGAGCTGTCTGTCATGACTGCAGATGTAGACCACAGGCAGCCGGCAGCCAGCGCCCAGAGCTGGCAGGAGTGACTCGCGTTCTAATGAGGCATCTGTGGTGGCTCGCTGAACACCCCCGAGAAAGCCAGTTGTCTCCTGCTCAAGGAGTGGCCAAGCATAAAGCTTTCCTTCCCATTATTTATACTGCAACTGCTTAAGGAGCAGGATGGGGTTGTTGGCAGTCTTAAGGGAGGGAAGAATGAAGGATTCGGCTTTGATTCTCAACCTGGAAATCTTGAGCTTGGAAACGAAAACTAATTCTAAAATCTAGGTTCATAAGGCATGGTTCAGAGGCAGCCTGTTCACCTCCCTGTCCCCTAGCTGTCCTCTCGGCTCCCTCACTAGATGGATCAGAGGGTGCCCTGTCTCGGAGGAGTTTCCCTCTGACCATTTCAGAAAGAAGAGCTGGCCACCTTTTCAACGTTTGCCACTGGACATGGATCGGATCCATCTCCTATTATTAAAAATGAATAAGCCTGTGGCTAGACTAACTCGTTCTTGCACTTTGTGTTTTGAATTATTCTTTAATATTGACAGCTACAAGGAATTATTCTGGTTGGGGTTTGAAGAAGAAAGAACTTTATAAAGCTGACGTTTGGTGTTCTGAAATATATGAAATCACATGAGATAATGTATATAGAACACTGAGCACATGTTGACACATCTATTCCGCCCGCCCCCCCCCCCCAAATGTTTTTCTTCTTTGCATTCATGTCTATTGCATCCCCATGCATTTTCTGCCTTCCAATCCTCTAAGTAGGCCAGAACATATATCTTCTCCAGGGTCAGGACACTTTTCTTCACAGCAGGAATTCAGTAAAAAAAAAGAGCAAATTCAGAAGCCAAGAGACTGGGCAGGAGGGAAGTTAAGTTGAAGATGATGTCTCTCTAATCCTACTCTTTACTAAGCAAATCAGTTAATTTTAACTCTCAGAGTGAAAAATACCAAGACTTTGAAACGTCTTTCAAAAGAAAGACCATAGCGGTATTCAGCTTCAGGGTTAGACTTTGGCCTGGGTTTTTTCAGTAAGCCGCAAATAACATGTGGTCCCCGAGTCCTGGCCAGTGGCTTCTTTGTAGTCTCTGAGAAAGAGAGTTTCTTAAAACCCATGTGTGTGTGTTTTGGGGTTGAGAGAGTGGAAGTGGAAAGGCTTCTGGTCACTGAGAGGACTTCTTTTAACGTGAGTATTTAAAGTAAGAATTACAACGTTGATGGCACTTAAGAATCAAAATTGAGTACAAAATTGGATCTGATTTCTCCTACTGGCTATTCTCAATGGCCAACTGTTTGTGCCAAATCAAATGTTCCAAATCAAAATGTCATGTTTTGGTGTGTCCTACTCAGTAGCGTTTGTTGTTGTTGTTGTTATGTGTTGTGGAGTTGGTTCCAACTTATAGCGACCCTGTAAAGGGTTTCCGAGGCTGTAAATTTTTATGGGAACAGAAAGCTTCATCTTTCTCCCATGGAACAGCTGATA
The DNA here is from genome assembly GCF_000296735.1 of Chrysochloris asiatica. NCBI lineage: Eukaryota > Metazoa > Chordata > Mammalia > Afrosoricida > Chrysochloridae > Chrysochloris > Chrysochloris asiatica. The sequence continues at coordinate 2,611,021 of NW_006408573.1, forward strand.
GTTTCAAACTGCAGACTCTGAAGTTAGCAGCCCGTTTCATAACCACTATGCTACCAGAATGTCAGATCAGCAGTTCAAATCTACCAGCGATTCCATGGGAGAAAGATGAGGCTTTCTGCTCCCATCAAGATTTACAGCCTCGGAAACCCTGTACAGGGTCGCTATGGGTCAGAATCTACTTAACAGCACTTAACAACAACAACAGTCTGTCCAGTGGGTTAGTAGTCCATGCTGCGCATCTCTTTTTCAGGCCAAGAGCCTGACCACCTCTCAGCCCCACCCTTAACAACTTTTAGAAATGCCTAGTTCCATATTTTTGTGAAGTATGTCTTTGTGAAGATATTCCAAATTCCTCTCTTAAAGGGGGAGCAATGCATTTACAGCTCAGTCTCCTTTCAAATCATGTAGAAACTATGATAGGAAAGTATTTTTAAGTGAAAATTCTGGGGTTTACATTTAAATTAACATGTAATCTGTGCTAATTAAAAACACATTCTGAATATAAACAGCAGAACAGTGTGTGACCTCCGCCACCTAGAGATAACCTTCTGATTAGGGTAGTATAGTGTGTGTCTAAGTCATTTTTCAGTGATTGCGTATGGGTGTGTATAAACTGTTGAAGTTCAATAGATTTGAAAAATGATGTCTTGTTGATTTCATTCATGTCAATTACTAATGAAACGGAGGTATTTTCTTATATTTAATGACTGCACTTCCTGTTTTGTGCAATGTTTGCCCATGTCTTTCACCCAATTTTATTGGAGTATTTGACTTTTCCTAATTGATTTAAAGAACTTTTTTTTTTTTTTTTAAATTAAGTGCTGTGGCCTTTCCCCCGCATGAATTGGATTGTTCCAAATAATCTGATTGGATTATTTATGTAGAGACATAGTTGTATCTGGAATATCTCTTGATGATAGCAATGCTATTTATATGCTTTTTTACTGTTTAAAAATGACTAGTTTGCCTTTGATAAAAAAGATATATGAAATCCAATCTGACATTGTCAATCCAACTCCAGCCGACTGTCCCAGGACACTACCAGCATTTTATTACAGTTGTTGAGAAAGACAAAAAAAAACCCAACAATTTTATTGTCTTGATTATTGAGATCCAGCCTCAGATCAACTGAGCAATTAAAATCTCTAAATAACATTCTTTGAATTGTCAAACAAAAGATTAGTTCCCCCTAGAAAGAAGTGTTTTGTTTTTTGTTTTTTTTTTAAGAGGATACTTTTCTGTGCCAGTCAATGACTGTACTAATTGGAATCCACAGAAAGATTTTAGCAGTTTAACAATGCATGACATCCTAATGAGATTGTGACGACAAGCTTCCCTTTTAAGACAGGTGATGTTGGTGCATGCTGCTAATATGCGCGCGCTCATCTGTCTTTTTATGACATGTTATAAATGACATTTTTAAAGTAATCTGATTTCCTAAATCTTTCCCTACATACCTTTTTTTTTTTTTTTTTTTTAAAGCAAGACCACAGAATCTTTATTTTTGTTGTTTTAATTTACAGGACTTAGAAGAATATACTTTAAGGAATCTGAGAGATAAATGGGAAAAGGATCACTATCAAATGCATATTAAAGTACTCATCTCAAATCCCCATAAGCTGCCTCTAGAATGTGTGAAATTCTCTGTCTTTCTCCAGCTCAAGTGGCAGCTGAGTGCAGACTTGGGAGGGTTCATGACAATCTTCCAAGACAAGCAGGATTTAACATCAATATCTCTCTCCTTGATAATCTATATACTCTGGAGGTGGGGAGTTCTGGCAGGGTTTGGATGATTTTATGATATTTATATTATATAATTTACAGTGTGTTTAAAGTACTTTTTTAAAATTGTCGTTTGAGTGACAAAGCTTAAGCTTTCGATCTTTATCTGCCCCTCCTGGTGATGTATGTTTGCTAGGTAACTAAAAAGAGGAAACTTAGCAAAGCCAGAACTTTATACCAGCAATAAGACAGAGGAGTCAATAGATGATTAACCTGCCATTCTCCTCTTCATGAGGATTAAGAAGTTCACTTTATAGAATCTTTCGAAGTAGCTTAGAGTTTTCAAAGCAGCAACCTAGAAACATATGGCAGAAGTAGGCACCATAAGGGGAGGAGATCATCACAAAATGATGAAAGGCAAAGAAAGATACTAGAAGGAGCGCAAAAGTTCAAGGCAACAGACAGAGGCAAATGCTATTTCATACATAATCCTGCAGTAACAGTAAAAACAATAACCTACAAATGAATATAAGGAGCTCTGGTAGCGTAGTGGTTACAAGTCAGGCTGCTAACGACCAGCCTTTCTGCAGGAGAAAGATGAGGCTTTCTGCTCCTGTAAAGATGTACAGCCTTGGAAATCTTATACAGGGTCACTATGAGTTAGAACCGACTCCACGGCACATAGCCACCATGACCACAAATGAGTTTACACAGAGAGCTATGTACACTGAGCAGGGGTGGGAAGGTGACTGGAAATAGACCCATAAATACATACAGGTTTGACAGAGGATATTTCTGCAGAGAAATATGCTGCAAATATATCCATGAATATAGTAGGGCCTATGGAGGCAAAGTTAACAAAACCTCTCAGCCATAAGTAGACACTGAGAAAGAATGAGTAACTGGGCTTGGGGGTTCAGGACCATGGTCTCGGGGCACACCGAGGTCATTTGACTCAACATAGTCTACAAAGAAAATGTTCCACATCCATGACTGGGATCCTAAAGGCTTATGAGAAGCTGTCTAAGGAGCAACTGTTGGTCTCTTCCCATCTAAAGCAAAAGAGTGGTGCAGATAAAAGACACATAAAAAACAACTGGGCCAATGGACTCTGGACCACTCGAACCTCAGACTCTACAACCCTAAGACCAGAACTAGATGGTGCCCAAATATCACTGCCCACTGCTTTGAAAGGGATCACACTGGAAGGTCCTGGTTAGAAAACAAAAGTCAGAAGACAGGAAATGATACAAAGGAGGAGAAATGGAAATAGGAAACACAGAGAGGAAGTGGGATGGGATAAGTGATGTTTCATATGGAGATTGCAATCAATGACATGAAACAAAATGTGTAGAAATTGTTATTGGAAAATAATTTGCTCAGTAAACATTCCAAATTACAACAAAAAGCTTTTTTTTTTTTTTTTTTTTTTTAAAAAAGCAACACTTGAATTCCATGAAATATGTGGATATTATTTATTATCAGAAAATATTTGAATGCTGTTCTTCAAACAAAGTGATATACTCTAAATTTATACTGTCTATGACAGAGAACCTTGTCAGATTGCCCTATGCATTTTATATGTTGTTGTTGTTGTGAAGTGCCAACGAGTCAATTCCAACCCATAACAACCCTGTACACGGTTCCAAGGAGCAGCAGATGAGCTTGAACCACCGACCTTGCAGTTCAAATGACTTTGCAGTCTGACGCATTAACCCACAGTGCCACACCAGGACTCTGTGCATTTTATGTACATGTTTAAATGTTTACACATGTGTATGTATATGGTGGTGGCAGTATGCCATCGAGTCCATTATTCAGGGTTTCCAAGGCTGTAAATCTTTATAGAATCAGAAAGCCTCATTTTTCTCCTGAGGATGGTGGATTTGAACTGCTGGCCTTATAGTTAGCAGCCCAGTGCATCACCCACTACGCTACCAAGATTCCTTGTATATATGGTTGTTGTTGGTGGTTATGTGCCATGGAGTCAGTTCCGACTCATAGCAACCCTGTACTTAGTTTCTGAGGCTGTAAATCTTTATGGGAGCAGAAAGCCTCATCCTGCTCCCTTGGAACAGCTGGTAGTTTCAAACTGTTGACCCTGAGATTTAGCAGCCTGATTCGTAACCACTACACTGCCAGAGCTCCTTTCCTCATATATATACATATGTATATATGAATTACCATGCAGAGTTAAACAGTTTGTATGATAGGGTACTGATACTCTGTTAGATTTTAAGGGCTAAAATTAGGGGATAGAGTTGTTTATTATTTCATTTGAAAAAAAAAAAAAGGACAGCCAATTATTATTCTTTGGGGCAAATGAATTTAGGCAGATGTGTTAACATGGAATTTAGAACTGAATATTGAGCCTCTGTTTTGTAATATTTTCTATATTAATGAGGCATAGCCACCACCTTATCTCTTATAGTAATGGGTCAAAATTTTAAGCAAAATTAAAGAAAAATTATTTAGGTTACTCTTTATTGACATATGTGACCACTGGCAAAGTCCATGAGCATTATTCATATATGTATATATAAAGGAACTGCAGGCTGCTGAGTACTCTGAACGAAATCTTCAGAACCACTGACAGATTTGCAGAATTTGTGAGATACTACAAGCTGATGTTCTGCCTGAATAAGATAAGCATACTGTATTAGACCGTACTAGAGAAAGACACCATGTGGTCATGTGATTTTTATTGAGTGCTCAGAACTAAAGACTATACGTTCTGCAGTCCTAAGAAATGGCAATATGTTTTAATAAGGAATAGACATCGTGGATGCCAAAGCAGCCTTTGGAAGCCAGCAGTCAGATGAAGCATAAAACCCCAGACTACGCCGGGTATGGATACAGTTGTCCTCTCGCACTCTTTTCAGTTTTGGTAAGCCTTGGCTGCCATTTGTAACACATCCATCCCCTTTGAACAGTTCTGCTGAGCATCACCTCAAAGTCAGTCATGCTGGGTATCATTGTTAAGGTGATTTTGACTCTTAGTGACCCCTTGGAAGAGAGTAGAACTGCTCTCATAGGGTTTTCTAGGCTGTAATCTTCAGGTTTTCTTCCCTCAAATCCTCTGAATGGGTTTGAACAGCCAAGCTTTGGGTAAAAAACCTTTGCTCCTTCTGTGAGTCACACTTAAGGCCAAGGATTCAGCCAGGATTTCCAACTCCTAGCCACCTCCCTTACCAAGCTACCAACATCAATATGAAGGTTTATCATATGATTATCACAGTGAGATCTAGGCAAAATTCAGATGATATAGAATTCTGTGAAGAGTCCAACTAGGCAGGAAAGAAACGTTGCCTCCCCTCAGTCAGGCAGGAAAATATTCAGAGAAACCATCAAAAGCAGCAAGGAAAGGTGATCTGGAAAGAGTAGACAGTAAGGACATAGGGAGGCCCGAAAGAATCCAGGTTAATGATTAGGGAAGAGAAGATCAACAATTCAGACCAAAGTTCTGGGCCAAAACGGATCAGGAACCCAGGTCAGAATGTTTTAATTCAAATTAGAAATCTAGCTAAGAGATGTAAGAGATGGCAGTCTGCTACCAACAGTCACCTTTCTTTCCCACCCCATGCTACCTATAAGGGGGGCATTGTATATAAGATTTTTCAAAACAAAACAACATAGTAGAACTGCCCCAAAGTGTTTCCAAGGTTATAGATCTTCATAGTAGCGTGCGGACACATTATTCTACCAGGGACGGCTGGTGGGTTCGAACCAGCAGCCTCTGAGTTAGCAGCTAAACACTTAACCATTGCATCACAAGGACAACCTCAAGTGAAAGAGTACGCCACCTAAAAAATTGTCTTGTTGGTGTACATTCTAAACAGTTCATGAAGTTACTCCTAAACATCTCTAATACATATAGGACAGGGGCTCCAAAAAGTTTCTGGAAAAATGGAATTAAAAGTTCACGGAATTTTCCACAAACTTTTTCAAGCCCCTTCATATAAGCTTTACCTTAGCACATATAAGTGTAACAATGCCTTTATAAACCACTACATTCTATGTGGATTTTAACTCAGAGAATTTCCCGTTGTACAGTCAGCCACTTACTTCTGCAGACTCTGTACTCATCTCAGAAGTTTACGCTCATTCCTGTTGGGAATTGTTTGAGCTCACTTCAGACTTCATCTGTGTTTCCTACCCCTATGGTGCCACATGTTACAGCATTTAAACTGTAGGCTCAAAGCAAACAGTGATAAGTCAGTGATTGTGATGAGGATGAGTATCAGTGAAGGACTTCAACTCCCATAATGTGTGACCATACTATTGAACTCTATTTTTGCTTAAAATCAAGAGACATAAAACAGTATACTTTTTGCTGTTGTTAAGTGCCATTGAGCCAGTTCCGACCCACAGCGACACTGTATAGGGTTTCCAAGGAGCAGCTGATAAGCTTGAACTGCTAACCTTGCAGTTTAAACTGATCTTACAGTCCAGCGCCTTACCCCACAGCACCACACCAGGCCTCCTATAACTATTAGTGTAGTATTTTTTCACTTGCCACATGAGCATTTTAATTCTCTACATGAAATATTTGACTGATTTTGAATAATATTTTTAAATGGAAATTTCTTTTAATTCTTGATTGCTTTTAAACTAAGGAATAAATTTTAAAATTATTTTTACTGATTACTTTATGAATGTTATCAGAAATAATTGTGTTGAAGAGGGTCTGCTTCAGGTATCAAATAGGCTAGATATGCCCCTGGAGATAGGATTGTGTTTATGAATGTCTAGTGAGGACGATGCCCAGAGAGTTAATGAGTAGAAATAAGAAATAAGCACAGGATAGTCAAGGCCAAGAATGTTGTTTCCTTCTGAGCTAACGACAGCTCCCTACGGCTTTGTGTAGGTGCACTGGCCTCAAAGTGAAGGCACGACTGAAGCTACCAAAGGAAATCCATAGATAAATTTAACTAGAGTTAGGGAACCAAAACAAATGACGGATAGGCTAATTGTTGATGGTCACTCTTGGGTGTGTATATAGGTGCATATAGATGCCACCCAAGTAATTGTTATGGGATGGGGCAAGCCCAAAGCCCTTCTGAATTACAAAGGAAGAAAACAATGGGCATGGAAGAAGAAACCAGAAATAATGATGAGCGGAGGGCTAATGGCTACCCTAATTGGTCTGGCTCCTCTGTGGCCCAATGACCTGGAGCAGAGCCTGGCAACAGAGATGACTCAGGCCAGAAGGAGAAAGGTGGGATTGGTTTTAAACCAAAGAGTGTGTGTCCTATCTCAAGGGTCTGCTGCTGCTCAGCTCTGGACAGTTATTGCCATGAGAAAATAGACCCAGATAAGCACATCTCCCAAGTTTTTATGTAAAGCCAAAATCGGAATTTATGAGTGAATTCTGGAGATTTTCTTTTTATTCTAATTAAATGTGTAAGAGGCATACTGTTTGGGCTGTAATAAATGTCTATGGGCTAAATGCGCCCCTTCAGCCATTATTTTGGTACCTCCTGAGCCAGAGCCTTTACCTGTTCCAGGTGGTTCTCAGTATGCACCATAGATGGTCTGCATACTTTGGAAGATAGACAAGGACTAGAAGTCATACTTTATAGAAAAGTAGACACATTCCTGAATGTTACAGACAGTGCTAGAATGGCTAGCACAAAACCCGCCCAAGTTACAGTCACCAAGTGCCAGACAAGATGTTACACTCACATGAATAGACATTGTGATATACTCTTTTTTTTTTTTTTAATGTTTTATTGTGAATTATGTGATAGTTTACATGGGAGAACATTGGTTTTACATTCATTCTATCGTATATCGTATTATTGCCATGGTTACAATCCCCTCCTTGCAATCCTTCCCCCGTGCCCCCCAGGTCTTCAGCACACAGTTGCTCTCCCTCTCTGGATCTAAAGTCTCCAGCTGCTCCATCGCTCCACATCATCATCTCTGGCTCCATTTCAGCCATCACTTCTTCTCTGGTTAGGGTCCCTGTGATATACTCTTGATCTCATGGAATCCTCACAGAAACTCTGTGAAATTAGTGCTCTTATCCCTATTTACAGACAAGGAAACGTAGCAAGAGTTGGCAGTTATAAATCAAAATCAGAACGCAGGCCCACTGGTTGCCTTGAATATGGTCTGAAGCTGTTCAGCGGGTTTTCTCTTAGGTTGTGACCTATCACTCAAGAGCCTTGGCAGCTTCCCCAGCAACACAGAGATGAACAGACTCGTTAGGTGGTGTTTGTCACCTGGCCAGTGATGCTATTTAAACACCAAAGTTTGCCATTCACACTGCCCTGTTATGGAGAATTCTCTTTAGCAAAACCCATGGGGAAAGGCACTGACTTATGTGCAGTTTGCCCTGAAGCACTTGTGTCAGTATTCTGCTCCTGGAAGAGCATACTCTGACTTATACACTGCTTGCTTAATAGATACAAAAGTCAACATCCCTCTGAAAGAACAGCTTGTGCTCAGAGGTGTCACAAACTCGGAAGGATCCTGTTAAGTCGGGATGTTGTGCGAAAGTCACAAGTGGAACAAACCCCCATGTCTCCGTACTATGCTAATATTTTAAAAGCTTCAGAGACCATGCTTTGTACCAAAAAAAGGGATGGGATATTTTTTTTCTCTCTGTTTTTTTTGGACCTGACAATCCATCAACATTTGTTTTTTCAACGAAAGAATGTGTCTCTTGTCCCTGAGAAAGGTAAGCTAACATGTAGAAGAAAGGATAGCAGGTGACTGACCAATGTCAGTAAGCATCAGAAATAGGAGGTGGGGGTGCAGGCTGCCCCCCTTCTCCAAAGGAGGCAGTTAGATGCCCCTTTAGGAATCCTAGGAACATCCTCAATTTCTCTTGTCCTCTGGCCCATCTGGGCTTGGGCTTGTCCAGCCATGCAAGTATTGTCATGGCAACCACAGAAGTGCAGCCCACCCTGACACCCTATCAGGACACTTTCTTGAGCAGTTGTGTGGCCCTGAGTGTCTGGCAGGCCCTCGCTGACGGCCTCTGGGGCACAGTGTGTGTAAAGAGACCCCGGCCATGTTCAGTCCATGCCAAGCCCATGTCAGTAACCAAAGGAGAATCAGATTTGAACTGAAAAGAAAAAGCGCTATAAATCATTGAGTGCCCCCAAACACTTTGGCATTGTTTTTAGAAGATGGCATGCATAGGAATAGCAGGAGACATCTAATCAGAAACTCCAAATGAACAGCCTCTCAGAACAGATGGGCAAAGTCTATGGACTTCCTTCCTTGGTGGAGGAGGGGCCATTATTTAAATTTATATACAGTGGAAGCCACTGGGAACCATCCTGATGATTAAATCTGGATGATCGCAGCATCCAGATGCATTAAGCAGTGACCTTTTCTAATCAGACATGAACAGAGATGCCACATGGCCCTTGCCAAGGACACAGTGAGTTCGTTTATACGCATCTAAGTCCTGGTGCTAGGTCAGTGAAGGCACAGCATAAAAAAAAGGGCTGAAGCCCACCCGTGTCTACGAGTTCCTTCAGACCAGGACAGTGTAGCTTTTCTATCTTAGTTAAATTCCACTTCCCCTGGCCCTTGCTGATCTGAGACATGACTTCAGTCAGATTATTCTACCTAAATAATGATGAAAGAGCATTAGAACCAGATGCTGTCAAGTAAAGGGAATATGGCTATTAGGAAATACAATCTGAACTACTGAATCAAGGACTACCTTACTCCCTCCAAGCTGTGCAACTCCTAGTCAGCCAATAAAAAGCAGACCACCAGATGTTTTCAAGGTTTAAATCCCAGTTCCACTTGAATCCTGCTCTAGAGCCTGAGAACTTAGAAGCAATATCACATTAAAACCAACATTTCCACCAACACTGACGTTTCATGTATGTAACCTGGGACTCAGGATGTCAAGCCAGAATTATGCCTTTGGATGAAATATTAGATGATGAATATCTCCTTGACATGTACTTTTGGTCACTCAAGGTCCAATTGACATACTCTAGAGTCCTGGTGTGGTGTTGTAGACTGCTAACCGCAAGGTCGGCAGTTCAAACCCACCAGCTGCTCGTAAGAAACCTTATGCAGGGTCACTATGAGTTAGAATCGATGGCACTTTACAACAACTTAATAATGATGTGGACTAAGAGCATCTCAAGTCAGGGGAGGGCACTTATCTCTGTCTCAGGATGTGAGGACAATCTATGATGGTGAAAGTGTGGTTAGATTTGACCACTGAAGGGACCTGTATTATTTCTCAGATGATTTTGAGAATCTTTAAAACTCAGTTCCTTATGATAGAAATTTTAGGTTCACAACTATGAGATGAGGGAGTGGAGGTCATTCTCCGTTTCTTTCATTCAGGTTCAAGCATCTCTTTGGTTTGCAACTGACAAAAGAAAACTTGGTGAGAAGTAGGGAGAGGCTACAATGGGGGCGCTTTTATAAAACTGAGTTTGTTTTCTTGGCTCTGAATTTAAGCTGAAAACATAATACACATACATATATCTTCTTAATTGTAAAAAAAAAAAATACTCTAAAATGTATTTTTTTTTTTTTATAATTGTGATTATGTTACAGTGGCTTCTATGTACCATAGATTAGATTTTTATTAAGGGTTTTATTAAATAACTGGTGTTTCACCAACATCTAATTAAATCTTCTATCTAAATTGAACAGAAAATTATGAGGGAAAAGAAAGCATTTGTAGCTGACTTTATTACAGATAAGACTATTATTTGTTCATCTTAAGAATTTGAGATCAAATTTACAAGCAGCATCCTCATCAAATTTCTTTTCTGGACTGCTGAGCCCTGGCCCCTTGAAAGCAGCCCATTATCCCCCCACCCTACCCCCACCCCCATTTATTATAGTGTCCTGGTTGTTGGCAACACGCCCGCTGTTTAAGGTTACTTTCATTAATTAACCGAAAGTTAATTTCTTTGCAAGCAAAATCTCTGATCTCATTATGTTGTCTTTTAAAGCTGAAAGCTTCAGGTTTTCTGGCCTCCTTTGATGGCACAATAAAAAGCATGCTCTTTATCTTAGGGAAAACTGTCTCCAGGGTTTAATTTAATAGTCCTTGAAATAGTTACAGTCAGGCAGACTACAATAAGGTGCCAGTCTTAGAAAATCTTGGCTTTTTATGGTTAGAGAGCCAATGACTGGTACAGATGTGGGCTACCAGAGATCCGTTCCCAAATAAGTTCTGCATTTTTCCTCAAGCCCCATTTTGACACCCCCGTTATAGTCTGAGAACAGAAAAACACCAGCTACACGGCTCCTTCCAAAGCGTGCAACTGCCCAGCTATCTTAGTCTCTGGGATTTCAGAAGGTTTATAAGGGTTGGCATTTTTTTCTGTCTTTAATATATTTGGCAGACTTTATTATATTTTGTTCCCCTGATAGAAGTGAGGCAGCACGGGGTGACACAGAGAGTTTGGGGTAGTGATTTTGGAGCCTGGAAGGCTTGGATTTGAATCACAGTCTTTCCTTTGACTGGCTCTGTAACCTTAGACAAGTTATGAAATCTCTCGGAACCTCAGTTTCTAGACAGGAAATACTGAAGGAGGAGTATAGAGTTAAGAGTCACTGGTGGTGGTGTTAAGTACCTTGGAGTCGGTTCCGACTCATAGTGACCCTGCACAGGGTTTACGAGGCTGTAAATCTTTACGGGAGCCGAACGCCTCATCTTTCTCCTGCGGAGAGTCACTAGTCCACTGTTAAGTGCCGTTGAGTTGGTTCCGACTCATAGCATTTCTGAGGAGCAACTGGTGAGCTTGAACTGCCGACCTTGCTGTTGAAACTGACCCAGGACTCCCACTAGTTCATAGCAGGGCTTACCACATGTTTTAATCCTCTTCACTTGGGTTGTCATCTAAGCTTTGCCAACCACAAATTGTTTCTAGAACTGGGGTTCATCCTGCTATGTGGAGGCTGGGCTTCTGAGAAGTCATATCCCACAGAGTATGCTTGGAGGTGGATTTGAGGAGCTGGGCTCTGTAATGCCCCAAATGCCTTTTTATAGTCTCAGGGACATACAGTGTGTTCTCTTTGTTGCTCAAAATTGCTTCAACTTTAGTGATGAAATCTGGTGGCTTTCTGGAGCTGTATATTCAGCGAGTTGAGAGTGACCAAAATGTCTTTCCCGAGGTGGAGTTCATGCAGCAGGGGCAGAACTCTTCAGGTGGCTGAAGTCTCAGGAGTCATCCAGATATCCAGAGAAGCCATTTGTATCCCACTGAGCTCAGTGAGGGGGTGGACACACATACTGAGACTTACAGCCTAGAAGGGGTAATGACTCAACATGCTGCTTCAGATGCCTGGGAGGCTGGACCTGTACCAATCCCTGCTGAAGGATGCAATTGACTCAACTCAAGCAGGTCGAAGTCACATAGGCAGAAAATCACAGGTCTTGGTTAACACAATCATGTGTCTCTTGGACTCTTGGCCGAAGTCAAAGGTCCAAGAGAATGTATTAGCGAAGATCCCGTCTGCTTTAGTGCCTTACTTACTGCTCCACCAGGCTTTTAGGCAGAAATATGGTCAATGCTATTGATCAGTTGATCTGATAATCCGGCAGGCGCCCTGATGGGTTACGTTTCCTCCTTTGGGATGACTGTAAGTGTGGTCAGAATGTGTGTGCTTCTGGGGAAACTCAGAAGATCTTGTGAGGACACTACTTCTATACCGAGTTCACTGCAGGCATGACAGTTCCAATCATTCTTTTGGCTGTCACATTTAACCCTTCCCAAGATGTTGTCCCTCCAGTTCTCTCTTTTTTTTAACTAGCCATGAGATTAGGAAAAGAGAGTGTCTTCTGTGTTGAGCTTCTAGGACCTCTGACTTACTAGTATGCATTTCATTTCTGCCTGTAGCTTTTTGCCTTTCTATTGTAAGCACACTCCAGTCTCTGTATCACTTCCTCCCTCAGGTGCCCTCCAAGCAGACATTAGGATTTGCCTTCACCTTGACTTACAACGAGCTCTATGAATATTCCATCAGCCATGCCCCTTATTACAAAAGTGGATGGCAACATTACAAAAAGTATAAAATTCACAATATGTTGTTATTGTTAAGCGCCGTCGAGTCGATTCTGACCCATTTCATCCCTGTATGGGGTTTCCGAGGAGCCACTGGTGAGCTTGTGGCTCAAACAGATCTTGCAGTCCAGAACACTAACCCACAGTGCCACAGCAGGACTCTAATTCACAATGTCGTTATCAATAAAAAGGGTGACCTCAGACCAGGGCAGTGGAGTTTTCCAGAGGAGCATATTGATGATAAAAAAGCTAGTGAGTATCTCATTGTTGTGGTTTGTTACAGATTGTTTATTTAGACTCTGGTGTGGAGCAGAGGTCCTGATGTGGTGCTGTAGGATAAGCACTGGACTGCTAACCTTGAGGTTGGTGGTTCAAGCCCACATCCCCTGCTCCTCAGAAATCCTATACAGAGTCTCTATGAGTCAGAACCAAGTTGACGGCACATAACAGCAACACCATGGAACAGCTAGAAACGGAAAGACCTTTTTCATTCCCACTTTCTATTATTGTTGACCGCTCACCTTCTCTCTGGCTCCAGTTTCCAAGCTCTTCAGCCTTCCTGGTTGAAGGGAGGACATGTTGAGAGGGAGTAAACAGCCCCTTGGAAATCCAAACTGCCGCTGGAACAAACGAGGCCTTCAGCTGTTAGGGCCCATGGTGCCATTTGTTCCACATCCAGCTTACTTTGCTTGACATCAATTCCATTCTCCTCCTTGGTACAAAGCATGCAGGATGAATGCTTTAATCTCCTTTGCAAAGTCATAATAATAATAGTAACAACAATGCCTCCAGGCCGAGCACATTAAGAACCTAATTCAGATTATTTTTTAAAGTGGAAAACTAATCATAAATACCTAAGAAATAAGGTTCATAATACAAGCCCCTAAAAACCCTTTAACCTGGACAGAATCCTATAACACAATTATATACAATTTCACACTTGACTGGTGCTGCTATTTGAGCAAAAGTAACCATTTTTCTGCTTGTGCTAAATGAACCACAAGGTTCATGTATCCAGCTACAGAAAAATGTACGGTTGCCCATTCAGTCTGCATATAATCAGCATACGGTATAGCAAGGGCATCATAGTATCAACAGAGTTAATAATTGGATCCTGCCCACAGCAACCATACAATTAAGGGCAAGATTAGCAGAGATGAAAAATTTATTGTGAAAATGCGATGATGGTCTGGAAAACAAAATGATTTCGCTGAGCTGTTGCTCTGTTGCCCCAACCCTAATGATCAACTCTATTGCACTAATAATAGGAGGGAGACTAATTGCAGTGAGACTAGGACAAATCTTTTTTAATCTGCGTTGTCATCCTAACTAAGTCCCAACCCATTTGTATTAACCTTTGCTGACAGAGTCACATGGTAGACATAATTTCTTATAATTTACCAGCTATGGATCTAACCTTTCTTCATCAAATATTCATAAAGGCAGGATTCTCAATGATTTTCTGTCTCTCTTCATATTTACAGCTTGTTGTCTTCTTCCTTTTTACAGTAATTTGGATACAATTGAAGCCACATGGAATTAAAGTTAAATGCCTCTTGCAACTAAGGTGTCTAAAAGCAAAGGCTTTGAGGACGGGGCGGGGGCGGGGAGCGTGCAGGGGATGAACAGAGGAAGGAAGAGTTTGTGCTCCCAAGTCTCCTTTCACATCTCAAACAAGGCCAGGTAGGCTGCCCTTACCCCAAGACGGAAGAACAAAACCAGTTGGAGAATAAAGCGTGTTTGCCTTCTCTTGTCTCTCTGCTAAGCACATGCTGTCAGGCCTGTTGTTCCAGAAGCTCTGAAAGCGAGTTGAGATCAAGAGCCCCAGGCCTTCTCCAGCATCTTCAAGCCTTGCTGGACACCTAGACTGCTACGGCAAGGCCCTGTCTGCGTGTGTACCCAGAGGACCCAGAGACATGCCGGCGGCTGGAATGGTGGACAAGAAAAGTGGGTTGGTACAGTTACTGAGAAAACAAACACAAGTATCTGAAACCATCCCTGAGAGCTCTGTGGGTGGAAAAACATGTGTTTTCACTTTGCATCTTTGTTGCTTTGACAGTTTGCTAACAGACATGTAGATGAAAGAACTCTTATAAAGCTTAGGTGTTTCAAATAAGTAGAGTTATGGGTCCTTGATTTTTATGCTTTCATTTCCACGACTTCAGTTTCAGTAAGGTGGTGGAAGTTTGGAAAAAGTGGAAGAGACAATCAAAAGGACTCCCTATTTCTACTGCAGTCCTAAATAACCAGACCTTTAGTAGAACATTAAAGAAGGTTGTGGGGCAGTTCCCCCTGAAGATGGGAAGGAAGTGTTTAGCCTCATTGACTTCAAATCCTTATGTTGACCAAGCCAAGAATTTGCCCCTTCTTGCTGAATTCCCAGAATTTTGACTCGTAGAAAGGAAGTCAGAACTGAAGACAGTTATATTCCTTAATAACTGATTTACATCCTCAGCGATGGTACTCAGTTTTAGTTACACCTCTGCTAACATTGCTGTCCATTCTTAAGGACAAATACATTCACTTATAATTACTTCTTGGATCAACTATCAACATTCGCGGAAGCAGCAGTCAGGAGATCAGATGACGTATTGCATTGGGCAAATCTGCTGCACAGGAACTTTTTCAAGTGTTGAGGAGCAGAGATGTCAGCTTGAGGACTAAGGTGCGCCTGACCCAGGCCATGGTATTTTCCATAACCTCATATGGATGCAAAAGCTGGACAGTGAATAAGGAAGATCGTAGAAGACTTGATGCCTTTGAATTGTGGTGTTGGAGGAGAATACTAAAAGTGCCATGGACTGCCAAAAGAACCAATAGATCTGTTTTGGAAGAAGTACAGCCAGAGTGCTCCTTGGGGGCCAGGATGGCTAAGCTTAGTCTCTCATACTTTGGACATATTGTCCAGAGAGAACAGTCGCTGGAGAAGGATGTCATGCTGGGTAAGATGGAGGGTCAGAGAAAAAGAGGAAGACCCCCAACGAGATGGATCGGCCAGGTGGCATCATTGATGGCATTGAGTGTGGCAGCAGTAGTGAGGTTGGCCCAGGATCGGACATTGTTTCCTTCTGCTGTGCATGGGGTCGCTATGAGTCGGTTCCAACTCGATGGCACCTGACAACAACAATAACGTAATTAATTAAAACTTTATGTTGTTGTTCAGCACCGTAGATTCGGTACTGACTCATAGCAACCCTGTATGGGGTCTTTTAAATCTTTGCAGGAGCAGAAAGACTCATCTTTCTCCCACCTATGCTAATTAATTGTAGTTAGTGTAATTCCTACAAAGATAGATATTTAGCTTGTTTATAGTTTCTTAAAATTGTGAACAATTCTGCAAAATATCACTCTCTATTAAGAACTAAGATACTTCCTGTTGTGGTTGTTACTAGGTGCCATTGAGTAAGTTCAAACTCATAAAGACCCTGTATAAAGTTTCCAAGAAGCAGTTGGTGGGTTTGAACCACTGGCCTTGTGGTTAGCAGTCCAGTGCTTATCCCATAATGCCATACAGGACTTCAAGATCGTTCCTAGAATTGTTTTAACAGTGTGATAACTTTTGTAGACACACTGAGAATGTTTGATACTTCAGAATACTTTTTCTTCTTCTTCTTTCTTTGCAGCCACAGTTTCTTTATAATGGTAAGGACAAAAACAATGTCTAGTATATTAAGTGTCCCACAAATAAACATTCCAAACATGAGAGGGCCTTCAGTGTTTTCAGTGGGGAAGAAATGATCATCTACTATCAGAAATACCCAAGCAAAGTTTCTTATGCAAGAAAAATATCCTTATGACAAATTGTTATACAGATTCAGTTATGCAGAAAAACAAACTGTTCTCCAAGCTACAACTTCATCTCAGGAAAATCCTCATGATAATCGGTCTACATGGTATTGGGATGACCATTGGCCTGGTTTGCTAACATCCATGTTGTAAAGGATAGTTTTCCTGTCAGGATATGAAGAGGTGGCCGCCATAAGCATTCTTCCGGGTCTTCTACCAATCCCAAAGGAGATGGCAGGATATTCTTTTTAAAAACCCAAATATTTTGCCAGAAGATTTATGAAGTAAATCCCATGAGAAGTTGTTTGTTCTTTTTTCCACATGATTATGGGATTTATTAAGAAAGTTAGCAGCTTACACTTCAGGCTCAGAAATACTCAGGATACAGTTGTTTGCTCAGGAGAGTCTCTTCTCAGCCATTCCTACAAGCCTGCCTCTCTCTGGTCCCAAGCCTCTTAGCAGCTTGGCCCCTTGGCCTGTGCTCTGCGCCAGCAGGGTTACAAAGCTTTTCCGTACTGCCAAGGGCACTCCACTCTGGCACAAGCCTTGGCCCAGAAACAGCTCAGCAAATCTAGCCCCCTTAATTCCCTGGAGGCACCCTCCTCCCTGAAGACACTCAACCTTCTCCCTCCATGGGATGTGAAGGCCCGCATTTCGTCTTGTGCTGTTAGTATTTCTGTTTCTGCTGTTGCCTCTGCACAGCGTTCCTGCCTCGAGGAGGTTCCTTGGGTGGAGGCCCGGGGACCCAAGAACTGCTCCGCTCCTGCCTCTACTTTCTCTCTAAAAAACTTTTATTGTGAATTGAGTGCTAATTTCCACAACGAGAAGTTTTTACTTACCAGTTCCTTCTGGATCAATGGAATAAATGAGGCACATATACATTTGTGAATGTCATAGTTGAAAGCAAGTCACAAGAAGGGCCAGTCAGCCAAGAGTCCCTGTAGGAGTGTAGGTGTGGTTTATTGGGGGTTGTGTTTGACGGTTTGTTACTGTCAATACTATTCCCATATAACAGGGCGTAAGTGGGAGCTAAACCCTGATGCAGTGTTGCAGGAAACCGACAAATGATATCTAACTTTGTTAAAAATACAGAAACAAACCCCAAGGTGGGAAGTGGGCTGGGAAAGCCTTGCTTTTAATTACCAACCCTTCTATGTCATTAGATTTAAAACTGTATCTGCATTGTCTAGGTAACATTAGGAGCTTCTGGTAGTTTTGAGCTCTGAGGCCAGACTATTTGGGTTCATATCAGGTAATGTCACTCACAAGCTGTGTGACCCCGGTCAAAGGTCCGTAAGTATGCAATGCCTCAGTGTAAATCCTGTAAAATGGGATAGTAACCGTCCCAACCTCTAGGGTTATGAGGATTATCTGAGTTAAGTGCATAAACCATTTTGAATGCCATCTGGCCCGTAGTCATTTCTCAAAAAACGAGTAGCTATTAGCAATTAGAACATTAAAACAGAAAAAAGCAGGCAAACGAACCATGAGCAAGTGTGTTAATGTACCATCTAAACAGATGGGAGATGAGATCAGATCAGCTCCCAAGAACTGCGAGTCTGTCAAGTTTGAAGTCTAGAAGAACTAGCCAGCACTGGAAAAATTACCTTGCTGAAGAAATGAGACTCCCACCCTGTGACGAGGGTACTTCCAGTTCTTCAGTTTACCATGTCCCTACACTGAATACCTACACTGAATCCACGACAAAATGCACAGACTCACTCACTGCCTGCCCAAAGACGTTTCCCCTGGGAAATAACTTGAGAAATCATTTCACGTTAGTGACCATAACTCCCAGGTGCTTACATGAGCCCAATTGGAAAAGGACATTAACTTATAGCCAATTAAATTGCTTAAGTATTTGCTGGCCTCCTGAACAAAACTCTCCAGAACACTGCCCACATGGCCAGGCCACAATGAAACTAGAAGAAGGTAAAACTGGCCTTTGGAGACCCCATCCCATCTCCCCCAGGGACTGCCAAGCTCCTGAGTTCCTCCAGTACACCACGTGGAAGTGTGATCCAGAGGCGAGAGGATTTGAAATATTACTCTCTTCTGAGTGGTTGCAAGTCAAAAGGCTGCTGTCTCATTTCTTCCCATATGCTTGAAAAGATGAATCAACGGTAGTCTTTCTGGCAAGGGTAGAAGGCCACAAGGCTGCCTTGGTACCTCTGCCAGCGCACCCCTAGGCCCCTGCTGATGGTTCTTTTACACATGACCCCAGCTTTCTACTTACTGGTACCTTTGTGTACTGAAACTTATGTGCGTCCGTCTCCAGCTGGGAAAAGCAATCTAACTGAAGACCAGCAAGCTTGTGTGGGCCCTAACAGTCCCACCTGGAGTAACCTATCTGCTAGTACTGCAGGAAGAGCATACTGGACCTTTGGTTAGGGATTCTGCGCAAACTCCCAGGTGGTCTTGATGGCAAAACTATTCTTCCAAAAAGTGCAGATTCTAACTTAGCATTTGGCTGAGCGGCCTGGCTCCCTGGCAGGCCAGGCATGGGGGCAGGGGTGACTGCAGCTAATCGAGTCCTTCTGTGAGTCCTGCCTCACCGCCAAGGCCTGGCCCACTCCTGGCTGCCCCCACTCCCGTAAGGCTCCGGTGAGGCGCCGACTGCTCCCTTACTCAGCCTGCTTTCCTGGGCTGGAAAGGTGACTTGTCACAGGCCCCTTGTTCCCAGACTCCTATATAATGACAATCTGCACAAGCAGATGTCATCCTTTGATTCCCTATGACCTTCTGAGTTTTGGCAAATAAGAAAGCACCTGGGCAGTGTTACATTGAAGGCCTAAGGGTGTCTTTCCTGCAAAGAACCACACTCCTCCTCCACCCTCCGCCCCCACCAAGCACATGGCAAGGACATGGCCTTGTTCATTTGTCCTACTTGGGGGGAGGGGGGAAGCCTTCTTCCCAGAACCAGGAGCCTTTAAGATGAATGGCCAATATCATTCGCCACTTGGTATTGACCAGACACGACTCCAGGTCCCTGTGCTGCTGGAGTGCCCTTTCCAAGGTTACCCCACAAGCAAACTCTGGTGGTGGGAGGAGATCAACCCCATCTGATGGAGAAACCACAGGCCCAAGCTTTCCAAGGCCTGAAGTGGGAGACTTTGCATCAGCCCAATGGAGATCAGGGAGGATGCAAGTGTAAGCAGTTGGGCCTGGCTTCTCCCTCAGCTTCCTTTCTCCTCACAGATGTCCAGGTGAGAAAGTTGTTCTGATGATTCACTCATGAATCCGCCCAGTTAACCTACAGAGTAGAGACAGCGCTGCCCCCTAAGGCAGCTCTTTGGCAGTTCCTCATTCTTCCTGCCCAAGGCTCTGAGGGGCTTTGTCCAATGGTGGCTTTGCTAGCAGCAAGGCAGAAATTACAGTCAGAGGATTTCAGAATTTGGCGCGTTTGTGGAAACAGACGCTTTTAAAATTCCTTTCAAACCAAGTCATTTTAGAAGCAAACCCAGCACTGACTCAAAAAGTCTGTTCAGTCTTCCCGGCCTTTCAGCGTATAGAATTATTTCTTCCTCCGCCTGAATCCATCCACGAACCCAAGAAGAAAAAGCACAGCATAAATTGGATGTGAGATGAGTTTGTAAGATACGCAGCAAGTGGGTTGGGGAATCCAAGGGGACTTTGGCGTTATCTGTCCCTGAGAGGGAGTAGCTTCTCAAGCCACAGAAGAGTCGTAGGAAGATATTTTGCTTCATCAATCCAATACTGTGTTTAGGGTGAGCAAAGACGTTCACGCTCAAGAGATGATCCAATTCTTAAAGGAGTTGAAAGGCTTTTTGTGGGGTACTGTGACAGACCATAGCACTCCCCTGCTTAAAACCGTCCTGTAGTTTAACATCTCCGGATAAAATTCAGGCTTCACGGTGGCTTCTAAGAACCTGGTTCCATCTCTTGTCTCATATCCTCCCTCCCTGCATCACCCACCTGTAACCACAGTGATCTCCGTGCTGTTCCTGGATCCTAAAGCATTTCACCTACAAATGTCTTCCCCCCAGACGGACGTCTTCCACAACCACTCTGGCCAAAGGCTTCCTCCCTGCCTCTCCATTCACACTCGTTTTTTATTTACCTGCTTGAGTATGTATTTCTAGCAGGAATTATTTATTAATTTTTTTTTGCTTACATTCTGTGACAGAGAATTCTAGTTTTTCATCCAGTCCCCATTTTCCCCTTCTTTTGTAGCATAGATTCTCTGTTTTGATGAGCCATAGGAGAGAGCAGTGTGGCCCACTAAAACCTATATTTCCCAGCCCTCTTTCCAGCCTAATGACTAACTGAAATGAGATACAACTAGGGGTTGTTTGGATACTCCCTTAAAAAGAAGACAGACAGCTGAAAGGACATACTTTACGCATCTCTCCTATCTTAATGTTCTCTAGGGAAACACACACACAGTAAAATATTTGTATGTATGTAAATAGTCCCCTGGAGAAGGATATCATGCTTGGTAAAGTAGGAGGTCATCAAAAAGAGGAAGACCCTCAGAGAGATGGAGTGACCCAGGGGCTAAAATACTGGTTTCAAACTTAGGGAATCGTGAGGCTGGTACAGGACTGAGCAGTGTTTCATTTTATTGTATGTAGAGTTGTTATGAGTAGGAACTGACTCAATAGCATATAACAACTGTAACTTTATATATATAGGAGCTCTGGTAGCATAGTGGTTATGAATCAGGCTGTGAACCTCAGGGTCAGCAGTTCGAAACTACCAGCTGTTCTGCGGGAGAAAGATGAGGCTTTCTGCTCCCGTAAAGATTTACAGCCTTGGAAACCCTGTGCA
>NW_006408573.1:2632425-2734673 GCF_000296735.1 Chrysochloris asiatica
AGGGTCGCTATGAGTCGGAACCAACTCCACGGCACATAACCACCATATATGTATGTATATATATATATATATATATGGAGTCCTGGTGTGGCATGTAGGTTAAGCACTGGACTGCTAGCCATAAGTTCAGTGGTTCAAACCCACCAGCTGCTCCTTGGAAACCCCATGAGTTGGAACTGACTCAACAGTAATTAACAACATACACACACACACACACACACACACACACACACACACACACGGAATCCTGGCTTGGCGCTATAGGATAAGCACTGCTACCACAGGTCAGGGGTTTAAACCCACCAACCACACCTTGGAAATCATCACTATGGGTCAGAACTGACTCCGTTGCATGTAATAACAATAACATATATATATATATATATACACACACACACACATCTGTATAGAAACAGTGAGAGACTTCAGGGAATTGGCTCATGCAGTTGTGGGGACTGGCAATCCACAGTCTGTAGGTCAGACAGCAGAAAATTCTGTTAGTCTTGTTTTGCCAAATCCATAGTGATGGGAAAAAGATTCCTATAACCTTGAGTCAACAGGAAGAAAAGAGTGCAGGTGTTCTGGCAAGATGCCTATTTATAATCTGGAGGCAGAATGTACTCCCCTTTTGTTCTTAAGACCTTCAGCTGGTTGATGAGACCCACCCACTTTACTTAAGGCCACCTGATTTGCTGTGGTGCTGTGGGCTAATACTGTGAACTACAAGGTCGGTTTGAACCACACGGTTGCCGGTTCGAGCTCACCAGCTGCTCCTTGAAAACCCTATAGAGTGTCTATGGATTGGAATCGACTTGACAGCACTTACCACCACCAACAACAATTACTTCATAACAGCATCTAGACTAGAATTGGACCAAACAACTGAGCTGGCACCCCAACCTAGTCATGTCAACACAAGAACTAGACCATCTATATGCTTTCTCTTGTGCCCTGCCTGATTTTCAGATATGGTAGCTGGATCACCATGGACCATTAGGTGACCTCAGGAATGAAACCCACTTGCTAAGAACGGCAGAGCAAAAAGGTAGTAGAGCCTGGGTCCCTGATATTCATGGGCTACTATTACATCTTCTTAGGGAGCAAAATAAAGTTCCATCCTCAACCCCTGTAGAGTCTAGTGGCTCTTAACAGCAGCAGAATGCAGTTTATAACTGGCATGGGTACTTTATTATAATCAGTTCTCTCCCACCAGAATGTAAGATCCATGAAACCTAGAACAATCTTGAATTCACTAATGTATTTCTGGGACTCCTCTGGTGTAGTGCTGTAGGATAAGCACTAGGCTGCTAGCCACAGAATTGGCGATTCAGACCCACAGCTGCTCCTCAGAAAACCTATACAGGGTTGCTATGCTCCAAACGCACTTAACAACAGCAGCTGTATGTCTAGATTCTGGTTGTTGTGTGTGCGCTTGTATCACTTTCTACTCATAGAAACTCTCTGTGTAGGGTTTCTGAGGCTGTGAATCGTTATGGGAGCTGGTGTATTTGAACTGTTGACCGTGTGGTTAGCAGTCTAACGAGTAATCCACTATGCCACCAGTGCTCCTTTGGATTCTGGTACCTAGTAAATATTTATTGATTGAATGAGTTAATTAACTAATGCTAAAAGCAACAATAACAAACTTCTACAGTCCAAACCCTGGCTTTATCAGTAGGCAAGCCCTTAGCAAGCTACATTGGGCTTCAGCCCAGTACCATAGATATTCATGTGGGTATGAACAATGTTAACTTCCAAATGCTAGCTGTAGAAACAGCGTCATCCCCTTCCTAGGAATATAAAGTAAAGAGACATTTCTGACATCTTTGGAGTTCAAAGGGGCTTGTAGTTAACACAGTGGCCTTGATGCTACAGTAGTTTGAACTGCCTCCATGTCTACACAAGAGCTGCGTTAAAATGTACTTCTTCCTGTCCTACAACATCCAGACAAATGGATCGGTTTATTATCTCTGATCTTAGAACGAAATGGCAAAGAAAGGCTCCATGGAGTCTTTAGCTAGGTTAGAACAGTGAACACATAGTTTTCTATGATACACATGCATTACCTCTGAAGGGATTAGAACTTGCCTGCAAAAGTAATTTTTAATCACAGTAACAGTAGTTGTGGCACTTTTGATTTTACCAAAAAGACACAGTATAGTGTTGTAGAAACTTGCCAGACCAGTAAACGACCGGTGTTCCAATCCTACTTGTGTGACGTACTAGCTGTGTGACCTCAAAGCAAGTCTGAGTCTCAGCTTCCTCATCTCTCAAGCAGCAGTAAGGTGTTTATGAGAAAATGTGGAGATAAACTATAATATTTATATGTAAATAGGTATGTATGTGGAGAGAAACTGTAATGTTTATATGTAAAATCCCACTTTTTTTAGAAATGGAAAGAATTTTAGGGATTGTCTAACAACCCAACCCCTCACATTACAAATATGAGTCTCAATGCCCAAGGCCCCAGGTGAAGGTAGTGCCAGAGCTGGGGCTTGAATTCCCAGACCCATGTTCTTTCTGTTCTATCATTATCTACTGTTATTATCTGATTCTGATGAGATCATTATTCCTCCTTTATGCCTTGTATTTTTACTTCTTATTATTAGTAGGTTAATATTGTTGTTAAGTGCCCTGGAGTTGGTTCCAACTCATAGCGACCTTGTATAGGGTTTCCAAGGAGCGGCTGCTGAGCTTGAACTACTGACCTTGAAGTTTAAACAGTCCAGTGCATTAACGTGCAGCCCAGAAATTCAATCCATTTTAAGGTGATACAGTTCCTATACAAGCTGCCTTCAATCATTTGTGCAGTTGTGTAAATTTAGCATAGTGGTTACGAATCGGGCTGCGAACTGCAAGATCAGCAGTTTGAAACGACCAACTGTTCCACGGAAGAAAGATGAGGCTTTCTGCTCCCATAAAGATTTACAGCGTCGGAAACCTGTACAAGGTCGCTATGAGTCGGAACCGACTCCACAGCACATAACAACAACAACAATGTACCCAACTCTTTTCTAGGCTTTGAGAACATAGCTTTGAGTGAAACAGACAGACATTCCTGCCCTCAGAGGGCTTACCTTGTGGGGTCTGTGCTGCCCAGGCATGTATTGTCTCTCTCTCTCTCTCTCTCTCACCCCACATACTATCTCTTTCTCTCACACACACGCACTCCAGTGTCACATGTTGTGGAGAAAAAATAGGGCAGGAAAGGAGGACAGAAATACTGGGGTTGGTTGGGGGAGAAGTTGGAGGGAGAGATGTTTCTATTTTAACTAAGGTGGGCAGGGAGATCTGTCTGATTGGATTCATTAAAGTAGTGACCTGAAGGAACAGGGCAGCAAGCCATATGGATATCTAACGGGAGAGTTTCAAGGTAGAAGGAACACAGTCACTAATACCTGAGCGTGTGCTTGGCCTGTGAAGGAATTGCAAATCAGGTGTTGTGACTGGAGCAAAGGGAAGGAGAGCAGGTCAGAGAGTCCGGCTGGGAAGGGCAGAAAGACCAGTGTCGGAATTGTGGCTTTTACTTGACTTTAAAATCAGTGCAAAGTCTAAATTCATCAGACTGCTGGAAAGTTGTAGGGAAATGTAGCATTTTTACTCTAGCTAATAGTGAGTTTGAGTGACCTCACATTGGTGGTACTGAACACACTGGGGTTTGCACTTGAATTGCCCCTCCTGTTAGTGAACATCCTTAAAGAGGAGAAGAGAAACAAAGGCCCACTTGCCTCATGTTCTGAATAAGTTTAAAATAAACTTGAGAGATATTTCTTGGCATCTAAAACCCAATTAAGCAGGTTACACGGAAGTATTTCTAAAAGCAGCATTATGGTGGAAATGCAGACTGACAGGTGAGCAGATGGGGAAACCATCAACTCAAATTTATTTCATAGCTTATGGCTCAGATGAGCATCCTGATGTCAGCGCAGCGGCCTGTTAGTCTATAAGCCATTGCCCTTTGCTTTGCTCGTCCCTCAGGAGTATGGGTGGATTGTGCCCCACTGGTGGTCTGTCTGTTGGTCTTTGACTTTGCAGGGAAAGTCCTTTGTAGAAAACAGACTCTTTGTGTCAATCGGATCTCTGTAATGTCTGCTTCTTCTATAGGTTATGACACTTTTTCACTCTGAATATTGTTGTCATGGGCCGGTTAGCTTTATTTCCATATGCTCATTGCGTATATGACTGCTGGTGTGGCGTTGTGGGTTAATGCGCCAGACTGCAAAGCCATTTGAACTGCAAGGTCAGTAGTTCAAGCTCACCAGCTGCTCCTTAGAAACCCTATATATGGGCCGGAACCAACTCGACGTCACTTAACAACAACAACATGACTGCTGTTACCTGATTCTGAATAACTAGAATGTAAGTAAATGCTGTTGTTTGTTGAGAAGTGCCATCGAGTTGGTTCTGACTCATAGCCATCCTATGTAGGGTTTCCAAGGTGGATTTCAACTGCCGACCTTGTGGTTTGTAATTCAGTGCTGATCCTACAGCACTGTACCATGAACCCTACCAAATATTAGCAAAGCAAAATTTTCACATTTACAAGAAACAATTTTAAAAAACAAATAAAAGTCATAGTGCATGAGAAATTCACAGCAGCCTTCAATTTCTGACCATAAGGTACTCTGGAATCTTTCTGAAGTTTGAAGCTTTCCCATGCAAACTTTACTTAAATTTCAGGCAACTTGCAAAGCCATGAAATTTGGAAAGGGTTATCTTTTGTCAATCATGTCCCTTTTGTGGGGTACTGTGCTGACAGAAGACAGCTGAGAGACCGTATTCTGTAACTGAGAGGAGGGACTGAGTCTACCCAGTGGGGATTCTGTTCCAGTAATTGCATCAAATTGGACCTTCTGCCATGTTGAAGGTATAGCATTAATATCACTCATTAAGTCATGCGCCTGTATGCTTTCCCTCCCAATGGCAGAGTCACTGGCAGAATAGATTTTCTTCGAAAGTGTTTGTTTTCGTTGTTGCCCTTTAAAAATAATGAGTTCATTCTATTCCCTTGCAAAGAAAGTTACTCTAGACTGCTTTGAAATTGTATATCTTTTGTTGAGCACATTTCTGCTGTGGTTTCATAGCTTTGTGTGCTGGGGAACCCAACCCGACCTCGCTTAAAGCTTCTAACTAAGCAGCCTCAGACTTGATCCATATAATTGTCCAGCCCATTTGACCTTTATATTGTTACCTTGGGCAGGTAGAAGTCATGCAAGTTTCAGGTGGCCCTATCAGGTGGCCAGAGATCAAAGGTCAGCAGCTCCTAAATGTTCCACTGCCCAGGTAGTCTATTTATCATTATCATTATGTGACTCGTGAGCCGACAGATGAACCTGGGGAGAAAATTGTTCTCAATCATACCGCCTGGGTCTTCACCTCAGTGGTGGGCCAAATAGTCTCACGTTTTAAGTGGTTCCAGGGGCCTCTTAGAGTTCCTGAAGTAGGAGAAAGGAATCTATGAGACCTGCTCTACCGGCAGGACCCTGAGAAGTCACCAGTTGCCTACTTGGGGTGGGGGTGGGAGTGGGACTCAAGTTGCAGGCCTGCCAGAGCTGAACCTGAGTCTCCTATCCTCCGGAACAAAGATGAATTGAATGCTAGCTCTGTATGTGTTCCCCTCTCCATTCTGTTCTCAGCATCTCTGTAGTCCTGAGGCCGACTAACATAGCACACTGTCTTCAAAAACTGCCCTGAATCTAAGAGTCACCAGGGCTGCATTTGAAAATAAAGATTCTCAGGGCCTGTCTCCATAGATTCTGACATGATACTAGGTACTTTGGGGAATCTGTATTTTTAACAAGTGTCCAAAATGATTCTTTTGGTTATCTCTATTTTGGAATAGGTGCGAGAGTTTAAGATTGGGAGTGAGACCATTTTGGATTCAGTTTCTGAGTCTGGCTGAGGCTACTTAATATGGACCTCAGTTTCTTTCATCTGTAAAATGAGAATGAACGTTGTTCTGAGGAAAAACATTTAAATAGGAAATATTCACTGCTTATTATTGGCTGTTATTAATGTTGTCAGGAGAGTACGGCGACTCCGTATAATAAGCACTGGACTGTGAACCACAAGTTCCATGGTTTGAGCCTACGAGCTGCTTCATGGGAGAAAGATGACTCTTTCTGCTCCCACCAAGACTTAAAGTCTCAGAAACCTTATACAGGGTCACTATGAGTCAGAACCAACTCGACAGCACTTAACAATAGCAACGATGTTGTCATTGGCATCATTGCTGTCCATTTGGTCTGAGAGGAGATGCCTTTGACAGACTATCGATGTGAGATAGAATTTCTGTAAACAACAGTTGACAAACTTAGCTGCTCATTTCAGAGAACAAAAGTAGAGAGGTCATGTAGGGCGGGATGAAGCCAGGGTGGAAAGAGCAGGGGTCAGCAGTAGAAGGGAAGAGGGTATAGTTCACCAGGAGACCCTGGAAGAACGAATGGAGGTACCTTGGAGCCTTTCCAAGACCCAAGAGTGTGCCTGACTTTTGTACCAGCTAAAGACTCTTGTATCTTTTACCTTTTCATCCCATAACCCACTGGAGAGATACTATATGAACACCTTCATTCCTCACCCCAGGGTCCTCTCACCTTTAGGGGAGTCTTTGCTGCAGACCAGAAAGCTCTTAGCAGTAACTTGGAATGGGAAGAAGTCCAGGTTCCACAAGTCAACAGGAAGAAAACCCTTCAAGAGAAACTTCTTCTTTAAATCCCAAGTTGGAACTCTAAATGTATTTTCTCATTAAAAAGAGAGCAAAAAACCTGAGGAAATATGCTTGTTGGACTATATAATATTATTAATGTTATATTTCAGAGATATTATAGCCAAGTATTGAGGGGAAAGAATTGAGAATTATGAAGGTTATATATGGAAAATGCCTCTTGAGTTCTAAACAGACCTGTTTAAAACATTTGCAGCAGTTAGGAGTCCTGGTGTGGTGCTGTGATTTAATGTGCCAGACTGCAAAGCCATTTGAATGGCAATATCAGCGGTTCAAGCTCACCAGCTGCTCCTCAGAAACCCTATACAGGATCGCTGTGGGTCAGAAATGACTCGATGGCACTTAACAACAACAATAATAGGCATTGCTTGAGAGTCTTGGTGTGACACTGTAGGATAAGCATTGGGCCACAAGTTGGTTTGAATCACAAAGTCAGTGGTTCAAACTCACCAACCACTCCTTGGAAACCCTATACAGGGTCACTATCAGTCAAAAGGAATCTTGGTCAAAATGATCCTTAGTATAGTGCTGTGGGTTAATGCACTGGACTGCAAAGTTGATTTGAACCGCAAGGTTGGTGGTTCAAGCTCACCAGCCACTTCTAGGAAACCCTATACAGGGTCGCTATGGGTCAAAACCGACTCCACAGCACATAACAGTAGCAGACATTGCCTGTACCATCCTCTTCTCCCAATGAGTAGAACAGTATAGACCCACAGTGGGTATAGAACAGTATAGACCCACAATATGCTGGCTGTGTGACTAAGTTCCAGGCAAAGGCAGTATTCATTCTGAAGGACCTGACAGCATTCTGAAAATGGCAGGCCATCCATGTGGCTTTAATGGCGTCATTTAGTATGAAAAGCACTTTTGTTATACCTGATACTCAGAGCATGTTTTAAGCTCCTAAACAGGTTATCTTATCTTAGGTTTCTCACTTCTCCCCTGAAGTATGGGGACCAAAAGTAGATTTGCATACAATCACAAGTCAAATCCCACTTCTCAAGGAGTCATGGTTGAAAAATGCTACCTGCTAAAGACCTATGGAGTCCTGGTGTGGTGCTGTGGGTTAATGCGCCAGACTGCAAAGCCGTTTGAACGGCAAGGTCGGTGGTTCAAGCTCACCAGCTGCTCCTTGGAAACCCTATACAGGGTCGCTATGGGTTGGAATCAACTCGACGGCACTTAACAACAACAACAAAGATGTATATTTGAGCCCCAAACAAAGCTGACCCAAGAGCAAGCACAAGGTTGGCTTTTCCAAATACTGATGTGAGTTGACTTTACTCATATGTTGTTATGTGCCGTGGAGTTGGTTCCGACCCAGAGTGACCCTGCACAGGGTTTCCGAGGCTGTAAATCTTTATGGGAGCAGAAGGCCTCATCTTTCTCCCACAGAACAGCTGGTAGTTTCAAACTGCTGACCCTGAGGATAGCAGCCTGATTCGTAACCACTCGTATAGAAGCATTAAAACCTGGGTAAGAGGAAAAAGGTTAACAGTCTTTCCAAGAGAAAGTGAACATGGTCTTTGTTGAGATTCCAAGCGGATTTCTTAGTGGTTTTGAAATAAGTGAACCAAATTATACCAGTTTAGCAAGCTGATTTTATAAAAGGAAAACAAAAACACTTTTGTCAAAGTAAATCATTGTTAGCTGTTATTGTTAAGTGTCATTGAGTCAGTTCCAACTTATAGCAAACCTGTATAGGGTTTCTGAAGAGCGGCTGGTGAGCTTGAACTGCCAACCTTGAGTTTCAACCCAACCTTGCTATAAGGGTAACTACTTACTTGCAAAGTTTTCCACAATCCATGTGGTCAGAAAAGAAAGACCAAGAGGAGAAGTTATCAATTCATAAACTCACTCTTATCTTTCCGAGGATTAGAACATCGAAGGTAATATTAGCTAGCATGCCCTGGACTGCATATTCCTCTCCCCTCAGGCTTAAACAGGTTACTATATGAAGGCAAAGCATATGTACTGCAGTAGCCTCTTACTCAATGAACAATTTAACATCAAAATCCTAAAAAAGTCAAAATTAGGCATGAAAATTCCTTAAATTGTACACAAAGCAATTTCAGCGTTTGTTATTGTTGTTAAGTGCCATCAAGTCGGTGGCAACTCACAGCAACCCTGTAAAGGGTTTCTGAGGAGTGACTGCAGGGTTTGAACCGCCGACCTTGCAGTTAGCATTCTAATGCTTATCCTACAGTGCCACACCAGGACTACATGTATGTTATATGAAAATGACTCTTTAAACGCTCACTCACACTCTGTGACAAGAAGATCCAAGTCTGATGGCCCTTTCTGAAGCATTCTTGGCCATATTGATCTCAGTCTTCCTCCAAAATAGAAGGCAATTCAGGGAGTCATCGCCCTGCGTTGACTCTCATTTCCTGCTGCTTCTGGCACTTGTGTTTTGCAAGTTAAATCTAGATTTGATACCATGCCAATATTTTCTGCGTGAAGCCTTTTAAGCCTTGGATTCCGACTTACGTTATGTAAGAGAAAGTGTTGTGATATGGCTGGTGTCCTAAAAAAGGCTCCTGTTTAACATTGGCCAGGATGACCATCAACTCCTCAGTGTCAATGAAAATTCCAGCGAAAAACGTTGGCTTGAAGAAGAGTGCGCTTTCTTGGCCATTGACTATTTCCTGACAAAGTTGGTAGTTTCGGCTGCTCTCATCTTTACTTTCTTTTTTTATTTATGGGCATTGCAACCCCTCTGGCCAATGTTACATAATCAGCTGGGCTTAACAAATAGGAAGAGGGGATGAGTCGTAGCACAATTATACATTTATATGGCACTTTACATATTTTTAAAGGTTTTGTACATGTGATTTCATGTTACCTTCATGTAACACTGTAAAGCAGGGAAGCTCTCATTTTGTGTGACCCTTGAGGAAACCAGAATTTGAGAGAAAGGTCATGTAGTTAGTGTCGCTGAGTTGGTTCCAACTCATGATTGCCCTGTGTGTTAGAATAGAACTGCTCCATCGGGTTTTCTGTGGTGCAAGCCGCTGGGTGGGTTCAAACTGAGAGTCTTTTAGGGTAGTTGTTGTTTGGCGTTAAGTGCTGTAGAGTCGATTCCGACCTATAGCCACCCTGTCTGAGGTTTCAGAGGAGAGGCTGGTGGGTTTAAACTGCTGACCTTGCTGTTCAAACCAACCTTGTGGGCCAATGCATATCCTATAGCACCACATGCAAATCATCACTTAGGAACCTTCTTTAGGTCCTAAATCATATTCATGGAGAATATGATTAGAAATAGTAGGATAGGAACTGGACTGCTAATGGCAAAATCAGTGGTTCACACCCACCAGCCGCTCCTTGGAAAGCCTATACAGGGTCACTATGAGTCAGAACCAACTCAGTGGCACATAACATCAACAGTGCTTTGAAAAGGTGAGCGTGCTTCTTTCCATAGAATATAAGCATCACAGAGCCATAGAAGGAAAGAGTTTGATTAGACTTTTGCTGTAATTATAGTCCTTCTAGAAACTGAAAACACATTTTTTTTCACCTTTATTTCATCTGAAGTGCCTTGGAATCTCTTGAATGTCTGAATTCAGAAAGAATAACTAAGTAGTGAGGGAACAGGGTCTGTCTTAGTCCAAGTGGAAATCCATGAAAAAGGAGCGATGTAGTGAAAAGGACAGCCAGCTGGGTGGCTGGAGTGCAGTCCAGCCGTCTGTCCACGTACCATCAGATTATCCTTGGGGAAGGTGGCCTCATTCAAAGGGGATCCACCTCTCTCAGAGTATGTGTAATGTACAAAATATAATTGTTATTTTAACCGGAAGTTACTCTTCTCTTCTATCAAATTGTCTTTCAGAGGTTTATTGTTTCTTGTCTCCTATTTCTCCACACAGTTCTCCTTGTGAGTGTGTTGTTGTTGTTTTATCTCAGTTGCACTTGCTTATCCTGATCCTCAAGGAGCTCTGGTAGCGTAGTGGTTACGAATCGGGCTGCGAACTGCAAGGTCTGCAGTTCTAAACTACCAGCTGTTCCGTGGGAGAAAGATGAGGCTTTCTGCTCCCGTAAAGATTTACAGCCTCGGAAACCCTGTACAGAGTCGCTGTGAGTCAGAACCAACTCCACGGCACATAACAACAACAACAACAACAACAACAACATCCTGATCCTCAGTCTTTTAGAAAACAGCCTTTCTCCGGAACTCTTTCATTGATCTACAGTCACGGAAATGTTACCTGTCCTTCCTTAGCTGTTGCAAAATGTAGGGACAAGGAAGAAGATCATATATGTTTTTCTTAAAATCAATGGCCAGCACATTACTGTAAAGCCTATTGATTAAAAACACAAAGTATAATGTTAGTCATTTAGTCTGTGAAGTGATGCAATAAGGGAAGAAATTTATCCTTTGACTTTTGCATTAACCTTTTATTGACTGCTTGCATACCCATAATTAACACACACTTTAGCTAAAGTGGTTAATTTTAGCATGGCGACCAGTGTTCACTAATGTGGCTGCAACCCTGATTATCCAAACCTAAGTGCAGTCCTGGGGGAAATCAGTGGGCAGCTGGGAGGAGGGGTCATGAGTTACACCTGTGGGGGTACTCTGCTAACCGGCCAGTTAGGGGAACACCTTTCAGCTGCTTCCTGTTAAGTCACTACGTCATTTAGAGAGAACTTTTCTTAGTAGCAAAGAAGGTTTAGAATGGAATTGAGCGCATCCTTAGATTCTAAACAGCATGAATGTAGGCGGGGAGAGATGGAGTTGGTCAGCTTTTCTTTTGCTCTCCTTGGAATGCCACAAGGAAGGAGCAATCTTTTCTGAGAGATCTGTTTTTATTTTACAAGCCAAGAAGCACGAAAGAGAGGGGTTTTCTGTAGGCTAGGAATAGAGACAAGATAAAAGGGGGCACTGGTGCTCTCTTACTGTTTAGCTGGGGTCTGTAGAGATTGAGAATGGTCTGCTGTTCTTGGGAACACTGAAAGACCACCCGACTCTAGTTGTTTAAACTGGCTTATTTTCATGCAAAGGCTAGCATGCAGGACATGGGCCGTCGGCATGTTTCTCCTAAATAGAAATATCATTTGAAACAAAAACAAAGGCCGGCCTTCTGTGCTTGTATACTCTGAAGTATATATAGCCTCAGCAGCATCGTCTCAGTTTGGAGACGACTCCCAGCGGACACTTGGCAAACAGGACCGTGGCAATGGATGTGGTCAGAGGCAGGAGGTAGGAACCATGATCATCACAGCAGCCAGGACTCTGGGCTATAAGTGACAGAAAGCCTAACGCAAACAAAAATCAAGGCTCATGAATCTTCGGTGTCTGTGTGTTGTTGTTGTTAAGTGCCGTCGTGTTGGTTCCGACCCATAGCGACCCTGTACAGGGTTTCCAAGGCTGTAAATCTTTACAGGAGCAGAAAGCCTCATCTTTCTCTCACGAATCAGCTGGTAGTTTCAAACTACTGATCTTGTGGGTCACAGCCCAATTCGTAACCACTATGCTACCAGAGCTCCTTAATATCTTTGTGTAGCTGTCAATGAGGCTTGATCCAGCTATCAGACAGTGTTGCCCAGAACCCAGTTCCTTGTTGTTTTTATTAAGTGCGGTGGAGTCAGCTGTAACTCATAGCAATCTCATGTATACAGAATGTTTTGCATAAGGTCGCATACCTACATACATACATGTTGTTGTTAAGTTTTCAAGTGCTGTCCAGTCAGTTCTAACTCATAGCAAGCCCGTATAGGGTTTCCAAGGAACAGCTGGTAGGTTTGAACTGCCGACCTTGTGGTTCACAATCCAGTGCTGATCCCACAGCACCACACCAGGAGTCCACAGACATACATAAGATACATGTATATGTTGTTGTTGTTTGCTTCCATCGAATGGGTTCCAGTCCATAACAACTCTATATCGGGTTTCGGAGGAGCAGCTGGTATGTTTGAATCACCGACCGACCGTGCCATTCAGTGCTTATTCTACAGTGTCACACCAGGACTCCACAGAGCTCTATATAAACTTTTTTATTATGAATGGAATGAAGGTTTATAGAGCAGATGTTAAGTTTTACATGCAGCACATCATACGCTTCATTTCATCTCACTGATTGCAGTTCCCTCCATGTACCATCAGTGATCCCACTTCCTCCATGTGCTTCCTATTTTCATTCCATCTTTCCTGCTTGTCTGTCAGAACTTTGTCCTTGAGAATCTCGAGTGGCTTGCTGTGCACCTCACTGTGTCTGTCCCATTATAGAGCTCCATGCCAGTGCTCGGATTCTCTCCTCTTGCCCCAAATTCAGTCCTATGTCTCCCCTGTGGCTCAAACAATGGGCTTGTGTGGAGGAGCTAAGCCAATCAAGACTCTCCCCTGACTGTGGGTGTGAAGTGAATCCCACAGAAAGCCATGACCAAGCACAGGGAAGGGATGGATTCCCCACAGAAAAATTGGAATCTTTTTGGTGGGGTAAGGGGTAGTGGATACAAGCCAACAAATGCCCACCACAATCAGCCTTCCTAAATATTTCTTAAGACAGTTTGTTGTTGTTATTGTTAAGTGCTGTTGAGTTGGTTCCGACCCATAGTGACCCTGTATAGGGTTTCTGAGGAACAACCAGTGAGCTTGAACCACCGACCTTGCAGTTCAAACGACTTTGCAGTCTGATGCATTAGCCCACAGCGCCACACCAAGACTCCTAAGACAGTTTAGGCTTCCTTTATTTTGCTCAAAGGGACTATAGAGTATGTGACTATGAGTCAGAACCAACTTGATGGCACCTAACAACGTAGAGTATATGGAATCCTAGTGTGGTGCTGTAGGGTAAGCACTAATTACAAGATCAGTAAGGAGCTCTGGTAGCGTAGTGGTTACAAATCGGGCTGTGAACCTCAGGGTCAGCAGTTCAAAACTACCAGTTGTTCCACGGGAGAAAGATGAGGCGTTCTGCTCCCATAAAGATTTACAGCCTGTGCAGGGTCGCTATGAGTCGGAACCGACTCCATGGCATATAACAACAATAACAACAACAAGGGCAGTGGTTCAAAGCCACCAGCTGCTCCTAGGAAACCCACCAACTGCTCCTACACTGGGTTGCTCTGAGTTGAAACTGACAGGAAGATACTTAAGAGCTACAGTACAGTATGTATGCTAAGAGACAATCCTACTTTGATTCTTGTAAATGCCATAACCACCGCTTAAAAAAATCCTCCGCTAGTACCTTTTATTCATTCTAGGTCTTTAAGACCAACTGCTGAGTCTTGGTGAATCTGAACATTTTAGCCTGTCACCAGAAGGTTGTAGCAGTTTAAATGTCTAAGGCTCGGTGTCTTGGAATATAACGTTTTGTTGGGATTCAGCCCAGGCTCAATTTGACTCAAGCCAGAAAGAGCAGCTCTTGTAACCAGAACCTCCCCTAGAAAGAGGTGGTCTGGTGTTGCCCAGCTAGTTAATTGATTGAGGGGATGGCCACAGGCCCTCCAGGCAGCATTCTCGTTGACATTTGTCCCTGTAACTATCGTCAGTACAAGTCATGGTGATGGTAACCTTTTGTATTTTTTGAGCACTTAGTTTGTGGCAGGCATTTTCTAAACATTTGCATGTATTGATTAATTTCTTCTTCACAACAGCCCCATAAGAAAGAGACGCTGCTGATGATAATCATCCCCTGTGACAGGCTCAGTGAGATTAGGAAACCCACCCAAGATGTGTGTGCTGGCAGTCTTGCTGTTGCAAGAGTTTTATATCCCTGTCTTATGAAAATAACACAGGGGAGAGGCAGAATGAGCGATGTGGACAAGAGAAGTGAAAAATCCTAAGGGAGACATGGCTTCAAGCCCCCACCCTTTGTTTCTCAATCCCCCAGTGTGGCATGATGCGGAGTCAGACAGTATTGTGTACTAACCCAGAGTGGTTGTCCTCGCTCATCGATAAACACAAGCCCACTGCTGGGCCTAATCACTGGCACTGGAAATTGGCAAGGAGTGCTGGGCATTAGGGTCCTGGTGTGGCATTGGGCTGTTCATCACAAGGTCAAATCCACCAGCCACCCTCAGAAACCCTATGTGGGGTTGCTATGAGTATTAAGTTTTAAAGGGGTCTAGAAAGGTGTGAATTAAGGCCTTGCAGAAACCCAACAAAGGGTTCTACTACTCATTTGGATGCAGTCAGTACAACTGGCCTGTCGTGAAAAGGAGGGAGTTGGTCCCACCACAACTAAGTGTTCTTTGATGAGAAAAACAATGGCAGAACGCCACGTACAACTTTGTCCCAATGAAAAGCCAGTGGCCTCGGGAAGCTTTTATGGCACCGCTAAGCTACCCCCTCCACAGCAGGTTTTAATATTTCTAATACTTGCTCAAAGTGAGGGGGCAAAACCTATTTGACAGGTGAAAAAGCATCTCTATTGACTTTTTACAAACCTTATGATATTCTAGGTGGATCGGCACTTATCATAGCTCTTGAATCTGCCAGGCAGGATAATGTGTGCACGGATAATTTATCCACTGTGAGATTGAAACGCTCAATTTGGAATAACTTTCCCTACCTAGTAAATTGAGCATTACTCTCTGATTCCGAGGCAGAGAAAGCACAATTTAAAAAGCTTTGCAGAGTTCCTTTGTAATTAGTTGCAGCCTCCCCTGAATATTAATTTTCCCCTCATCCCTTTCATGTGATTTAGAGACTGTCTCCAGAACAGAGATGTACCCTCAGAACCACCACAGCAAGCGGCAGAGTCTCCAAAACCTATTATGAAGTAGACTGCCGAACGCACCCTCTGCTCGTCAGTGCGGTGTGAGGCTTATCAGTGCAAATAGTTTAATATTTATGCTAAGAGGATTGTCAAAAGCAGCTTCTCTTGCTTTAATTCTTGTTTTAAATAAATAATGAGAACATTTAAACACATTACTCTTCTTGGGGCCCCAAGGTCAGCTAATCTTATTATTTATGAAGTGATGTGCTACATAATAGTGCTTAGTGCATGTTAACAGACACTATTATCAAGGCCTGATGCGGAGAGCTGAAGATATATTGGAATGTTATGTGTAATGTACGACGGATTGAGTGCATAGGATGCCGGTATGGCAATTAACCACACACGAAAATAGGTGTAAAGTTGAAGTATGTTTTCCCATGGGGATCCCCTCACCATTAATAATTCCCCAGAGAAGATGTCTTTTAGTTAGGAACCTTCTCGACCATCGTACTGGGAAATGGGGCCAGGATCTTCCACTCACTGGTCTCTCCATGATCAATCCCCCCAGTCAGAAGACATATATTGAGTATGACCACTTTTTAAATAGAGAAAGACGCAGGGAAAGCAGGGGAAGAGGAGGAATGGGGACCCTCTCCAATACATTCATGGTATTTCTTTGGGGTCCACACGTTCATCTCCACATGCTCCAGGATAGCAGAGAGATTCTTCATTGCAATTTTTGCTGTCTTCTCTCGGATCTGCGTTTTTTTCAGACAAATGAAGCTAAAGACCAGACTAATTTGAAAGAAGGTGGTCCCTCAGCCAGAGAGCTGCCTGTCAAAGTGTGATGATGTTTCCCCAACTTTCTTCGTATAAGGCTGTAATTCAGTTGCATGTGATAATTAATTTCTCCACTTTTGATGAATAATCCATTTAATAAAAACTGTGATTGAAGTGTTTTCCTTAGGGACTAAGTCTTGCTAGCCTCTTAATTTAATTTTGTGGAAGTTTTCCCCACCTATTCATCAGTGGAAATGATTATTAACCTCCATTTGCATACAGCCTTATAAATGGGTGTCTCCTCGGAGTGTCTTTTTCTGCACAGAGCAAACTGGGGACCCTTGTAAATCTCCAGGATCTCCAAAGTCAATCCTTGTCTGTAATATTGTTTAATCTATCCTTGGACATTTTAATGCAGTAAATTCAATTTAATCTTTCCCAGTAATCTAGTAATACATTGAAATCCCACAAACATTTAAATCTGATAATGGCTTAATCACACACTTTAAATAACAGTTGAGATAATGAAAAAATAATTCACCATTTTCAAGGCCGAAGAACTGCATTTCCCTGATGATTGGCTTCTGGGAAGCCACTCGAGATCACACAAATCTGGGAATCAGAGTGAAAGAAGCTCTGCCTTCTTATAAAGCCCTCAAGGAGTTATGGGTAGAGCTTTACGCTGTGTTCCTTAAGCTTCTTGTGGGTTTGACCTCCCAGGAATCTCTTCCCTTCACTGAATTGCCTATTCTTACTCTTCCAGGTGCCAGTGCCGGATTGCCCAATCGTTATCCACGGATCAGAGACCAGAATGTCAGCCGTACTGGGAAAAGGATGACCCTTCAATGCTTCTGCCATTTGATCTCACTGACATCATTTCAGAACTCAGAGGTCAGCTTCTGGAATCGAAACCCTAGACCCTAGAAAGAACACAAATCTTAGGTGCAGAAGGAATAGATAACTTTGGCTCTTCTCCCACTTTCTCATGGCTTGGGCAAGAGCAGTATGGGTAGACTTCTCTTAGCCATTAGAATGTAGAACCTGGGTCCCAGATGGAAACAACCAGGAAATTAATATTAAAAAACTTTTAAATAAGACAGTGTTATAGTCTGATTTGGTATTAAATAAAGATATCCCACACATACACCACAGACACACAAACATGGACTTTTAATATGTGCTATTCAAGTGCTGAGGGATCGGTAGCAGTGAGCCCATGTGTGACAAAGCCTAACCCACTTCACTCTCCCGAAGTCTTTCAGAGACACTAGAGTGGACCCCAGTGTGGCCCTGTGGAATAAGCACTGGACCTCAAGGTCAGTTTAAACCACAAGATCGGTGCGTCAAACTCACCAACCACTCCTCAGAAACCTTAAACAGGGTTGCTATGAGTCAGAAACAACTTGACATCCGTTAATAACAAAAACAAGAGTGGGTGGGCCAAATCACCTGGGGAAGAAAGAATTTAGAATCCTTCATCCCTATAAACTAGCTGTGGCTGCTTAAATTTCAATGTAATTGAAATTTCAGTTCCTCAGTTGCACTAGCCACATTCCAAGTGCTTAGTGGTCACATGTGACGAGTGAGGACTGTATTGGACAGCATAGTACAGAACACGGTGTTATCATGGTACAGAGCCCTGTTGGTCAGCGCTGCTTTAAGAGCTTGGTATTGGGAGAGTCTCTTTCCCAGCTCTCTTCAGTCACAATTTCCACCCACCCAACTGCTGTCAGATTGATTCCAAGTCATGGAGACCCTGTAAAACAGACAACTGCTCTGCAGAACTTCTGAGATGAAATCTTTGCTGGAGCAGACTGTCTCATCTTTCTCCTGTGAAGCAGCTGGGGGTTTTGAACTGCTGACTGTGGCTCGAAATCCAGTGCCACACCAGGAGTCCTTAATCCCCACTGTTGTTGTTGTTAAGTGTCATCAAGTCAGTGTCAAACCATAGTGACCCTGTATAGGGTTTCTGAGGAGCGGCTGGTAAGCTTGAATCGCCAACCTTGCTCTTCAAACCCATTCTGCAATCTAGTGCATTAGCCCCCAGTGCCACACCAGGACTCCTTAATCCCCAGAGGAGAAAGAAATTAAAAGAGAAATGGCTCAAGGAAGCGTTGCCTCTTTCTCTTCTCTGAGACAGCCTAAGTACTGTCAGAGTTATGAATCCTATACTCTGTATACAGGGATGGAGGTGTTAAAAATTAAACTAGAATTGACCTCCTGTCCTTAGGAGATTTCCTCATTAATGAAAGAGAAGAAGCCCTATTACGATGCTTTGTGGATTCAACCACAGAGTGTCCTTTTCCTCCGATTTCACCATTCATCTGTCATGACGGCTGGAACTGAGGCCCGAGGAGTCTCACCACTCCCTCTGATGTAGAACAGACGCTGGACTCAGAGTGCCCGGATTAAAGCTCCCATCATCCTTGTGACTTCTAGCACCTGGCAGTACCTCAGTTTCCTCATATGCACAGCAAAGACACTACAGGCATCAGCTCGCTAGGTTAGGAAGAAGTGTAATAACCCAGCACATAGCTAACTACCCAGCAAATGCTGCTATTACAAAATGCCTGGCAAACTGATCCGTCAGCTGTCCAAGATGCGGGCATTCCCCTTTCCCTTTATCCCCGTGCCACTTGTGCCCGTGACGCCATTACCACACCACTTCCTTTCTGACCTGGCTTCAGCCCTTCAGTGTCTCCAGGAACTGAGTGAACAGCCAGCCCCTCTATCAGTCTGATGTGCCTTCGCTGCAGGTCACAGTAGTTTGAAGCTGAAGAACTTTGGTTTGTTGAGAGGCCCAATGAAGACCGGAATGCATTGATCCCAGGCATAGGCATCCATTCCCACAGTGCTAATCTCCACACATCACGCTGCACAAAGCAGCCAGGCTCCCGTGGCCTAGAGACTTAGTCTTTCACACCGTGGATCCAGATTCTGGTATTTCTGAGTCTCGGTTTTCTCATCTGTAAAAGGGAGGTGCAGCACTACTTCACAGGGTTGTGGGAGAGATGAAATGAAGTAACAGATCCAAGGTGTGTGGTAGCTACAAGTCACAGGTGAGGCACCCTCAGGACCATGCAGCCCAGGGTTTTAGATGGCTCTCATAATGCTGTCTTTGTATATCAACAAATATTTTATTATTGTTGCTAAATGCCGCTCCAACTCATCACAACCCTGTATCGGGTTTCTGAGGAGCAGCTGGTAGGTTTGAACGGCTGACCTTGTCGTTAGCAGTCGGGAACTCATCCTACAGCACCATACTAGGACTCCCTATGTTTCATGGTTATTGTTGTTGTGAAGTGCCATCAAGTCAGTTTCGACTCATAGCAGCCCTGTATAGGGTTTCCCAGGAGCAGCTGGTGAGTTTGAACCACCAACCTTGCAGTTCAAATCAACCTTGAGTTTGACCGCTTTCTCCTACAGTGCCACTCCAGGACACCTACATATTTCATCGGGTAGCAGTGGTTTTAAATTGGGAGCGTTCATATAAATACAAGTGTCTGCATTCTCTTTAAAATTCAGAATACCTGGCCGCCCTAGACCTCCTTCCTACCTGGTAACAAGTTAAGCACTGTCTTCCTCCCTTAGTGGGGGCATTGTCCCTGTTGTTGACCATTATCATCAGTAGTCAACCTGACCTTTTACACCCTTTTACTCAGTCCCCTTCAGGCCTGTTTGCTTGCTCCCTTGTTGTAAAAAGAAACATTAATGTTTATTATTGCTCATCCCAATATGTGCATTCGTTTATCGAACTTGGTTTGTGGACTTCTTGTGCTAATACGTCATATACACCATAAAATGTTCATAAACAATAAAAATATTAAAAGGATGTGATCCAAAACAAAGAGGGACTCTGACGTTTTCTTCTTGCACTCCAGTGGGTTGACCTGATAGGTACCAGCTGATGTACAGCCCGGGTTGAGGGAACCACTGCTTTAATCAAATCTGCAAGGGGAGAGAAAATGTTCTCCTGAGACCTCAGTGAGCATGAGCTCAGTATGTCTGAGCACTGCACATGCTCTGTGTGGTTTCAGGTGGGTGGAAGGAGAGGCAGCTAGAGGCCATCGGGGGAAGTGGTCAGGGCGCTGACCTCTGGCTTATTTCCTGCCTTGACCACCAGTGAAGGGCTTTCCTGGGAAGACTGGCCTCCACCCCATTTGTATGACGTAGTAGGCAGCCTTGCCCCTGGGGGCCACTGGCCATCTCTCAAAAAACCATCTTAAGATGCTCCTGACTCTCCCTGCCTCCCTCAGACCTCTTTTGAATGCCTATCACAGCCAGGAGGGCGAGGAAAAAAAATGGGAACTTCCATGTTGTGGGAGGAAGACAATAAACCAGCACATAAATAATAGGGTCATTTCACATCAGTGTGGATGCTGGGAAGCGGACTGAGTGAAGGGGTGGATCGGGGTAACTGATGAACGGTGGTTTTGAGCAGTAGGTCAGGGGACAGAGGTGATGGTGTTGTGTGCCATGGAGTCAGTTCCCAGGACAGAGTGGAACTGCCCCATGGGGTTTCCAAGACTATAACATGGAAGGA
Source organism: Chrysochloris asiatica (assembly GCF_000296735.1). NCBI lineage: Eukaryota > Metazoa > Chordata > Mammalia > Afrosoricida > Chrysochloridae > Chrysochloris > Chrysochloris asiatica. Next base: position 2,653,139 of record NW_006408573.1, read on the forward strand.
AGCAGGCTGCCACATCTGTCTCCTGCAGTGTAGTTGAGCACTTCACCACTGCACCACTAGGCCTGCTTAGGGAGGTGATAGGGAGAGGTTTCCAGGCACACGTACAAAGACACCTCAAGGTAGAAGAACATTTGGAGTCAGATGCTCAAGGAAGAAAAAAGGACAGTGAGACCAAGTGGAGAAAGTGAGGAGCAGGAGGAGACGCAGGAGGAAGGAGGCTGGACCAGCCTCTGGAGTTTCTCAGAGGCAGGAGTGGGGAAGCTTGATAAGGTTATGCTTTTAGATGACCACTCTGGTCACTACCTGGGTTCTAAAGGGCCTCTGAGAGATCAGGTGGTTCAGTCCAAGGGGATGTCTCCATCAGGGTTGAGATTTGGAGATGACAAAGATACTCTGCAAACCCCTCCTATGATACTGAGCAGCTGCCCGGTCCTCCTGTTTGTAGCTTCCCCTCTGACCAGTACATCCATTGCTCCAGCCCAAGAGAGTTTTCTAGACGTGAAAGAAAAAAGCAAGGTCAAGGCATAGACTGTGACACAACTTTAGTAATAAGCTTCTAAACCCATCACTAACAGAATGGTGGGAGGCTAGAAATGAGATGCCTTAGGCCCTATTTAATGGGCACCTGACATTCAGTAGAAGGTTTGTTTTGTGTTTTCAGAGAAAGCATTCTTGAGTGTGCTACATTTTTTTTTTTCCCCTGCTCTAGTTAAGGCTGATTTTACCACTGGGCAAATTGCATGCATTTGGATCCATGCCATGCTAAACACTGTTTATTTTGGAGATCTGTCAGAAGCAAGTGCATAGAAGACAAGGGGATTCTGATTTGAAAAGGCAATTCTCATGCAAGCAGATTCAGATGGAGAGCAGTAGTGTGGATTAAAATGTGCTGAAGTGGTAATGCCGTTTATCCAGTTTGCCTTTGTTACTTTGTGATTAAATGGTATTTTTAATTAAGTTTCATTGGGAGTCATAGGTATCGCGGTGGTGAAATCAATTTGACAACCATAAAGGGGGAGCGAAAGCACAGAAGTGTTGTAATGATTGTGGCTGTGGGAAGGCTGGGAAGGGGAGAAGGAGCAGAGCTGGCAGACAGGATGTCCAGCACCACAGCGAGGACATCAGGGCGGCTGCTGTTTGCAAGGCAGGCTTCCCTGGTTGTCATGAAAAGGGATCCACCTGGTTCTCTGACTCACCCAGGAGATCCTGGTAGATTCCAGAGCTGGCAGGGAACTCCGGGAGACCCGTCCACCCGTCCGAAGGGTCAGCTTCTCATTTCTTTCTTATTAACAAGGAGAAAGCCTGAGCATTCCCAGACCTTGAATGGCAGCCTGGATGGGTCAGATTGCTCTCCTGCCCTGCTCCCAAAGTTGGTGTTGTTGCAGAGCCAATTCCAACCCAGTGACCCCATGGACAGAGTAAGATTGTCCCCTACGGGTTTCCCTAGGCTGCATTCTATATGGAAGTCGGTCAGAGCTGCTACATGGCTTTAAACTGCCAGACCCTCGGAACCTTCATTGTTTGCGCAACCAGAGCTCCCAAGCAATATTGTTGTTGTTGTTAAATGCCATTGAGTTGGTTCTGACTTATAGGATTTCCTGTATAGGGTTTCCAAGAAGCAGCTGGTGGGTTTGAACTCTAGACCTTGTGGTTCGGAGTCCAGTGCTGATCCTACAGTGCCACACCAGGACTCCTTTCCCAAGCAATGCTACCCCCATAATCCTTCACCCCCTTGGTCCCATTTTCAGAGGAGAGTTCTAGTTCCCACTCAGAACCTTCTAGAGGCAAGATTTGCACTCCTTCCATCTAGCTTGCCAAATCCTCTTCCTTCAACTGGAAACTTGTAGTCTCCACACTTCCGACTTTACTTACGCTGTTGTTGTTGTTGTTAAGTGCTGTCAAGTTGGTTCCAACTCACAGCAACCCTGAATATGGTTTCCAAGGAGCAGCTGGCAGGTTTGAACCATCGGCCTTGCGGTTAGTCCAATCAACACTCATCAGTTTTTCAGACTCCTCCGATTCCTGAGGGGCAGTCAAGGCCTCTGGCTGCAGACCTCTTGGTTTTGAGTACTGACTAAGTTCATCCATCTTTGCAAACTTGTATTTCCTTGTCTACAAAATAAAAATGATTGATAGTGATTTATGCACTGCCAAGAGTGGTTATGAAGATTAAACAAGATCATGTGCAGGTACTCAGCAAGGTGTTTGCTGCTATTGTTGTAGTTGTTGTTGTTGTCATCCCAGTTTCTTCTGGTAACAGTTATAGGTGTGTAACCTTTCTGCTGGGAAGTTGTTCTTTATGCAGCGGGGAGAAGAGTAACACCTCGCTCACAGGATTGCTGTACTGTCTGCGCTCATCCAAGTTATGACATGATTAGCATCACGTCTGATTGTTGAAGCTATGAGTTGTTCCAACTCATACCCACCCTGTATAATGCTTCTGAGGAGAGGCTTGTGGGTCTGAACTGCTAACCTTGCAGTTCAAACCAACCTTGCAGTCCAGCGCCACACCAGGACAGTTAGTAATTACTCAGTGTACAGAAATTACTAGGATGAAAACTAGTACCAGCAGAATCTTACCCAAAACATTTGGGAGTCACCAAAACAAAACGCAGCTACGCACAGCTGTGGGCATGTAGGAAGAATTGTATCACATGTGAGCCTGTTTGCTCCCTTGTAGATCAATTTTCCCTAGGCGGATGGGGTGGTGGCCCTTTTTATAGATGAGACGCTGTGAAAAATGATTCCTCAGGGCTCCCATCATTCCAGCGGAACTAGGTCACCCATCGCAATTTTAGATTTGCTTTAAAAACATTCTCACTATCACCTTCTAATGGATCTTCTGCGTACAATTGTTTATTGACTCTGAATGTCCGAGTACCAGGGTCAGTCTCGTTCAGGGGGAGGGAGGCATTAATTAAGTTCCAGCATTAGATTCAGTGATTCTTTTCCAATGATGCAGTTCACGACTCTACTTGCATTTACCTTTCATCAGGCCTGAAAGAATTGAGGTAAAATAGTTCCTCCACACGCCTGTGTCAGGCTAAGTGGATAAGAGGAGATACGGATCTGTTTGCCTGTCTGCACTTGCCTTTAGACAAAATTCATCAATTTTACAAAAGCCACTGGCTAAACATGGCACCCATACAAATGAAGCACTCCTAGCATGCAGGTTTTCCATTGTCTTTAATTCTGATGAGGGATGGGCACGGATGACCTAGGACAGCACTGATGGGGACCAAAAGGTCAAGGGCATCCTGAGGGGAGTTTAGGAAAGCGCCGTGGTTCCAAGCCTTGTGTGTTCTGAGCTACTTAGTTTGTCACAGGATCGCTGGTGATAAACAGGTTAAAGTGATCAGCTGTTCCCAAACTCTGTGGTTTGAACCCACCAGCCATGTGGCAGTCTGCTTTCATCGCGATTTATAGCATTGGGAACGCCGAGTCAGAGTAGTCTCATTGAGAATAAGTTTATTTCTTTATAAAGTTTATAAACTTTCTAAAATTTTATATTTTTTGCTTTGGTTGTGTTAGTAGCCGGTGGCATCCATCTCCTTCACCTAGTCTCAGTTGGTGTTAAACTCACATAAAGACCTCAAGTGATTATTCCATTAAGCAGGGCCAGTTTCTAAGGCTCTCCAGCTTGTAAGAATAGAGGGTCTACAAGCTGGATGAAATCCCACAGGTAAAACTCCCCACACTGCACAGTTAGCACCTCTACTGGTGGAGATACCATTTGAAAGGCTGGTTTGAACCACAAGGTCAGCGGCTGAAATTCACCAGCCACTCCTCGGAAACCCTATACAGGGTCGCTGTGAGTTGGAACCAACTCAGTGGCACTTAACAACAACAAAAATCTTTTAAGGAAGCAGATTGCTAGACCTTTCTTCCACAGGATCACTGGGTAGGTTAGAACCACCAACCTTTAGGTTAGTAGTCGAGTACAGTCATTTGAGTCCTGGTGTGGTGCTGTGGGTTAATACGTCAGGCTGCAAAGCCGTTTGAACTGCAAGGTTAGCAGTTCAAGCTCACCAGCTGCTCCTCGGAAACCCTTTACAGGGTCGCTATGGGTCAGAATCTACTCAACGGCACTCAACAACAACAACAGCAACAGTCATTTGCACCATCCAGAAACCTTGTAGACTCTAAAACCTTGTACAGATCCAAGGGAGGGGGATTGGTATTTATTTATCTCATGAGACCAGTTTAACTCGGGGCAGTGATGGAACCAAGGCTAGTCTGACACAGCATACTCTTAAAGCCACAGCAAGCAGCCAGAGCTTGGTAGATGCACACATCTCTTACACAAGTGTACTCTCAATGTTAATGCTGCCTTTTCCGTTCTTTCAGGCCCCATGCATCCTTGGGAAAATACTATACCTGAGTTAGAGGTATTTCCAGCACTTTGTAAAAGTTCCATCTACAGGACACATGGATGAAAAGAGCATGTTTCCATATTTCCTTGGCAGAACTACCATCCCAACAGAAAAATCTGGTTATCTTTGAAAATTGCAAATGCAGGTCATTTTGGAGGAAGGACAGCTAACCTAGCAACCCTGGGCCGAGCATCTAAAGCCACTTCCTGCCTGTCCCCCACTCCTCCCGCCCACCTCCATCCCCCTCCTCAATCTTCAGACAGAGATTTCCAGTTGATTACTCCTTGATTAGAGCCGGGAAAGAAGCAAGCCAGCTACACAGGATTCCCATGGTCCTCCCCGCCTCCGCTCCGGCCAGGGTCAGGCTGAGGGAGATCTCCGTGAGCATGCAAACAATCAAGCCCTGTTTACCATGGACGTTTAGTTTTCTTTCTCAAAATCAAAACAGAGTTTAGTAGGCAGCGCATTTCATACATGCCCCTTGATCAATGGAATGATCTGTCAGAAGCCATTAAAGCCCCCATTAGCTTGAATGCATTCAAGCTAAACTATTGGATCATTTAAGGGCTGCAGTGATTGTTTTTAATATACTGTACATTGATTTCTCCCTGTGAGCAGCAGCGTAAGTTTGAGACTAACTGTGTATGACTAAGGCTCCATTTGCTGTCTCCAGCCCTCTGTCAGAGACATGGTTTCACTTCACCCAGAAATGTCTGTGTACAGTTTTTAAAGAGATGCAGACCCTGTTAGATTTCCCCAGGTTTAGACTAGGTTGGGTTATTTTTTTCCTGAGCTTTCTCCCATTTCTTTGTGCCCATTAAGTAATCCGTGCGTGCAGAATGGGAGAGGCATCCCTGCCAAGGACCTCAAGTGGAAGGCGCTGGGGGAAATTTTTCTGAAAGCATGAAGCCCATCTGCGGCCAAAATGGAAGTGAGTTTGACAGCCTCGGGCCAGCAGATCTCTTTGCCCAGAACAAAGCTGCGGCTTGCGGCCATGTCAGGAGCAGCTTCACTGGGGCCTGGTTTGTTGAGCAGAAACTTCTTGGGAAGAGCCAGGTGAAGTTAGCCAAGGCCACAGGGCAGGGTCCTTGCCATTATATTTCCAACTCTTGTTAGTGTTGGTCTTCTCAGCCCAAATTGTCCTAATACCAGACTCTCTGCTGGGGTACAGGGTTTTCACCCTCAAAGTTCAGTTCTGAATCAGCACTTCCAGTTTTAGCCCCTTACTCGGAGAGCCTGAGAATAGGAAAGGAATTCGGCCAACTTAACAGCAGTTACCACATTCTACAAGATGCCACACCCATTTTATAAAGGGGGCAAAGGAAGCTCAGATAGGAAATGTTGTGATTTATGGTTGATTTCAGAAATAGAATTTCCAGTTTCTGGTATGGATTGAACTTTGGGAAGAACATGAACATTCTTGATTCGCCTATCTGAATAGACCTAAATTACATTAAAGAGGAAGGAACTCTGGTGGTGTAAAAAATAAGTGCTTGGACTGCTAACTGAAAAGTTGGTAGTTCAAACCCACCCAGTGGCTCCACAGGAGAAAGACTTGACCATATACTTCAGTGAAGATTGTTGTTGTCGTGGTTAAGTGCCTAAGAGTCAATTCTGACTCACAGCCACCCTGTATAGGATTTCTGAGGCTTTCAATCTTTGCAGGAGCAGAAAGCCTCGTCTTTGTCCTGCAGAGTAACTGGCGGTCTCGAACTTACGACCTTCTAGTTCACAGTCCAGTGCTTATTGTATGGAGCCAGCAGGCTCCCTTCAGTGCAGACAACAGCCTAGGAAACCCCAGTTCTACTCTGCACGTGTGAGTCCGAATTGACTTGCTGCCACCCCACAACAGCATGCTGAGGAGGAAGATAACACCCGGCTGCTTACAAGACCAACAACGGCCTGCTTGCCATTCCAGCCCAAAAAGGAGTAATTTTATGCGTCTGGGAAACTGTGCAATTCTTTTTTCCTTTGACCACAAGGGCCCACGAATTTTGGTGATTTTAATTATACAAATAATCCACTGAAATTTACAAACAGTGACAGGTCAAGGAAAAATCACAACAGTAAAACCCTAGAGCAGGGGTCAGCAAAATCCGATCCCCCTGCCAAATGCAGCCCACCACCTGTTTGGGGAAAATAAAGTTTTATTGGAACACAACCATGTTAATTTGTTTACATAGGATCTCTGACAGCTTTTGCACTATGCTGGCTGACTTGACTAGTTGTGACAGAGATCTCCAGGCCTGCAAAGCCTGAAATGTTTACTCTCTGCACCTTCAAGAAATGGTTGACCAACCCCTGCTTGGATCAGTCTTTCAGCTGCAATGAGGCATGCTAAGTGATTAACATCGTATCTAGAACTTAGTCACTCCAGGCAGGTTTCTGTGTTATGATGGTGATAAATGTTATCCTTGATAAAATTATCAATCAAAACACTCCTTTTAAGACCACTCGATAGAGGAACATAGGAAAAGTGTTTGAGAGCAACACTGTTAAGGAGCAGAATAGGATCTGGAACAAAAGGGTGGAGAGCAGCCCACTGGTTTTCGGGGACAGTCGTTCTGTGTAACATTCCCACTGAGAAAAGGTTAGAGAGACGCTGGCTGAAGACCCGTCTTCCCTGTAGAACTGTAAGTGGACAGGTGAAGAATCCTTTATGAGTGCTCCGGAGCCCGCCTAGTCTTGTTAACAATGTTAAGGTTACTCTTCTGCCTCATTAGAAGGCATGGTGATTTGGTCTTTATTTTTAGGTATGGAATCTAGGATTTCTAACTGCTAGGTCTGTTTTACAAAACGTCAGTCTTAGGTTGGCTGTAAAGTGTCATCGAGTTGGTTCTGACTCATCGTGACTCTGTACAGGGTTTCCAAGGAGCAGCTGATAGATTTGAACCGCTGAACTCTCAGTTAATAGTCCAGTGCTGATTCTACAGCACCACACCAGGAGTCCTGTCTTAAGCTATAGTTGGCTTATTACCCAGAAGCCACTGGCTGTTAACGTTTCTATAAAGGAGTTCCAGATTAGTCACTTCCATTCAGACCTTCTAGTGGTAACTGAAAATCCCAGGACTAACAGTCCACTGACTTCTTTTCCATCCTGCAGCATGTTGCGCACTTCTTATAAACAAACCAAAACTGTTGCCTCAGGGTCTATTCTGGTGTGTAATGACGCTGTAACACAGTAGAACTGCCCCCACAGGGTTTATCTTTAAGGAAACAGACTGCCACATTATTCTCCCAGGGATTGAAACCGGTGACTTTTCACTTAGCAGACGAACTTAACCAGTGTACCCCTAGGGCACCTTGCTCAATTCTTGGAGGCTTCTTAAAGCCTCTGCACTTTGCTTCTACTGTTCAAACTCTAGGACCTTTATTCTTCCCCAGCCTGGATCTTTACTTCCCTACTGTCTTTCTTGCTATGTGCAAGTCACTCCTTGTTAATTGCACCAGAGCATTTATGAATACAATTTTACTTGTCAAAGTTGGTTTCCCAATTGGACTATAAACTATTACAAGTCAGGACTCATACAGCCAACACTTTATATCTATTTTATTACATGCCACAATACTCAGAATAATGTTAATATTTCCTAATCATATAATATACATGAACTATCAATCCACCCACCTTTTTTCTGATGCATAATAGAAACTCAACAAGCACTTGGCTGACGGGTACCAGAGCTAAATTAACCTGATTATCACCATACACCCCAAGCCAAACCCCTTAGTGTAGAGTTGATTTCAACCCATAGGACAGAGTAGAAATGTCCCACAGAATTTCCAAGGCTGTAAATCTTTATGGAAACAGACGGCCACCTCTTTCTCTCATGGACTGTAAGGCCACTGTCCTTCTGGTTCAATGACCTTCTCGTTCACAGAAGTCCTTTCATCACCATATTGTTAGGTGCTGTCAATTTGGTTCCAATTTAGAGTGATCCTATGTGCAACAGAACGAAACTCTGCTGAGTCCAGCACCATCCTCAAATGGTTTCTGGGTCTTAGCCCATTGTGTCAATCCATCTCATTCAAAGACTTCCTCTTTTTCACTGACCCTTGACTTTGCCAAGTATGATGTCTTTCTCCAGGGACTGGTCTCTCCTGACAACGTGTCCAAAGTATGTGAGACAAAGTCTTGACATCCTCACTTCAAAGGAGCATTCTGACTGTAATTATTCAAAGATAGATTTGCTCATTCTTCTGGCAATCCATGGTATATTTGAAAATTTTCACCAGCGAATAATTCAAAGGCATCCATTTTTCTTTAGTCTTCCTTATTCATTGTCCAGAGTCCTGGTGTGGCATTGTAGGATAATGCACTAGACTGCAAGGTCAGTTTGAACTGTAAGGTTGGTGGTTCAAACCCACCAGTCGCTCCTCAGGAACCTTACACAGGATAGTTATGAGTTGGAACCCACTGGATGACACTTAGCAACAACAACAACAATTCATTGTCCAGCTTTCACATGCATATGAGTCAAAAGAAAATGCCATGGCTGAGATCAGGTACATGGTGGTCCTCCAGGTGACATGTGTTCTTTGCAACACTTCAAAGAGGCCTTTTGCAGCAGATTGGCTAAATGCAATGTGTTGTTTGATTTCTTACTGCTGCTTCCGTGAGTGTTGATTTGGATCCAAGTAAAATGAAGTCCTTGATAATATCTGTCCATCTTTTCTCATGCAGTTTATCATGCAGTTGCTTTGTGAGTCTTCTTCACAAGTGTGTCATTTGCATAATGCAGGTTGTTCCTGGGTCTTCCTCCAATCCCGATGCCTCCGGTCTTCTGTCAGTTGTGCATGTGGTGGGTGTGTGTTGCTGTGAATGATCTTCACCATACACTTTCATAATCAAATTATTTTTACTTTGAATTGTTTATTGCTATCATGCATTTTTCAGGAGCTTGGTGGCTCCATACAGTAAGCATGGCACTGTGAACCACAGGGCCCATGGTTTAAACCTGCCAGGCATTCTGCAGGGGAAAGAAGAGGCTTTCTGCTCCCTCAAAGACTGAAAAAAATAAAATAAAATAAAAGACTCAAAACACTATATAGGGTCACTATAAGTTGGAACTGACACAAAGGCACTTAACCTGAAATCAAGGAACAATTTTTAAGCTGACATGGATTTTGATACCATTTGTGGAACATGTGTGTCCCAAGTGTACTTTGGTGGTAGGACTGATGGGGTGAGACCCATTTCTTCAGATTCACATGCTTACAGGACCCCTATCAGATGACGATACATACTACATTTTCTTGGGATATAGCAGCTTACCAAGAAACCTGTTGTTAAGTGCTATGGAGTCAGTTCTGATTTATAGTGACCCTGTATAGCATTTCTGAGGAGTAGATGGTGAGTTTCAAATACCAACCTTGCGGTTCAGATCGCCCTTGCAGTGCCACACCAGGACTTCTGAAAACCTGAGAGCCTAGAAATGTTGTTGCTGTTAATTCCTGTTGCGTCCGTTCCAACCCATAGCGAAGGTGGGTGATATATGTCCCACAAGTCACAAAAGGGTCAAAACTGATCCTAGTCCTCCCTTCCTCTTGGATTCTGTGGCCAGAATATACAAGACTGTTTGTAATCTACCCCCAAACTCTCTCTACAACTGCACTCCCCCAAACTTACTTTCTGGACCCTTTGTTTGAGCTATATCCAACTGTTCACCCTGGCTTGGATTCTCCCATGCCTCTGGTACTGTCTCTTAGCTGAGTTGGCCATGATCACATAAGATCTTTAGAAGCAGACAAGAGAATAAAGCTGTGAATGAGTGAGGCTAGGGATACATGGATCAGCAAAGTTAGTGTACCAAAAGGTCATAGTGAACTTGATCAAGGATGATAGCCAAGGTGTCTCAGCAGGTGGTTGGCATTTGGTGGCAGGGGTCTGACACAGGAGGTCTTAGTTCTGTTTGAAATTGAAGGGGTAGAGGAGGCATTCCAAGGAAGTAGCTAGCAAGTCTTGGTGTGGACTCAGGGCCCTGCAAAGCTCATGGATAGGACTCAGTCTAGTATCAGAGAACAAATTCCCAAAAGACTTGGCCAAAGGAGGTAAAGGAAGACTGGAAGACCTCTGTAGACATGTACTTGGGATACTTGACTTGGTTTGGCAAGACTGTCTTCAGATTCTCTCAGCTGGGGGTTCATAAAGCTACTAACACAGTGGGTCCACATCATAAACATTTAACTCAAGAGAATGAAATTATAGGTACTCAGAAAACACACATACAAAAACAGGCAAAATAGCCTAATTGCATTCCAATATCATACTAAGTGATTGTATGTCCTAGTGTGGAAAAGTGGGAGACGAGAATCTCTGTTCTCTTGTTTGAGACGTCCCCACCTGGTTTCTAAACATTAACCAGGTATTCATCTGGTGCTCAACAAAAGGGACAGCAATCTGTTTCAACACTGGAGGAAAAACTGGTCAGACATTTCACCAAAGAGGAGGTACAGATGGCAAATGAGTAGATGAAAAGATGGTCAACATCATTAACCACTGAGGATTCAAATCAAAATCACAAGGAGATATAACTATCAGAATGGTTTTTAAAAGATCAGTGATGATGAGGATGTGGAGAAACTGGATCACTCATATGTTGCTGCTGCTGGTGGTGGTTATGTGCCGTGGAGTCGGTTCCAACTCATAGCGATGCTGTATAGGGTTTCTGAGGCTGTAAATCTTTATGGGAGCAGAAAGCCTCATCTTTCTCCTGCAGAATGGTTGGTAGTTTCAAGCTGGTGACCTTGAGGTTAGAAGCCCAACACATGGCCACTATATATACATGACTGTTTGTAATCTACCAAAGCTCCTTCATATGTTGTCAGTGGGAATGTAACATGGTACAACCACTCGAGGATCAATTGCTTAGAAATTTCTTATGACACTAAAGATACACTTGCCCCATGACCCAGAAATTGAATTCTTGGGCATTTATCCCTGAAAAATAAAAACCAATGTACACAAATATTCATAACAACTTTGTTCATAATAGCCCCAAAACAGGAAACAGTCTTAATGTCCTTCAGTGAAGAATGATTAAAGAAACTGTGGTACATCCATACCATGGAATTCTACTCAGCAATTAATAAAAGGAACGAAATATCGTACTGTGGGATTCCATTTATCGAATGTTGTGGAAGTAAAACTAGAGAGCAGACTCATCGAAACCATGAGTTCAGTGAGAGGGAAGAGTGAGCGTAGCATGAGGGAGCCTGGTGACGAAAGGACAGCTCTGTGTCCCGATTGTGGTGACACGAATCTATTGTTGTTGTTAGGTGCCATCGTGTTGGTACAGACTCATAGCAATCCCATGCACAACAGAACGAAACTCTGACCGGTCCTGGGCCAACCTCACAATTGTTGCCACACTTGAGTCCATCGATGCTGCCACTGTGCCAATCCATCTCATTGGGGGGTCTTCCTCTTTCTCTCTGACCCTCCACCTTACCAAACATGATATCCTTCTCCAGCGACTGCTCCCTCCTGACAATATGTCCAAAGTATGAGAGACGAAGTTTGGCCATCTTGGCCTCCAAGGAGCACTCTGGCTGCACTTCTCCCAACACAGATCTGTTGGTTCTTTTGGCAGCCCATGGCACTTTCAATATTCTCCTCTAACACCATAACTCAAAAGCATCAATTCTTCTATGGCCTTCCTTATTCACTGTCCAGATATAATTATGTAGAACTATACACACACACATACATTTGAACACATAGGAAGCTGTTAAATCTGTGTAGACTCTATGTATTGTATCAATGTCAGATATAAATTTCCTGGTTTTGATTTCATGTCCCAGTTATGCCATATGTTACCATTGGGGAAAACTGGGTGAAAAGCATGCCAGTCCTTCCTTTACTTTAAAAAAAAATAAAACTTTGTGTGAATCTGTAATTATTCCAATATATAAGTAAAGAAAAACAAACAAAAAACTGACGAGTCTGAACAAAATAAAAGACAATGGGTCGGCTTCCAAAGTGGACCCTCCCTAGTAGGCTCACAAGAGTACTTTCTACTGTCCATGATTTTTGCCTCTTCCAAGAACCCCTCATAATTGAACTCCAGTCTTGAAGCACAATGCTTGCTCATGTTTGTGCATTAAGACAATGCTTATCTGACTGAATTGACTTGCATTGGACGTTGCTGCCTTATCCTCAGGTATCTGCCAGAAAGAGACTCATAGCCCCATTCACTGGGATAAGTCTCTTTCAGACAAGGTGGGCTGGTTGGTTATGCAGACCTTTGTTGTTGTAGTTAAGTGTTGTCGAGTTGGTTCTGACTCTTAGCGACCCTGTATAGGGTTTCCAAGGAGTAGCTGGCGAGTTTGAACCACTGATCTTGTGGTTCAGTGCTTTTTCCCACAGCGCCTCACCAGGACTTTTGGCCACCTGAAATGCCTGGTGTGGCACTGTGGGTTAATGCGCTGCACTGCAAAGTGGGTTTTAACCACAAATTCAGCAGTTCAAGTTCACCATCCACTTCCCAGAAACGCTATACAGGGTTCCTGTGGTTCGGAACCATCTTAATGGCACTGAACAACAATGACACCATGGAACTGCCCTAGGTTCTGCTCCTTGCTTTTAAAGATCATGGGTCCTTGATACCTATGGATAGAAACGTTAAGCTACTGTCTGTTGGGAGTTTTCTATGTGCCAGGCATGTTCTGAGTGCTTCTCAGGGATGATCTCACATAATCTCCACCACAGTCTTATGTGGGGGTGACTGGTATGATCACCATTTTCCACGTGTGGAAATTGTAGCACAGAGAAGCTAAACAACTTGCTCCAAGTTGCACAGCTAGTAGCTGAAACAGCTGTGACTCAAGTCCAGGCAGTCTGGCTTCAGAGCCTAAACACATAATCTCTTTCTCTCCCAGCTTGACTTTGGTAACAGTCAAATTTCATCCAATTATTGTTTCCACCAAACATAGAAGATGCCATATCTGATAGAGGCTGGACAGTTTCAGCTGCTGCCACTTGAGAACAATAGCCAGAGCACAGTGGCTAGATTCCTGGGCTTTGTAATGAAATGTACCTGAATGTATACAGACACACACCCCAGCAGCAGCAACAGCAATGGTGTGACCGGGGCAAGTTACTCAACCTCTCTTCTCCCATCTGGACAACGTGATTACAAACAACACCTATGACAGAGGGTTGTTTGAGGGTTAAAAGAGAAAAAAATATACCAAGCTGTCAGCACAGTGCAAGAGTCATAGTAATTGCTCAAAAAAAGTGAACTATTATTGAATGAGAAACCAATCTTTTAAGTTTTCTTTGCTCTGTGGTGCTAGGTACTAACTTGGAGGGAACTACTTCTGCATGAACAGAATTGTACACAAGAGAGAAATCTCTGGTCCCTGTTAGAAAACAGGCAACATCTCAAGAGTCCAACTGTTTGATCGTCATCCACGACCTTGGCCCATTTGTCGCTTGGAGACAGTCTGGTTAACTGGAACCCGCTGAGACAACCTAGTGTCCAAGTGTGAAGGAAGATCTGGGGCGGGGGAGCTGCAAGGATGACAGAGCTGCTAAGACAAATGGATTCTTTTTCTTTTTTTAAAGTTTTTATTATGTGTTAGTTTACATGGATGAACATTATCTTTACATTCATCCTATCGTACTTTGTTTCATTGCAATGATCACAATCCCCTGCATGCATCATCAAACAACCAAAGGGTATACCCCACAGGCCTGCCCCCTGGCCGTCAGCACACAGCCCCTCTCCCTCCCTGAGTCCAGAGTCCCCAGATGCTCCATCTGTCCACATCATCGTCTCTGCCTCCATCCCTAGTGTCACTGCCTCTCCAGATACGGTCCCACACTTCACTTTTCTCCCTTGATGATTCCAGGTATCTCTGCCCCTAGACTGCAAAATCAGCTACTCCCCTCCTTTTGTTAGCAAACATTTACAGTTACCTTTCCAACACTCACTGTCAGACCTGATAGCAATCATTCCTTATTGAACCACAGGAGTCCTTTCCCCGCTCACCTTTTATTAACCCCATCCAGACAGGTTAGAAACAATTCAGTGGAGGTTCTACCTTTCCCTGTATCCTCTGGAGCTAGGTTCCCTATTGAAAGCTTGGAAGCCAGTCACCTCTTGCCTTTGTAGTCCCCCATTTTGGGGAGCCAATGTCTAAGTTCCCCCTCCCTGTCAACCCTGTGTACCAAGGGGGTGGGAATGATCCTCACTGCAGAGATTTGTCCGCTCCTTTGTCATACTGCATCCACAAGCATAGGTCAACCACTTATAGTGGGTTACTCCTTTTTTTTTTTTTTGCCCCTCTTCTTTCTTCCTCTAGTCATGTTCTGATCATCCAGCCATTGATGCCATGTCACATGGGAACTATCTGCAAGTGTGGGTGTTCTTGTGCATCCCCCCTCACTTTATATCAGCTGGATGCTTCACACTCCATTCTAGTACTCTGGGGCCATGTCCCTGCCCCTGCGCCCAGAAGTCTCCACGTCTCGTCATACTGCTGGTTAACCAGGTCTCAATTCAGGTTAACAGGAGTCTAGTAGCTCTGGTCTCGGCGGCATTTAACAACAACAACAACAGTAGCTCTGGTAGCGTAGTGGTTACGAATTGGGCTGCTAATCTCACAGTCAGCAGTTTGAAACTACCAGCTATTCTGTGGGAGAAAGATGAGGCTTTCTGCTCCCGTAAAGATTATAGCCTCGGAAACCCTAGGTCACTATGAGTCGGAACTGACTCTTTGGCATATAAAAACAACAACAACATTGTATGTGGTCGAGCTTAGTTCACAGCTACATTGCTGTTTTTCCCCCTCTTCCTCTTATCGGTGACCAACGTGGTCAGCAACAGGACCATATGCCTGCTAGTGTATTCCATTTGAGTTTCAGTCCTGGAAGGGGGGTTGCCTTGAGGAGACCTGACCACTTGACTTGATGGCTCCCTGGGGTGTTCCTGGGGTGTTGCTTGTTCTTGTAGTAGTCAGTTGAACTGCTGTTATTGTATGAGAGATGAAGTTTGGCCATCTTGGCCTCCAAGGAGCACTCTGGCTGCACTTCTTCCAAAAAGGATCTATTGATTCTTTTGGCAGCCTGTGGCACTTTCAATATTCTCCTCCAACACCATAACTCAGAAACATCAATTCTTCTATGGTCTCCCTTATTCACTGTCCAGCTTCTACATGCATAAGAGGTTACTGAAAACACCATTGCTTTGGTCAGGAGCACCTTAGTCCTCAAGCTGACATCTTTGCTCTTCAACACTTTAAAAAGGTCTTGCGCAGGAGATTTGCTTTATGCAATACGTCATTTGATTTCTTGACTTTATAGAGATAGCACGTTATAATTTAATTGACATTGCTTTATTTTTTCCTTCTTGATGATGTATAAAATAATGGTGCACCTATAATCAAGGGCATTTTTTTTAAGTTGTTGTTGTGAACTGAATGATAGTTTACATGGGAGAACATCAGTTTTACATTCATCCTACATTTACATTTCATTTCTTTGCAATGATTCCAATCCCCTCCAAGCATTATCCTTTAACAGTATTTGCTTCTACTCCCTCTGGTTGTTTTTTTTTTGTTTTTTTTTCTTAAATGTTTTATTGTGAATTATGTGATAGTTTACATGGGGGGTGGGGTGAGGTGGGGGCGGATGTACACAAAACCACTCAGGAATATATAATCATTTAAACAGCCAAAGGGCACATTCTGTAAGCCTGCCTCCTGGCTGCCTGCACACAGCCTTTCTCTTTCCATGAGTTTAGAGTCCTCAGCTGCTCTATCTGTCCATGTCCTCATCTCTGCCCTCTGCCTCCATCTCTGGTGTCACTGTTTCTCTGGATAGGGTGCCACATTCCACTCATGATCTTCTCCCTTGATAGTCCTAGGGTCTTCTGTACCTGGAATGTAAGATGAACTACTCTCCCCTTTAGGTTATAAGACCTCTACCTTTACAGTTGTGACAATCACAACTGGTCATGATAACAATTATTCACTACTGAATCATAAGAATCTTATCCCCATCTCCTTTCATTAGATCTGTCTAGACAAGATGAAAAGTATTCTGTGGGGATTCTTCTTTCCCCCACACCCTTTGAAATGAAACTCCCTCTTGAAAACTTGTGAGCCAGTCACTTTGTGCCTTTATAAACCCCCCATTTTAGGTAGCCAATGTCTAAGGTGCCCATCCCTATCAACCCTGTATACAGAGGGGATGGGAATGGTCCTAATCAAGGGCATCTTTGGATTAAAATATATATACAATTTTGTTAGTCATGTTTCTCTGTTGTTGTTTAGTGCTGTCAATTTGGTTCCAACTTGTAGCAATCCTATAAAGGGTTTCCAAGGAGCGACAAGTGGGTTTCAACCACTGACCTTGTGGTTCTCAGTCCAGTCTAGTCCTTATTTTACAGCACCGCATCAGGTCTCCCATTTTCCTCTAAAGAGCTCTAAAGATGGGTTTCAGCAAAACTGTTAATAAAGATGTAAAGTACACTGCACTTTAAAAAGACTCCATTTGGGGTTAGATAATGATGGAGGAAGACATCGGGTCCCCTTTGCTTCTGAGTTCATGGGTATATTCAACCCACTGCTGTGGAGTTAAATGTGACTCCCAGCGACTCTATAGCACAGAATACACGGTCCCATTGGATTCTGAGGCTGTCCAAGAAGCAACTGCCGCCTCTTTGTCCTGCAGAGCGGCAGGTGGGTTCAAACCACTGATCCGTTGGTTAGCCACTGAGTGCTTAATCCTTGTGCAACCAGGACTCCTTTCACAGGTATTTGAAAGTGAGAAGTTTGTTTCCTAATTTACAATAATTCTTGTTATTCTTTTTTTGACTCTGTCCTTCTCTTCTATCATGTTTCTCCTGTCTCATGTTTGCTGGGGAATTTCTTTTGAGAATGTTGAAAATAATAATAATGAAAGAAAAGACAGAAAAAGAACTTCACAGTGACTCAGTCTTTGAAAAGTTATATCAAGGTGAGTGTCAGCTGGAAATTTGGGGCTTGCTGGGCTGCCAAAGGCAGTTTGCATTTAAACAAGTTGTGACTTTGATTTCAGCATGACTGGGTGGGTCATGCATCCAGGGCAGGAGATGATGCCTATGTAGACTGTTTCATAGAAGTCTTAGACTCCTTGTGTGACCTGCTTATTTCTCAGAGTACTTATGTATTTAATAAATAATGTGTTTCACTAGGTATTATTTTCATTTTACTGTTTAATACTGCCACAATAGGTCTCAGATTCGAGGTTGAATGACACCTCATAAATTATGAGCTGTTATTAGCTGCTTTCTCATTGCATCTTAATTATTAGGCCTAAAAGAAAGGGCAGAGTTTTATAAGCTTTCATATTTTCTGTTTACAAGGCTTTTACTGACGTCTAATAAATTTAATTACCTCTAATAAGAAGAGGAAATGAAGTTCTATTTAGCAAATTCATAGCTTTGAAATGCATCTTGTAGCTTTATGAGCATGGCAAACTCCAGAAAGGTGGAAGCCTTTTAAGGAGCTGTTGCTGGCTTAAACTAACTGTAAAGCTGTTCAATTATTTTTGTTTCCATTTTATAGCTTAACCTCCAGGGTAAACTGCGGGCTACCTGATAGAACAGCCATTCAGGAACTTTAAACTTTACATGCTTTTCCCCAAAGGGAAGAGGCTGGCTCCTGTATTAAAGATACATTTTTCAAACATAATTTTAAATTTGGAAATTGATTGTCTTGACCTACTTATTTCCAAGAGCTGTGCATTCCTGTTTCTTTTGTTTTGCTCATATTATAAATCTATTGTTCTTTCTGGAGAGCTCCTAGCTGGTGAGGGCTGGGGGCAAGGAATCAATGGTGCTGCCTCTGCTTGCACTGCTATCATTAGAATGATGGACCTACAATTAACTAGACTCAGGCTGAGGATTATGGGGTCAGTCACTCTCTACAGGGGGTGAGGGCATACAGAAGATTGTCCCCTGGCATTGGGGTGGGGGGATTGTCCCCTAGCCTTGTAAAGACTGCGTTAGGAGGGCTTGTGCCCTGGCTTATAAAGATTGCATCGTGGTGGGCATCAGATGTTGAATTTGTTTGCTTTTAAACATCCAAATTTCCATTTATTGCTGTTGGAAGGCATACCCTTGGAGAAACTGTATGACTCTTTCTTGTTTTGGTCTTTCTTCAAAAACCAGAAAACAATCTGGTCATTAATGTAAAGGCTTGGTGAATGAATAAACAAATGTACCAACCAAACCGGCTATTATGAACTCAATTCCAACTCACAGAGACCCCGTCTAGGGCGTATAGGAACAGGCAGCCTTCTCGTCCTCCCACGGAACAGCTGGGGGGTTGAATCACTGACCTTGTGGTGAGCACTCTGTTGTTTAACTCGCATCCCTTAAAGGTCCCTGGATAGTGCAAAGAGTTTGGAATCATTCACCCACCAAACAGCTGGAGGTTCAAACCCACTCATTGGCACTGCAGGAGGAAAATCTTCAATCTGCTTCTGTAATGATTTGTTGTTGTTAAGTGCCAGGAGTTAAAATCAACTTGAAGGCAACAGGTTTAGGTTTGGCTTGGTTTGAAAGGTGTGCTCTGGTGTGGAGCAACTCTCCTGCTAGGATTGGACCACACTGCTCTGAGATGCTGCTAGAACTTCTCCCCTGCTCCTTCCTGGTCCCCACCCTGCCATTCAGTGAGTCCACTCATAATCGCCTCAACATATGGGTCTTCCTCCACTTGCCAACTCCGCTTTGTCTTCACTGGTCTTTCTGTTTACTCATGGTCTTTCCTTCTAGCCTCTTATCCACAGTGACAGCTAGAATTGTTGTTGTTATGTGCTGTTGAGTCCATTCGGATTCAAAGAAACCCAATGCAACAGAGTAGAGCTGTTCCATGGCATTTCTTCCAAAGAAAAGAAAGTTTACAGATCCCCACGCACCCTATCAGATCCCACCCACGCCTCTAGTCATATGCTATTACCTCTGTGTCCAGCCCCCAAACCCATTGGATTCCAGTAACAGAGCACTTCTTGTTTTCCAAATAAACCTGCTCTTTCAGGGCCCTAAACAGCTTCCATTGGTGTTTTGCATACAGCAGTTTCAGTGGAAGGATTGGAGTAGAGGTTTGCTTGCAATGGAATTAAGAGTAAAGACAAAGTAGATACAAGGAGTAGACCATTTTACTGTTTCAAAGAATCTGCATTAGAAAGTAAGAAAGAAGAGGGGGTAGTAATTTGGATATGGGCCTGCAGGGTTACAGAAAGGTTGTGTTTGAGCATACAAGGATAAGTTGAAAAGTATTGCTATCAAACCATAGAAACCTTTATTAAGCAAAAATACTGAAACTGTGAAGCTCTTGTGTCTCTGCATATTGTCCATCTAGGTGTGGACACTTCTGAAGGTGGTGGTTCTTTCTCTAGAGCCCTTCCCTGAAGAATTCTGTGCTCTTTGATTTTCATCATGTTAACATGGCAGCTTTGGGATCCTCGAGGGACTCAAATCGTGTTCCTTTTAAATGATATTTGAATTTGGGAAGGGCTGTAGGGTGGGCAGGGTAAGGTTTCCCAACGAAATTTCCATAGGCCACCTCTTGCTCCCCTTAGAAAATGAGCAGGTGCATTGGTTATTATGGGGGGAAATCCTCAGTGCAACTTCCCTGGCCTTTTTCTCACCAATGCAGTAATCAATTAAAAAAAATAAAATCTTCCTAATAAGCCCTCATGATTGCCCTGTGTCCTTTGAGAAATGCTATTAAGAGAATCTCTTTGGAATTCCCCAGAAAAAGTCACCATACTTTTCTGAATTGGCCTGTCTGCTTTGGATTGAACTGGCTCAGCAGTTCCCCTTGGAAGCCACTGTTTTGATCGGACCTTTTAATCCAAGGCACCCTAAGGAGACTAAGACAAGTATAGTACTGAGAAAACTTGCCTGCAGCCATTCACTGGTGGTAGACACATGTTTACACATGTCTTATTTAGACTAAATCGTGTGTGTATGAACAAGAATTTTAATACATTTTTTTAAATAACTTAACCTTATATATTTTATATTCATATTAGCCTATGAATTTCTTCTTTGGGGAACTGCCTGTTCATATCCTTTGTTATTTTCAAAAATTGAGTTCTCTTTTTTTGTTGATTTGTGGGAGTTCTTTATATATTTTGGATAGTGTTATACAAGTATGGGGTCTTCAAAAAGTTTGTGGAAAAAATTCCATAATCTTTTAACTCCATTTTTCTATGAATGTTTTGAAGCCCACTCATGTATAATTTGTACTTCGATGTTGTGTACAGTATTTTCTATAATGTAATGGTATCTTTCATCATATAGTCACATTTTTCTTGAATTTTTTTTTTTTTTACTTTTTTATTGTGAATTTAGTGAAGGTTTACAGAGCAGTAATCAGTCTTCTATTAACAAACCATGCACTTTATTTCATTCTTATGATTTAGATTTAAATTCACATTTGGGTTTTTCATAGAGTCAAATCTGTACTTATTTTCCATTATTGCTTTGAGCTCTTCCCAACCAGATTCCCCTTGCTTTCTGCTGTTGTTAGTGTTATGTTTTTACCTTAGACTACTCACTCCACGTGAACTTGGTGCATGATGGGAGTCAAGATTCTGGCTGTTCCCACTCTCCCAAATGTATCCAGTCGCCTTAACACCAGTTGATGGACAATCAATATCTTTGAAATTGACTTTAAAATCCACCTTTTTCATGTTCTAAATTTTCAGTTTTTAAAGAGAGAGCATCTTAAGCATGTTTAGAAATATGGAGGATTCAGTATATAGGATGTGATTGAAGAATATAGCTGAGCTCAGAGAATGCTGGGAAACAACTTGATTCTGAACAGTGGAAGGAAATTGAGTCAGTGAACAGAGATTTGTCTTGAATAGATGGTGTGGGGGTGCATATTACCTACATATGTGTAATATGTAAGTGAGACAACAGGAATTGGGAGAGTTTACATCTGAAAGGCTCTGCTCGTCTGTAAAAAAGTAGGCAACAATTTGCTGAGAGGAGCAACAGAATAGAGCATTTGTAGAATGTAATTCATCATGGAGAAGGCTTTGATTAAGGCAAGGTGTCAAATAATCTATAATCTAAGCGTTTCTCATCATCTCCCTCGTCACCACCATCTTCCTCTCAGGGTTACTGGAAGAGCCCCCACAGAGGCAGGGGTTTTTGTCTGTTTTGGTCACTGATTTATCTCTGGCCCCTAGAAAAATGCCTGGCACCTTGGAGGTATTTATTAGATGAGGGAAGGAATGTTGTGTTTGAAGTGGAATGAAGGTTCCAGATGACACAGTAGAATGAGTTGGGAGAAAGGTCAAAGTAGAAAGGGTGAGGGCAGGTAGTACAAGGACTGTGGAGATGAGTAAGATGGGGAAGGTAATAGGAAGTAGGGTGAGACTGTCTGGTCTCAGTGCTACACACAGATGCAATGTATAAGCATAGATGCTATCAAGGCCTATGTTGTTGTTAAGTGCCAATGAGTCGGTTCTGACCCATAACTACCCTGTATAGGATTTCAGAGGAGTGACTGGTGAGCTTGAACCACCAACTTATGTTTCAAACTGACTTTGCAGGCCAGCGCATTAACCCACAGTGCCACACCAGGACTCCTATCAAGTCCTGTGATTGTTGTTGTTGAGTACCGTCCAATCAGTTCTGACCCATAGCATTCCTGTATAGGGTTTCCGAGGAATGACTGGTGAGCTTGAACTGCCGATTTTGTAGTTCAAGCCAACTTTGCAGTCAGCACATTAAACCACAGTGCCACACAGACTCCTATCAAGGCCTAAGGAACTAGAACTATGTCGCCCCAACTCAGCCTTTGTTCAAGATTCCAAGTAGAAGGCTTCTAAGGAGACTTCTGATCCTTCTTCCAGTGGGGAGGTGCGGGGGACTTGCTGGCTCTGAGACTTTGCATCCTCCCTGGATTACCAGTGGGTTCTCAGAGCCTAGCTGTGTCCATCATTACATGAAACAGCTGGAAACTATCTTGGGCAGTACTCTGAAGACACTGCTGCCCAAGTGCTTGAGGAGAGAAAATTGGCTCCCATCAAAAAAGCATGTACCCTCTCTGTGGAATTCAGCCTTAGTGACTTAAAGACTGAGCTCTCCCTTGGTGGAAGCAGAAAGTGTGGTGCCAAGATGTGATGAGGCCCACAAAGAAAGCCCTATCCTGATCACAGGCCCGCAAAGAAGGTCTGTGGATGGAAAAGTGAATAAATGATAGCATGTTTGGATAAATCATTTGACAGCAATTGTTCAATGCTGTTGAGTTGGCTCTGACTCATAGCAACCCCGTATAGATTTCCAAGGAGTGACTGGTAAGCTTGAACCGCTGATGTTGTGATTCAAACCAGCCTTGCAGTCGAGTGCTTAATCTCCAGCACCACAATAGCAATGGTGGTGGTGGTTATGCATTGTGGAATCGGTTCTGACTCACAGTGACCCTGCATAGTGTTTCTGAGACTATAAATCTTTACAGGAGCAGAAAGCCTCATCTTTCTCCCACAGAACCACTGGTAGTTTCAAACTGCTGGCTGTGAGGTTAACAGCCCAACTTGTAGCCACTAAGCTCCCAGAGCTCCTTCACAATAGCAGTGTTGTTGCTGTTGTTGTTGAGTGCCGTCGAGTCGATTCTGACCCATAGTGGCCCTGTATAGGGTTTCCAAGGAGCAGCTGGTGATTTGAACCGCTGACCTTGCAGTTCAAATGGCTTTGCAGTCTGACGCATTAACCCACAACGCCACACGAGGACTCCTCACAATAGTAATAGGGCATTTCAATTTCAAAGGCAATGAGGACATCGCTATTCCTAGACTATGACTTCCACCATAACGCTTAGTGCTGTTTACCAAAGATTCCTGTCTCTTTACCTTCTGAGGAGGAGCTGTGGTGATGTAGTGGAGTGGAGTGCTAACCACAAGGTTTGCGGTTCAAACCCCCCAGCCACTCTGTAGGAGAAAGAGGAGGCGGTCTGCTCCTGTAAAGATTTGCCGACTCAGAAGCTGTAAGGGTCTGTTGTGTGCTGTAGTGTTGCTATGAGTCAGAACTGACTCGATGGCAGTGAGGACACAGTAAGATTGGACTTCCAGGCCTTGGCTAGGACCCTGGGTTGAATTCTGGTCAGAGTTTTGAGCAGAAGTATTACGTGTCATGTTGGAGGAAAAGTATTTACTTGCTGGTGCACAGCTCCTCTGACATCTTTCTGCCTCTGGTGTGTGCTGTTATCCAGCTGAGTCCCTGAATGAGCACTGAGGAGAGCTCCCCTTAATGACTCATGATTGATATGTTATTGTTATTGTTAAGTGCTATTGAGTCAGTTCTGACTCATAGCGACCTTATATAGGGTTTCTGAGGAGGTGGGTTTGAATTGCTGGCCTTGTGGTTCACAGTCCAATGCTGATCCTACAGCACCACACCATGATTGATATGTAGCATAAGAGAAATATAGGGATGCTTGTTACCAGCATAGCATGACCCATCCTAACATACACAGCAACTCTTCCAATTTGAACCCTGGTTCTATGCATAAAAGAAAGGGATTCTATTCCAGCCACCAAGTTATGTCTTTTTTCCCAAAAGATAATAAAGCCATAACTGTCACTGCCTCTATAGATCAGAGGAATGCACTCAGATTGGCTCTGGGTATAAATGCAGCTCTGAGCAAAATTATGATGGAAGAATTTGGTCTTTAATACTTGCTCTTCTTGTGTCTTATACCCTTTTGCAAATGCCCCTTCTTATTACCACTCTTTCCCTACTCAAGAACTCATTTATGAGCCAAAACAAGATCGTGGATTGGGTGCAAGTGCAGTGAGGAGCTCTGTCAGCAACAACACAGAATACCAGACCAAGCAGGCTCAGGGGATGGTCCCAGAACTCTGAACCATATATAAAGGAATTTTTAGAAGGTTGGGAGGCTTACAGCTAGGGGAATTTGTAACAGAAGCAAGAAATCCATTGTTTTCTAATTCAAGAAGCTCAGCTGCTCCTGGAGATGCCATCTTGGGCAAGACCAAGTGGGGGAAGGATCAGAGAGCCACAGATGCCTGACAGAATTGTGGAGATAAAGGTGTGGACATTCCTTTTTTTTTTTTTTTTTTTTTTTTTTTTTTTTTTTTTTTTTTTTTGCTATCTGTTCATTGGTCTCTCACTGGCTGCACACCTCCATTCTAGTGACTAGAGAGGGTGCCTGAGCACGTGGACATCCCACCCTCACCCCCGGAGGGTTCTACTATGCATGCACACAGATCTCCTTGAAATTTGAAGTGTCAGTTTCTACTTAAAACCAAACAGCCACAGCTGGCCCTGAACTATTTATCACTAGGAAAAAGGCCTGAATAGGGATTGTGGAGTGGGACAGGCAGACTAAAAAGGAAATAGACTGAAAATTAAATCCTGAGTTACGTTACAAAGACCAACAGTAGCATCTTGAAATTTCTCAAAAGAAGAGTGAAAAGGGAAGCCCACCTCCTGATCACATCTACCTGGGGGGCAATCAGAAAGCATAAAAAAATATCAAAATACACACCCATCTAAGTATTAAGACCACAGATAACTCCTGAATATGCCCCCCAAAAAACAGAAGCAGATGACCATATCCGCACATGTCCAGAAACAAAATAAAGTGACTGAGGCAAATGAGCTGGAAGTAGATTACACTCAAGGAGGGCAGGCTTTGGAAATGCCTGAGAAGGAATTGAGAAAAATGATTATAAAATGTATCAAAACACTATACAATGGAGTTGAGAAAAATAAGAAAGAAGTCAGGAAAGCACTACAGGAACAATCAAATAAAATAGATACAGCATTGGAAATGATTCAAAACCTACAGAAAGAGTTCCAAACGATTAATAATAGAATATCACAAATGGACAATACACTGAAAGGACAAAGGAGTAGAATTAAAGGGATGGAAGCCAGAACTAGTGAGCTAGAAAATAAATCTCTCAGTACTACTAAGATAGAAGAGCAAACACAAAATAGGATTAAAAAAATCTGAAGACAGCCTAAGATTCATGTTGGACAACATGAAGAGGAATAACTTAAGAACTGTCAGCATTCTGGAACAGGAAGAATCACACAAGTCCACAGAGGAGATAGTTGAAGAGCTTCTGGAAGAAAATGTTCTTAACATCCTGAAAATCAAAAAGATAAGCATTCAAGAAGCTCAATGAACCCCAGGATGGATAGACCCTAAAAGACAATCACCAAGACATATAATAATCAAGCTCTCCAAACTCAAAGATAAGGACAGGATCTTGAAAGCAGCTAGGGAAAAGAGAAATGTAACATACAAAGGCAAGCAAATCAGATTAAGCTCAGATTTCTCAACAGAAACCATGCAGGCAAGAAGGCAATGGGGAGAGATATATAAAACCCTGAAAGAAAAACAAACAAAAAAACAAAAAACTACCACTCAAGAATTCTCTACCCAGCAAAGCTGTCAATCAAATATGATGGTGTAATCAAAACATTCCAGGATAAACAGAAGCTAAGGGATTTTGCCAAAGCCAACCTTGCTATGAAAAACATCCTAAAGAAAGTTCTGTGGACTGAGAACCAACAAGAACAGACAACAACTACAGCATCATACTTGGCAGCATACTTGGCAGCATACAGACAACATACTTGGCAGCATCATCCTAACTCAACTGACAAATGGAAGAGTCAAGAACAGAATAAAATGATAAGAACAGAGGATCTGGGAGGTCAGTCTATGATCAAAACAATTACACTATGAAAGAAGGTAAACACAGAGGAACAGAGATCCAGGTGTTGGGAAGGTCAGGTAGATTACAGGATAAAATGGTGGTGGTTGTATGCTGTGGAGTTGGTTCCGACTCATAGCAACCCTGCATAGGGTTTCCGAGGCTGTAAAGTTTTAGGCCGGTAGCAGAAAGCCTCATCTTTCTCCTGCAGAACAGCTGGTAGTTTTGAACTGCTGACCTTGCGATTCACAGCCCAATTTGTAACCACTATGCTACCAGAGCTCCTGTCTTAAATAGAGGGAAGAATTAATGGAATATAAGGTAACCACAACAATGGGGTTGGAGTCGGGGGTTTAGTTCGGGTGTTGGGGAGGGCAATACAAGAAGGGGGAGGAGGCGGAAGAACAAGATAGATAGGGGAACACTGAGACAGGCTTGCATAGCCTAAGTGGGACAGAGGTAAATAGTGATGCATGCTCAACCTTGGAACAACAGGACTCTGGGATACAAGGATCTAGGTATAGCTTTAAGAGGGGAAATAATACTAAAATGCTTGACTGTCTTATGAATATTAGTTTCCCTTGCCTACTATTGTATAATAGACACTTGAGTGGGCTAGAAAGGAATGTTGGGAAACATGATTAGAGAAAACTTGTAAGCCCATCTTCAGCCTAAGGGGGTTCTAGAACTTGCCCAGTGAAATAGGCCTCATGCAAAGCCTTTACAGAGTATAGGACCTTAGGTGGAATCCTGAGTCCCATCCAGAACCTTATGAGGTGGGACATTCCCACTAGAAAGGACAAGCAGACCAGCCTGGAACAGCTAGAGTGACAGAAGATACATTGTCAAAGAAAGATCATCAGGAAAACCCCCAAACAAAAATGTCAGTATGACTGGCTACTACAAGAATAAGCATAGTGTTCGCCAGGAAGACATCAAGGCAAGCAATCAAGTTCCTTCAGGACAAACTCCCCTCTAAGACTGAAACTCAAAGGGAACACACAAACAAACATGTAAGCTTGCTGGCAACCACATTGGTCTACTGGTGAGTGGAAGATGGGGAAAGGCAGCAATGAAGAAATGGGCTAAGTTCAACCACACAGTCCATTGACTCCCGTTGACCTGGAGATGAGAGAGAGAAGAGGAAGGGCTGGTTGGTCCCAAGTGTGGTTAGACCTGAGGACACTTGAGCCCATGGACAAGGACATAGCCACAGAAGGGTAGAGCTGAGAGTGAAGCATCCAGCTGATATGAAGTGAGGGGAGATGCACAAGAACACCCAAACTTGCAGACAGTACCCATTTGACCTAGCCTCGATAACTCGATAATCAGAACTCAACTAGAGGAAGATTTAAAAAAAAAAATTTTTTTTTCTTTTTTTTTTTTTTTTGGATAAAGGAAACAAGGGTAAATTGCTACAATTTGATGAACCTGACCTATATTCAGAGAAGTATTTACTCTAAATACAAACAGAGAGGGAAGGAGTCTTCACATCAAGTATCAATGCTATCCCTTCTCTACACAGGGTAGATAGGGATGGGCAACTTAGACATTGGCTACCTAAAATGAGGGGGCGATAAAGGCACAAAGTGACTGGCTTACAAGGTTTAAAGAGGAAGTTTAGTTTAAGAGAATAGGGGGAAAGAAAGCGTCCCCACTGAATTGATTTCATCTTGTCTAGATGGGTCTGGTGAAAAGAGATGGGGATAAAATTCATTTGATTCAATAGTGAATAATTGTTATCATGACTAATTGCGACTGTCACAATTGTAAAGGTAGAAGTTTTGTAACACAAATGGGGGAGTGGTTAATCTTACAGTCCAGAAACAGAGGGCCCTGGGACCATCAAGGGAGAAGAGCACAAATAGAATGTGGGACCTTATCCAGAGAATCAGCAGCGCCAGAGATGGAGGCAGAGATGGGGGCATGGAGAGGGGGAGCAGCTGAGGACTCTGAATTCATGGAAAGAGAGGGACTAAGAGCTGGAGGCCAGGAGGCAGACTTGCAGAATGTCCCTTTTGGAGGTGTAAATTATTATATATGCCTGAGTGGTTTTTGTTTTTTTTTAAAAAAAAAAAGCTAAAGTGGATAGAGAGAAATACTGTTAACTGATGGTACATGGAGGGGATTATAATCATTGTAATGAAACAAGGTGTATGATTTGTTGAATGTAAAACTGATGATCTGCCCTGTAAACTTTCACTCAATCCACAATAAAAACCTTAGAAAAAAAAAAAACCCCCCAAAAAAACTAATTTACACTAACAAGTGAATGAGACCTCCCAGAAACAGTTGGTGTTTACACAGAGAGAATTTCACACAGAGAAAGAGACTGCTGATGGCACTAGTTCAAATTCAATGGGACGCCTCTGAAATGAAATCCCACAGACAATAATGTCTCACCAGAAGGAGATCCCATTCCCACAAGGCACATCCTGAATGACTACTACCTCAGTTCACTGTGCAGCTGTTTTGCTGTGGTTGGAGCTAGGTCCTCTTGGGTGTGCTTTATGACAGCTCTCTAACACGACTTTACCCAGAAGTTTCCCTGGGAACACGTAATGCCAACTCTAAAGCTCAGCATCTTTATTGGCCCTACCATGAGCTCTAACTGCCAATGGGATTAGCTCAAGGCTCTGTCAAGCCATGACTGTGAGGAATCTCTGTGGACCCACCTGGACCCACAAGGATAAGGCATCACCAGTAGGTGCAGGCTCAGGGTGTCTGGTCAGCCCTGTCAGATTCCATGAACCAGTGTGGCATCCACTGGCTTTGGAAGTGCTCCAGAGTGGGTCTGTGGCTCCTGAGTCTTTGGACATGGACATCTGGGGGCTGCTGCTTCTTGCACACCCCAGAGGTCTCTACAGCCAGTAACATGGGCTCCCGGAAGGTTTGACTTCCCTGCAAAGTGTCAAATAATCTATATCTAAGCGCTTCTCATCTTCCTCTCAGGGTTACTGGAAGAGCCCCACAGAGGCAGGAGTTTTTATCTGTTTTGGTCACTGATTTACCTCTGGCCCCTAGAAAAGTGCCTGGTATGTTGGAGGTGTTCGATAAGTATCTATTGGATGAATGAATGAATGTTGGGGAGTGTGTTGGCAATGGAACGAAGGTTCTAGGTGATACAGTAGAATGAGGAAGGTCAGTACAAGGGTTGTAGAGATGAGAACAATGGGGAAGCTGAGGTTAAGGGGTACGGTGGGACTCGCAGGTCTCAGTGCTCCAGGCAGATGCAATGCTTCCACCAGTTAAAGGCAGTAACTCTGCTGAAGAAGGAGGGACGGTGTGGCCTTTTTGGAAGTTCCAGGAGAGCCACTTCCTCCTTTTCCTCTAGAAAGCTTGTGGGCAAGAGTCATGCCATGAGCACCTGCTATGTCACTTGGCCCCCAGCTCTCTACTCTGCTTTGGATGCCTTTCACTTTACTCCTGGGTAACATGGTTGGGTGGGTTTGAACTTTCCATCTTGCGGTTAGTAGGTGAGTGCGTAACTATTGTACCACCACGTTTGCTACATTGGAGAGAATCTTAAACTTGTTCCATGAGTGATGCACCCATTAAGTGGTCCTTCCCAAAGGGGAATTTATCCTAGACACCAACCCTTGTTGCTGCCAGCAGTTCAGACATATTCTGGTCCAGCCTCAGTCTACACCGTGACCAGTGTCCCCCACAATGGCACAAAAACCCAGACCAGATGAATGGGATGGATCCTGGGGGTATTTTAATTCACTGAAAACCTAGCAAGAGTTTTACCTCATGCTAGGTCCTGTGAGGAATTCAGCACTTGAGCCTAAACATATCAAAAGGTGCAAATAGTTTGTGCTCATCTACTATTTAAAAGTTAGCAGCTGGAACCTTCCCAGCAGCCCCATGGAAGAAATGCCTGGCAATCTTCTTTTGTGGGAAAATCTTACAGAGAAGTAACACACAGGGCCGCTATATACCAGAATTAACATCATAGCCACAGGTTTGGTTTCCAAGTTGACCCAGATGAGCCTCCCATCCAGTTTGAGTAAAAAAATGTAATGAATCAGAAGTAACAAAATAGGATTCATAATTAAGGACTGATTCCAAAAGTGAAACATCAGTTAGCAGGAAAAGAATCATTGAGCATTACCTTACAGCATAATTGTTCTGGGGCGTTGTAGCAGAATCCTGAAAGTCTAGAGACGAAAGGAACTCGGAACTCAACTTTGGAGAAGGTGGCAGTGATCCAAAACATGACTTTGTTTTGTGACTTGCCCAAGAGCATACAGCTAGTTAAGCCAAAACTGGGCCTATCACGAGATTTCCTGACTTCTAATCACTAGCGTGTTTCATGAGCACCATGCATGCTCTCAGGAGACTCATCAGCACCTGAGCCTTTAAAATCTAGGGTTTCTGTCAGTTGGAAGCAGGAGGGAGCTTTGTCTGCTTGGAAAGTATTTATGTATGGCTGGTCTCCCTACCATGCTCTGTTCTCTTCCCTTCAATCCACCAGCCATCTTCCTCCATCCTGGGCTGCTTGATACTCCTCCTACACTCAGGTTCCAACAGTGGCTCCCACCACCTTCTAGGATTCTACTAAAGTTGTGGCTGCACCTGCTCTAGGTTAACTTTTCCATTGACTCCTTTATTGGTGTTGTCATTGATTGTTGTTAAGTACCGTGGAGTCAGTTCTGACTCATAGTAACCCTGTACAGGGTTTCCGAGGCTGTAAATCTTTACGGGGGCAGAACGCCTCATCTGTCTCCTGTGGAACAGCTGGTAGTTTTGAACTGCTGACCTTGCGGTTGGCAGCCCAACTTGTAACCACTACGCTAGCAGAGTTGATTTGTTGTTGTTGTTGTTAAGTGCTGTCGAGTCGATTCCAACCCATAGCGACCCTGTACAGAGTTTCTGAGGCTGTGAATCTTTACGGGATCAGAAAGTTTCATCTTTCTCCAGTGGAACAGCTGGTAGTTTTGAACTGCTGACCTTAAGGTTCGCAACCTGATTTGTAACCACTACGCTACCAGAGCTCCTTACCAAAGTTGATGTTGTTGTAAGTACCATGGAGTCGGTTATGACTCATAGTGACCCTGCACAGAGTTTCTGAGGCTGTAAATCTTTACAGGAGCAGAAAGCCTCATCTTTCTCCTGTGGAACCGCTGGTAGTTTTGAACTGCTGACCTTGAGGTTAGCAGCCTGATGCATAATGACTACGCTACCAGAGTTGATAAGTGCCTTCAAATCGGTTTTGACTCAATAACAATCCTATATAGGGTTACACCACCAGTCATCTGTCAGTTTGTCATACTGTGGTGGTTTGCACGTTGCCGTGATGCTGGTAACTACGCCACCAGTGTTTTAAATATCAGCAGGGTCTCCCATGGTGGACAAGATTCAGCAGGCTTTCCAGATGAAGGCAGACCAGGAAGGAGAAGCGGGCTACTTCTGAATATATTTGGCTATTGAACCCCTGTGGATAGCAGCGGAACATTGTTAGGTATAGTCCCAGAAGATGAACCTCCCAGGTTGGAAGGCCTTCAAAATATCCTAGGGTAGAGCTGTCTCCTCAGAGTAGAGTTGAGCTTAATGAACAGAATGGAGCAAAGCTTTCGTGATCTTCATTTGCTGATACGACAAAACTCAAAATGAGGAGAAATAGATGCAAACATACATTAATATTAGAACATAGAATGTAACGACAAAACTCAAAATGAGGAGAAATAGATGTAAACACCCATTAATATTAGAACATAAAATGTAGGAAGTATGAATCTAGGAATATTGGAAGTTTTCAAAAATGAAATGATGTCCTTTGAAACACAAAAGCCTTAAATTTTGACACTGTCCAATTGTATTTTTTGTTGTTGCTTATACTTTTGGTGCCAAAGGGTTTCTAATGACCCCTTTTCTTTCCTGTCCAAGCCCTGGTATAGCAATATAGGATAAGCACTGGACTGCTAATCATAAGGTTGGTGGTTCAATCCCACCAGCCAGGAACTATTGAGCAGTGTTGAGATGATAATCAAAATCTCTGCTTACAAAAAACCCTGTATCTATTTGAATTGACCAGAACTCCCAAAATGGACTTAAGGGAAGCCATAGACGTTCTTGCTCTGTGGGCACAGCTGGGAAAACTGCTTTCAAGGGTTAGAGTAGGAAGATGTTATGACTCATTGATTCATTCTGTCAAAGAAGAAAGTCTAGATCCAGGCCCTATCCAATCTCATCTCTCTTTTACCTC
The DNA here is from genome assembly GCF_000296735.1 of Chrysochloris asiatica. Classification (NCBI taxonomy): domain Eukaryota; kingdom Metazoa; phylum Chordata; class Mammalia; order Afrosoricida; family Chrysochloridae; genus Chrysochloris; species Chrysochloris asiatica. The sequence goes on from NW_006408573.1 coordinate 2,685,417, forward strand.
TTTTAGGGGAAAGGAGCTCTGGTAGCGTAGTGGTTATGAATCGGGTTGCTAATCTCACGGTTAGCAGTTCAAAACTACCATCTGTTCCGTGGGAGAAAGATGAGGCTTTCTGCTCCCATAAAGATTTATAGCTTGGGAAACCCTGTTGGAACCAACTCCACGGCACATAACAACAACAAAGTTAATATTATCTTTTTGGAAAAATGTCAACGGTAGGTATGTAGATGGATGGGTGGGTGGGTAGATAGGTGATGGATGGATAGATAGATAGATGATAGATAGATAGATAGATAGATAGATAGATGATAGATAGATAGATAGATAGATAGATAGATAGATAGATAGATAGATAGAAACAGAGGAAAAGAGGGAGGAAGGGAATAAGAAAGACAGAGGCCTTTATTGAGTTCCCTTCTGTAGGCTTTCTCATCTTCTGCTCCTCTCTTGGCTTTCATTCAGGGTTTGACTGCATGGCCATTTTCTCCTTCAGGTACAGCAAGTTTGGGGTGGTAAAGGGAGTTCCCTAATTGAACCCAGATCCTTGGTGGATTTTGCTGTCCCCTCTGTCCTGCTCTCTACAGAGCAGACAGCCAGAACCACAGACACATTTATTTCTCTGTGTGTCCAATTATGACTTTCGTCTTCCCAAAGACTCCGGATTCCTATAAAGCCTGATTCTGGACGCAGCATAGATCTCATTCACAGAGCAACTTTGTCCTTCCACGATCTTTGTTAGGTGCTGTTAAGTCAAATCCCAGCATAGTAACCGTGTGTAACAGCCGAACTGCCCCATGGGGATTTCTTGGCTCTATTTGTTACAGAAACAGATTACTAGCTCTTTTTTCTGTGGAGCCACTGGGTGTATTTGAACCCCCAACCTTTCACTTAGCAGTCAAATGCTTAACTGCTGTACCATCAGGGAGTCTTAGGGAAATCTTAGACTGGGAAGAACCCAACAGGAGTCCTGGATAGATGGTGGCACTCTGGAATTTGGGAGATTTCTCTGGTCTGCTCAGGAAGGTCATTTTGCTCTCCCTCAGGGCAGGTGGTGAGTTTGAACCTCTGATCTTTTGGTTAGCAGCTGAGTGCTTAACCACTGCGCCACTAGGACTTCTTTCCTGGTGCTTTTCCAGTGAAGCCTTAATGGCTTGGCCAGTAGTTGTGCTGTTAGCTAGAGGGAAGACGGAGAAGGCTCTTAGAATTGAGATGGAAGCGATGATGGATTTGCCATGCTCTCAACATGAGGCTCCCTTCCCAGGGTAGATCACTCAGTTGTTAAGTGGGAGATGAAACCCCTGCTTCCTCCTCATTTATTTGGAATTTTGAGAAAGTGAATCTGATTGGGAGCTCTCTGGAGTCGACATTGGACTGGATTCTTTTTTTGTTTTGAGATGGAGGGCCTAGAAAGTTTAATATCTTGTCTCCAAAGCTGTTAACTAGCAAACTCGGAGGCTCAGCAAGGGGAGGGGCATCACAGCATTAGGAATGAAGTTTGCTGTCTGACCCGACTGACTATGAAGGTTAAGGAGCTGGTGACAACTGATGATTTCTCAAGGGCGTTTTGTTTGTAGATGGCTTTCTAGTGATTTAGGTGGGTCGTTAGTGGATCAATACTTTTCTCAGGAGTCCCTGAAATCCCTGGCTGCTTGATAGTTGAGCTGGGACAGTTCTTTCTAATGAGCAATGCTGCTCAGCAGTGGGAGAGTTGCCTTGCTATTTATAGCTACCAGTTGAGGGCCTAGTATGTGCTGGTGTTTCATGAGTTTGCATAATTTGATTTTATCATCTTATAGATGAGGCAGCTGCGTCTCTGAAAGGTTCAATATCTTGACTACAATCAGAGAGCCAAGCTACCCTGGTTGAAATACCTCCTTTGCTTGTGAGTTTACTACACCTCACTTTCTTCATTTCTTAAATGAGGTGTCATCTGTCAGGGGGTTATTTCGAGGATAAAACAATGTAATACATGCTAAGTACTTGGCCCCGTAGTCAGTCTCAATAAATAACAGCGAAGATACAGATGCAGGCCTGTTAACTCCAGAGTCTTTTCATAATATTGTAGGAACCTTGAGATGGGAAAGAACTGTGGCTGGATTTTGAAAACGTGCATATTTTCTTGGAAGATGCGCTGACTGATGCTGTTATTTCTGGTTGAATGTGACTCATGAGAGCCCCAGCCACTGGCTCACTGACCCAGTCAGGATAGCACAGTAGTTAAGTGTGCAGGCTTTAGAGCTAGAATTCCTAGGTTCAAATCCCATGTCTACCACTCTCCAGCTATGTGATGTTGGGCAAGTTAGATAACCATTCTGTGCCTCCAATTCCTTATCCATAAAATGGAGGTGATGATGGGACTTATCTCACAGGCTGCTGTGAAGATTATGTGAGCTAATGTGTGCAAGCATTTGGCGCATGTTAGTTATTAGTATGGTCCTTTTACAAGGGAGGGGTGGAGTCGCGGTCAGTTCCCTTATCCGATTCGTAGTAAGCTAGTGGTTTAGTCCATGGGGATATAAACTGTGGCTTGAGGGTATCTTAAGATGTTGTTGTTGTTGTTGTTCAGGGCTGTCGAGTCAGTTCTGACCCATAGAGACCCTGTATAGGGTTTCTGAGGAGTGGTTGGTGAGCTTGAACCACCATGTTTGTGGTTCAAACCAACTTTGAAGTCCAGTGCATTAACCTGAAGCGCCACGCCAGGGATCCTACCCTCCCATAGGAGACGTAGGGAAGAATGTTCTGATAGCACTCACTACATATCAAAGACAGAAGTCCTTATGGAAAGAAGATCTTTGTTGTTGTTAAGTGCTGTCAAGTCAGTGCCAACTCATTAGAGACCCTATATAGGGTTTCCCACGAGTGGCTGGTGAATTCGAACCACCGACCTTGTGGTTCAAACAACCTTGTGGTCCAGTGCTTATCTTACAGCGCCACCAGGAAAAGAAGTGTGATGTAGTAGGGGAAAGTGTTGAAGGGGGTCAGGAGATCTGGGTTCGCCTCCCGGCTCTGCCATTAAGTAACTGGACCATCCTGTTGGCACAAACTCGCTGGGGATGGTTTTTTTCCATCCATTAAGATATGAGGACTAACTAGAATCCTCATTTATTTAAACACATTTATCTGCAAATATATATCAAGTGCCCATGTAGTGGACACTGAGGGTACCATAGAGAGAAAGACAAGTTTGCCTTCTCTCCTGGGGTTTCCATTCTAGTCTAGGGTGTAGGCAGCAGACAGAAAGCAAACCAACCAACCAACCTATAAGGGAATTACAAATGGAAATAAGGACTTTTTTGCACTGCATGTAGTCAGGGAAGGTAGCCCTGAGGACATTTGCAATGATTCCTGGGAAAGTGTCCAGATCTAGGGAAAAACATCCCAGGCAAAGATCTGGGGGCAGCAAAGGACTGAGCATGTTTAAAGCAGAGAAAGGCAGCCATGGGGACAGAGGGTGGAGAGAAGTTTGGGTATGAAGACAGAGAAAGGAGTCTAGGTTTTCTTGTGACAACTATGGGAAGAGGTGCGGATTAAATTTTGCCCCTGATAAAGATCCTCTTAAGTCCTGACTGCTGGTACCTGCGAGTGTGAGCAAATCAGGAACTAGGAGCTTTGGATCATCTGTCAACATGAGGTCATACTGGGGTAGGATGAACCCTAATGCCAGTGAATGATGTCCTCATAAGAAAGGAGAAGTGGCAGAGACAAAGATGGTCCTGTCATGGGGGAGGCAGACATTGGAGCTGCAAGTGAAGAAACCCTGGGAGCTGCTGGTTGTTCTCAGAGCCAAGGAGAGAGTTCCCTCAAAGCTTCAGAGGGGATCCAGCTGGTTAGCACCGTGATTTCAGACTCCCAGTCTCTAGGCTTTGAGACAATGCATTTCTGTTCCTATAATCCACCCAGCCTATGGCACTAAGACAGGAAGTCTGAGCCACCAGGTAATGAGCAGAATAAAGCAAAACAAAAAACCATTGTCATAAACTGCTCCATAGGGTTTTCAAGGCTCTCTTGGTGGTGCTGTGCTTAGATGGTGGGCTGCTAACTGCAAGGTCAGCCGTTCAAACCCACCAGCCACTCCTCGGGAGAAAAGTGAGGCTGTCTGCTCTCATAAAGAATTTCCGTTTTGGAAACCTTACATCGGGCCGTTGTGAGTTGGGACAGGGAGCTCTGGTAGCCGAGTGGGGTATGAATGAGTTGGGCTGCTAACTGCAAGGTCAGCAGTTCAATTTCACCAGCGTCTCCGCAGGAGAAGCTGAGATTTGCTGCTTCTGTAAAGATTTGTTTTCTCGGAAACCCTAAATAGGATCACTGTGAGTCAAAACCATCTTGATGGCACACAACCCACCCCCACCCCCCCACCCCCCATGAATTGGCACAAGGAAGAAGATCACTGGGCTTTTTTTCTGCAGTGCTGCTGGGTGGATTCGAACCACCAATCTTTCAGTTAGCAGCCAAGGATAAACTGTTTGCATGGCCCAGGGACCTACATAAATGGCAGCCCCACTTATTGTGGTGGTAAGGAATGGGGTAGGGGGCAGGAAGGAGGACTAGAGAAGCAGGTTTGGGGGACCACATCCGTTATTACTGCTTCACCTCTTGTCACCTGAGTTCTCAGCAGGTGCTTCCATCAAATGTTAATTGAGTGAGTCGGACACAGACCAGCCTGGAGAATCCCTCTGAGATGGCGGTCCTGAGCAATTCAACTGTTTCAGAAGAGACAGGCTGGGTATTCGAGACCCCCCAGGTCAGCCAGGTTAACTTTCCTGAAGAAAAATTCTGGTAACCCAAACCCTCCTGCTTTGTTCATCCAGCTCATTTCAGTCTGACCACCGAATTCTTGGGGGTGAACCAGGGCCTCTGTCTTTGTTCTCTCTTCTCTCCTGGAGGCTCTGGGTCTCGAGGGCCTCTTGGAAGGTCAATTGCTGGTTCCCTGCCTGCCTTTTCAGAGATCAAAAAATGGTTCCCTGGTTGAACAATGGCCCGACCATCTGCGATATGTTAACTACATAATGGAATGTAACTTGAAGGGCTTTTAAAAACACGAAGAAAGATTTTATTGTAACTAATCGTGATGGATGATGAGTATGGTCACACTAGGAATATAAATCTTGGTGCCAAGTCTTGGACTAAAAAGCTAACTAACTCCACAGTTCAGAGAGCCTTGTCCTCAGCCACAGCCAAGTCCCATGGGAAAGGTTTTCAGCCCTCATCTACATGAGGAGGGTAGACACTCTCCCCTCCCTCTGGCCTCTGCCCACACTGCCCTGCACCAGTGAAGTCTCTGTGGTTGCCTTTCTTTGAGTGATGGGCTGCCACGTCCTATCCCCACTGGCTCACAAGTGGCTGGGAGACAGGTTCACTGGGGAAGGAACTGGACAAGGGTTCTGGATTCTGATTCCTCTTCCATTTAATTAAAGAGAAGGATGAGTCAAAGATCGGGGCAAGCTCTCAACAGAAAAGTTCATGTGTAATAGCTGCTCCTATTAGCTGTTTTTACTCTTTGAGAACCATCTTAGCTCTCATGAATGTAGCCAAGGCCCTCCCCTCAAACAGTTTATTAATCATGCCAAGGTCATTGGTGCTAAGAGTCAGAGGTTCTGGGCTTGAGTCAGATCTACCACTGTGATGCTGGGTAAGCCATTTAATTTCTCTGGGTCTCAGTTTTCTTTTCTACTGTCGGTTAAATGGAATCCTGGTGTGGCTCTATAGGATGAGCACTGGACTGCTAACCACAAGGTTGGCAGTTCAAACCCACCAGTCACTCCTTGAAAGTGTTATGAGTCGGAACCAACTCAATAGCACTTAACTACATCTGTTAAATGGATGTAATAGTACCCATATTAATAAAAAGAGCAATGCAAGAAGCAAATGAAATTGTGTATGTCTCAAAGCATTTTGTAGATATTAGTATCTATTTTATTTTCATCTTGCATTTGAAACAAAACAAAACAAAGCTCTACAAATGATTCCCAGATAGAGGTAAACATTGTTATTTGTTGTTGTTGTTAAGTGCTGTCGAGTCAGTTCCAACCCATACTGACCGTCTAGAGGGTTTCCAAGGAGTCCCTGGTGAGCTTGAAGCACCAGCCTTGCAGTTCAAACTGACTTTGCAGTCTAGCGCATTAACCCCCAGCACCACACCAGGACTCCAATGGCTACAACATTGCATTGATAGGGAAGTGCCAGAGGTTCAAGTCTGATTCAGATGAGGATGTGGAATGAGGGATACCACTGCTAATGTCAGATGGATCTTAACTGAAAGCAGAGAGTGTCACAAAGGTGTTTACTTGTGCTTTATTGACTATGCGAAGGCTTTCAATGGTGTGGCTCATGATAAACTAGGGACCACACTGAGAAATATGAGTGTTCCGGAACACTTAATTTAATTGTTTTCATGAAGAACCTGTACATAGACCAAGAGGCAGCTATATGAACAGAATGAGGGGACACTAAGTGATTTTAAATCAGGAAATGTGTGTGCCAGGGTTGTATCCTTTCACCATACTTATTCAATCGGTATGCTGAGCAAATAATCCAAGAAACTGGATTATATGAAGAAGGTGGCATCAGGACTGAAGATAGACTCAGTAACAACCTGTGGTATACAGATGGACAATCTTTAAAGTTTTCAAGAGCAAAGATATCAATTTGAGGACTAAGGTGCGCTTGACTCAAGCCATGGTCATATAACCTCATATGCATATGAAAGCTGAACAGTGGATAAGGAAGACTGTAGAAGAATTGGATGTATTTGAGTTATAGCGTTGGAGAAGAACATTAAAGGTACCATGGTCTGGCAAAAGAACAAATAAATCTGTGTTGGAAAATGTACAACAATGCTCATACTTTGGACATATTACCAGGAGGGACCAATCCCTAGAGAAGGACAGCATGCTTGGTAAAGTGGAGGGTCAGCAAAAATAGAGGAAGACCCCCAATGAGGTGGATTGACAGTAGCTGCAGCAATGGGCTCAAGCTTAACAATGATGGTCAGGATGGTGTAGGACCAGGGAGTGGTTCGTTCTGTGGTGCATAAGGTAGCTATGAGTTGGAACAGGCTCCATGGCACCAACCAACAATAACACATGTAGATACACAGGCTAAATGGGTATGGGAGGGAGAGTGGGAGTCTATCCACAAATAGATATGGCTGACAGAGGATACTTGTACACGGCATTTACCTTTGCTGTGACCCTATCCATGGATGTGGTGGAGCAGACCCACCCAACCAAACCCACAGCCATCAATTCCGACTCATAGTGACCCTGCTTATGTTTCTGAGATTAAATCCGTATAGGAACAGAAAGCCTCATCTTTCTCCGGAGGAGGAGCAGTTGGGGGGTTTGAATTACCGACCTTGTGGTTAGTAGTTCAGTACTTATCCTACAATAATGTAGGGCTCCTCGTGGTGGAGCATACAAGGGAAAAAATTATGAAAACTTAAAAAAAATTTTTGTTGTTGTGAACTGATAGTTTACTTGGGAGAACATCAGTTTTATATTCATTGTTTCATTGCAATGATTACGATCTCCTCCGTGCTTCATCATTCAACAGTATGTGCTTCAATTCTCTCTGGTTTTTTTTTTTTTTTTGGGGGGGGGGTTAGGCTGAGGGGGATGTACACTAAAACACTCAGGAATATAGAATCATTTAAACAACCAAGGGGCACATTCTGCAAGCCTGCCTCCTGGCCGCCAGCACACAGCCTTTCTCTTTCCATGAGTCTAGAGTCCCCATCTCTGCCTTCATTTCTGGTGTTGCTGCTTCTCTGGATAGGGTACCATATTCTGCTCATGCTCTTCTCCTTCGGTGGTATTAGGGTCCTCTGAAAATTATGCAAACTTTTTAGACATTACCAAACACCTTGAAGGAATGAGTTGCTGGACCTGGGGGCTCGAGGAACACCATGGTCAGTTGACGACATAGTCCATAAATACAATGTTTTACATCCTACCTGGATGAGTAGTGACTAGGCTCTTAAAAGTTCATGAGTGGCCATCTCAGGCACAATTACTGGCCTGTCCCTGTGTGGAGGAAAAAAGATTGATGAAAACTGATGCTTGGAACCGATTAGTCCAGTGGACTAATGGAACATGTGAACATCAATCTTCACGACTCTGAGGCCCAAACTAGATGGTGCCTGGCTACCAACACCAACTGCTCTGAAAAGACTCACATGAGACAGTCCTGAGTAGAATGGGACAAAATGTGGAACAAAATGGATTCAAAGTCGTAAAAAGACCAGGCTTAGCGGTCAGAATGAGACTGGAAGACCAGGACAATGAACCTTGGTCACCCTTCAAGTCTGGAACTGAACTCTCTTTTCAGATACCTCTACAGGGACAACAGCACTGCTGAGGTACGCATACCATACAATGGTTAACTATTCAAGAGCAAAAGGACAGCATGTACCTAAGGACAAAATCCAGGTGTGGGAACAGGGAGGAACTGGGATCCGGGGTGTTCCAAGGAGGAGAACGCAGTCATTGAGGTGAAACAAAGTAGAGGATTTGTAGAATGTCTGCTCTGTAAGCCTTTGCTCAATTCATATAAAAAGTTACAAATATCTATTCCCAGATACCATTTTAGGTATAAACTAAGAAACATTACCAGATAATATTTTTTTTCATGAGGAAAACAAGGGCATGAGAAAATTTGGTTTGCTTTCGAAATGGAGATATAGCTTGGTTTCCAGTTCCCACCCTGGACCAACACACCGTCTTGTAAAAAATCTCCCAAAGTCAGCATTTTGGAAACTGATTATATATTGCATTTACAAACAGTTGTTGTTAAGTGCCGTTGAGTCGGTGCCAACCCATAGAGACCCTGTATAGGGTTTCTGGAGAGTGACTGGTGAGCTTGAACCACCGACCTTGCAGATCATACCAGTTTTGCAGTCCAGCACATTAACCTGCAGCGCCACACCAGGACTCCAAACAGAGGCTACAGCAAATTCATGCTTTGAAAAAATACTCTTCTGGAATAACAATTTTTCAGTGGGTCTTTATGGCACAATAATTGTATAATACTGGGCAAAAACCAAAGCCAGTGCTTTCTGATATTCAATGATACACTATCTGGAGAGGAAGAGATCAGTGCTTGGGGACCACAACGAGCACCATGAACCCAAGTGTCATTCCTACCCATTGGTAGTGGCTAACCATTGTCAGGAAGACCCCTGGTCAGAGCCAAAGACGGCTCTTCTGCACAGCTCTGCCTACTATCTCCCAGCTGCCTGCCCACCTGCCTTCTCAGTCTGCCTTTCCTATACTGAGGGCTCACCTGGGCTCCTAAGACCCATTCAGCATCTTCTCAGTGTTCCTTCGTGGCTAGTGTTGAATATGGATGGGCTCTCTCTCAGTCTTAGGATTATTTTTTACTTCTATATTTTTGGATTCCAGAATGGATTCCAGAAACATTTGATAATTTTTGGGTCCATTGGTTGCGTTCATCTTAGTTTTCCAAGGGCTACAGATTATTAGTAGACGTCTTCAATAATTTCTCTGGAATTTTGGAAATGACAAAAGATCTGTGTTGGGTTCTCTATCTTACCACCACCTTACTGGAGCTGTGTAATTTCTTTTTTAATTTATTAAAGTCACCCTTGAGTGACTAGAAGATGTTTTTGTAAATGTTCTATGGAAATTTAAAAAGAATATAGTCTTCTTTTGTAGGGAATGCAATTTTATATGTCTATATTAATTCACTTTTATTAATGATCTTACTCAAATGCTGTATATCTTTATTACTAAAGGTATTATTAATGACTATTAATAATACTCCTGGATCCTTTTGTTTTAGGGGTATATATTTAGAAAGTAATTTTGCTTTTACTCTAAGAATCAGAATTTAATAGGCCCTATAAGATAAGCACTAGACTGTAAGGTCAGCTTGAACTGCAAGGTCTGCAGTTCCAACTCACCAGCTGCTCCTTGGAGGAGCTCTGAGTCAGAACCAACTCAATGGCACTTAACAACAATCACAACAGTCATTGGTGTGGTGCTGCAAACTAATGTGTTGGACCGCAAGGTTGCTTGAACCTCAAGGTCGGTGGTTCCAGCTCACCAGCTGCTCCTTGGAAATCCTATACAGGGTCACTATGAGTTGGAATCAACTGGAAGACACTTAGCAACAGCAACAACGATGTCAACCAATTTATATATATATTATAACAATACTACTTGATCCTCTATTATTTTATTTTGTTGTGTTTTTTTTTTTTAGGTTTCTTTGATTTTCTGTGCCTCCTTTTTTTCTATACAGATTATGTTTACTTTCATCTTTAAAATAAATTTATTTAGAACTTTTCTTCTGTTAGTACCAACCTTTAAATTTGTCAAATGTGTCTTTGATCATTTTTTTCTTTCACCATACATTGGTATCTATCAAATTTTCCTATGTGTATAAAGAAAAACGTCTTGAATTTTCTTTCACTTCACTAAATTGATTTTCTACAGCATCCAACCTGCTGTTCTCATCATAGTTTTTAATGAATCAATTGTGTTTTCTCTCCATTCACTCTCTCCTTATCTCAGATTGTGCCTTTTCCATAATGGCTGGCTTCACTTCTGAATTCAATGTCTTCTTGAATATTGTTGAGAGCAAATCTGAAATTTCCTAAAGTCATCTTTTTCTTGAAGTAAGTTCATACAGCAACAAAGTGGTTTCCATTGCTTTTCAGGTAGCCTGCTTTCCCCAGTGGTGTGGAGTCCAGACTGCTCACTATCCTGCCATGTCCCCTCCAAGGAAGGACAGTCCACAGGGTTGCCAAGGCCTCCTCCATTGACTTCTTGAATCTGTTGCCCTGAAATTGGAAGAAATATCATATGTTTCTTCCTCCATGTCTTAGGGTCGTCTTCAGTAAGAGCAGTGGTTCTTTGATGTTGCTGTTGTTAGGTGCATCGAGTCAGTATCGACTCATAGTGACCTATGCACAACAGAACGAAACACTACCGATCTTGGGCCAACCACAAGATTGTTGCTATGCTTGAGCCCATTGATGCTTCCACTTTGCCAATCCATCTCGCTGGGGGTCTTAGGCTGACAATAATCAACTTTTTCAGACTTTTTGGTGCCTTTTGGAAGACACAAAAACCATAAAAGCATATTATGTCACTGAATCATTGTTGGAATCTCATCTATAGATAATAAAAGTTGGTTTCTTTCAGTGAAAAATTTGATCTTTTTAAAAGAAAAGTACATTGGTAGATGCAGCAACTGTTCTTGCAATTAATTCATTAGTGATAGTAATAGTTGAGTATAAAGAGTCGGAATCCTGAGGTCATGCTGTGGCTTAATGCTCTGGACCGCAAAGTCGGTTTGAATCACAAGGTCAGCAGTTCAAGCTCAGCAGCTTGCACTGGAAACCCTATACAGAGTCGCTATGGGTCAGAACCAACTTGGAAACCCTATACAGGGTTGCTATGGGTCAGAACCAACTTGATGGCACACAACAACAACATAGTCAGCTCATATGCTGAATACACAGCTGTCTCATATTAACATGAAGCTGGAAACAGCCTAGAGGTCCAACAATAAAAGATTGGTTAAACCTTGATCATGCAGGTCTTACAAATAATGCAGAAATATGACAGTAAAAGAGACAGAACTAGATAATAATACACCGATATGCTAATCTCTAGATGAGATAATTATAAAGATAGAAAATGTTTTATTCTTTATGTTTACCTGAGCGTCTCTATAGTCTCTTTAATGAGCACACAGTACTTTTCTATTAAGGAAAGACATGATTTGAAACATCAGCTCCTTGGAGGATTTCTGGGAACCCTTACAGACATTACTTCCTTAGATGTTTTCTCGATTGTTCTGCTTTTTTTTTTTTTTTTTTTTACTCTAAAATAACAAAATAAGAATGAGAACAAAACAAAGCAAAAAAACCCTGGAGTTCCTAGACATGCTATTAACCAGAAATCATATTGATATTCATCATTATAATCCTGTTACACCGACTCAGAAATGACTTTCTGAATTTAGAAACAACAACATAATTCTCTTCCTGTGCTGTACACTTAAATTTTGTTTATTTTAATGATCTAGAAACTTGTTAGCCATTTTCATACCTTAATTTGCTAACCCATAGAATTCTTGAACTGAAAGGGATGATTGGGACTGTGGTGGGCTGGAGCTCACTTGAAATGCATTTAGTAATGTCCAATTGGTAGCTTGAAATCAACTACAGTGGGAATATTTACACCATGGAAATTGGCAAATAATGGGAATCATGGCTCCCCACTCCAGCACACTACTACTTTAGGGTGATGTAATCCACAATGAAACAGACTATGAGAAGTGAAGTCATCTACCCAAGGTCATACAGCAGCTTGGGTAGGCTCTGCTTTTACAGCCAGGTCTCCCAGCTCCCTGTGAATCTGCAAAACAGCACAAGTCAATTCTTGCCAGTACTAGATAGAAGTTTATTGTATGTAAAAAACAAACCCACTGGTATTGGATCAATTCTGACTCATAGGGACCCTTTACAGGGCTTCTGAGGTTGTTGCATTTAGGTGTAAGGAAAACCTCCTTTTTCAAGAGTCTAGAGAGAGGAAAAAAAAAAGTCTAGAGAAAAACCAGCGGAGTGTCCATTACCGTTGTTTTGTTTTATATAAATACGCAGAGAAACTTGGAGTGATAATACAACTAATCTACATGTTCAAGTAAGCATTTATCAGATAATAGCATAAAACAAACAAATAACACTTAAATCCCTGTATTAGACAACACAATAGTCTTACCATTTAAGCAATGATTTGGTAATTAAATTGCTCCTAAAACAGTATTTATTTTTCACCTAAAATCAGCCGAATATCAATCTACAATCAATACAATGTTGCCTAGAGGTATCTCCTGCTTCAAATTTGCTTCACAAATCTGCTGCAGGTAATTTATACCCAGTCAATAAGACATGTTTCAAAAGCCACTTTTCCCTCCCAACAGGCAGCCCGGGTCTAATTTACAATTGGATAAGAACCGGCAAACTATACACACCTGAGTTAAATGTGATTTGTAATTGGATTTTTTTTTTTTTGTTTTTTTAGCAATAGTGAAAGATTTGATTTCCTCTGCTCGGTATGCAAGTAATCTTCAGCTATTTCTAGGCCGATACCAGGAAAACATAAATTGCTTTTGTTTTCCTTTCAGGCATAATTTGTTGTTGTTGTTATTGGGGGTGGGGGTTGGGGTGGCAACCTTCAGGGACAGTGAACATTATAATTGCCGACTGTGGTACATGTTTGCAGAGTCCACGGGTAATAAGTTGAGAAGGCATTTTTATTGTTTCGATTTTTCTTTCTTTTCCAAAGGAAGGAAGTTATTTATTCCAAAACAAACCTTTCCCTTTTCCTTTCTATTTTGGAGGAGGCAAAGGCAAAGAAACAGCTGTCAAGTTTTGGCTGAGTGAAAGATATACAAATTAATCCCAGGGCTTGAAATCTCAACAAAGGTTGAAATCTATAATTAGTGTTAGAAACTGTAATTAACTTATTAGGAAGCTCGATGCAGTTTGGGTACATCTTTCGCCGCGGGTGCATACCATCATTAGAAACATTCTCCAGAAAGTGGGTCTCTTAGCTCTCGCTCCTTCCATTTCATTCCGCCAGCTGCCAATTTGATTGGTTAAGTAGTTTGGACTGCGCTGTCCTCTCTTTTTCCTTTGGATTGATGTGTTTATTACTTTATGTGACAGTGGCTCCCAAGGCAGATGTTCAATAAAGCAAAAAAAAAAAAAAAAATCTGATACAAACCCAAGTCAAGAGAAAAGTGGTGGAGATTGCAGAAAATTGGGAAAGTTATCATAAGCACGGAGCTGTTATTGGAGATTTTGCTTCTAGCGTTTGTAGCGGTTATGTTATTTACTCTTCCGAAGACGGAAACCTAGCAGGGAATTATTGAAAGCCGAGTTTCCTGATTTTTAAATTGCACTCGTTTGGTGCGTTTCATGGCAGCTGCTCATCAGAGGCACAGCTAATTGAAGTCGTGAGAAATAAGAACTGCTTTGTCTCTCGACTTTCGCTCCCGTTTTTCCAGAGTGAGAAGAATGGACTTCGCTTCTTGGTAATGCGATGGTGTTTATTTGGTGGCATGGGGAGCAGGGTCAGTTTTAGGTACAACTGTAAAGTGTTGTTTGTGTTGTGTGTGATTGAGTCGGTTCCAACGCATAGCGATCCTATATGTCCGCACAGAACTGTCTCGGAGAGTTTCCTAGACTGTGATCTTGATGGGAGGATATTGTTACTAAGTGCCATGGAGTCAGTTCTGACTCATAGGACTCTGTAGAGGGTTTCCAAGGCTGTAAATCTTTGAGGGAGTAGAAAGCCTCACCTTTCTCCTGCAGAGTGACTGGTGGGCTCGAACCACCGTCCAATGCTTATTCTGCAGAACCACTCTATGAGATCCCAGAGCTCCGTTTTTCTGGCTCCCCTCCTTGCTTGCCCTCCTTTACCCTTGTTGGTGCCCCTATGAAGATGTATCTGTACTAGACATTCGCCAAGAAACCCTGGCGCAATGGTTAAGTGCTTAGCTGCTAACTGAAAGGTCTGCAGTCAGCCATTCTGCAGGAGGAAAACGTGCCCGTTTGCTTCCACAAAGATTACAGTCTTAGAAACCATATGGCTCTGTCTTGTAGACTCGCTGTGAGTTGGAATTGACTCCATGATACACAAAACCTGATATCTGCCACACTGCTGGGTACCTGATGACAAATTCATGCAAAGAAACTTCCTCTCAAGGGCCTCCATCCATGTCCTCTTCCTATCCCCAATACAACCAAAGCACTAGGTGTCTTCTAGAAATAGTGCTTTAAATGAACATCTCTCTAAATGTGCATCAGGAAGACCTTCCCATTCCAGGAGACCCTAGGCCATTGGATTAGGTTTCTGCTCCTACCTCCCCTTTCCTGCTTCGGCAGCATGGCATATAGCTCTTGTTGTTGTTGTTAAGTGCCATCAAGTTGGTTCTGACTCATAGCGACACTGTATAGGGTTTCTGAGGAGCGGCTGGTGAGCCTGAACCGCCGACTTTGCGGTTCAAACCAACCTTGCAGTCCAGTGCGTTAATCCACTGCACCACACCAGGACTCCAGCCATAAGACAGTTCAATAAGGAAAACAGTAACATTAGGGAAGTATACACATCTTAGAATAAGTAGCCATTTGAAATCAGAAGGGTAGCATTTTCCCAAGGACAAAATTCAGAAGGGTTAGGAGAAATGGGAGCAGGCAGTGCAGTAAGTGATGTTACAGTGTTGGAATTACATTGGGGGATATGAAGCAAACCGTGTATGAATTCTGGAAGGAAAACGGATTTACTCTGCAAACCTTCATCCAATTCACAATAAAAAGATTTTAAAAATCAACACAAAAACTCACCAGATGATAGCATGTTGTCAGCTTACCAAAACCTATTTTCCTCCACACTACCTGGCCTAACCCTCAGACTCTAGCCTCTCCACTGAATCCTCCACAAAGGACCGAGTGGCCAGGCTGGCAGACAAGGTAGGTATGCTTTGGCATTGCTCTTGTTGTCTCCAGGTGAGTTGAGAAATACTTAGCTTGTGGGATGCATCTGGCTAGTTTGGGGTATTTATCGCAAGCTAGAAAGTGGCCTTGGAAATTCAGAGTGGAGATTGATAGCTTTTCTCTTGAGAACATACAATAATTTGAAATCTGAGTGGCAAGAAAGGAGGTCAGTGCACCATGGACCGCAAGGGCTCTCAGTATCTCCATGGCTCCTAATTGGCAGATTAAATTCACAGCCGATCCTATTAGTTCTTTGTCTGTCCAAAGTGGTTTTGTTGTTAGAGAAAGGTGATCTGGGAGAAAGTAACATGTGTGAGCATGTGCACACAAATAAATAAAATAGGACACAAACTTCTAAACAACCAGAATAATGATGATTTTATCATATACCAAAAGAAAATTCATGCAACATTACCCCTCAAGTCTTTTGGAGCCCCTTCTGCCCTTAGTGGAGTCCCTGGGTAATCACACTTGGTTCTAATTGAAAGGTTGCAGGTTCAAGTCCACCCAGTATTGCATTATAATAAAGGCCTGGCAAACTACTGGGGATAAACAAACCAGTGATAATGCTATGGGGCATCATTCTACTCTGACGTACACGTGGTGGCCATGAGTCGGAGATGATTTAAAAGGCAACCAATTTTGCACTTAGCAACCTACAGACCTCTTTTTACTGGAGAGGTGTGTGTGCACCCTTGAACGAGAGACTAGATTTGGATACAAAAAACACTGATCATGTGTCAGAGGGTTTCTAGAGTGAGGAAGAGGAGCAAGGATGGGGCGTGGGCATAGATTTTCACATACTTAACACTTTTCCTCAAGATTTCTCATGGACCAATGTTTGGGAGGCACCAACTGAGATAGAGCCAGTCCAGAGGACTCGAGATAGTAAGATAGTGAGTGGGAAGCAGGGCTCGTTTCTTGAGTGAGGACCATGGGTTCATTTGATCCTAAACTGACTTTTTTCAGATGAAAAGTAAATCTTTGATCTAACCAGCAGCACTTCTATCAGATTTTTGTTGTTGTTTAAAAATTTCAGCCGCCATGTTGGACGGCTTTAGTTAGACACATGGGTACTGGGTCCTAGAGAGGGGCTTGTGAAGATTCCCAGGTACCTCTGTAAAAAAAAAAAAAAAAATCAAATCTAGAAAATGCCACAGGGCCCCATGATAAGGAGAGCTGCAGTGGGATGGGTATTTGGTTGAGGCTGGGAAGCAATACTCTGAATAGTGCTGGAAAATGACCATTTTTAAAACAAACCTCCCTCGGATGTCTGCATCATATAAATCTAATAAGACAGAGTGAAAAATATTGGATTTATTTTTACAAGTTAGCGGTGACCTTTCTGACCTTGTGAATGGATTCACTTCGCACGGCTCCTCTTAAGGGCCTTAGGGTTATGACTAACTCATAAAAATAAATCCAATATTTTCCCCTCAGCCATGTCACAGCCAATGTAAGAATTCAGATGATGGGGCAAGGGAGGTGGGTTTTTATTTCGTTTGACCTCCCATTATGAGGGGCACTGAGCCCTCAGTCCTGGCAGGGCCACCAGCTTCTGGACCTCCCAATAACCTGTGTACAAAGGCAAAAACAAGACACTGAGTTGGGGCCAGAGCCCAGGGCAAGGCATGATGGGGAGGGCGTGGCCCGTGCACCTGGGGGATGACTAGGGACTCCTGACCTGCAGGAAAGGACAGTCCCTTCCTGTTGTCCGGGGAGATAGATGGAGCACGTGTGCTGCCAAGGTTAAAGCGTCCACTGCTAACTGGAAGGATGGAGGTTCAGGTCCACCCAATCAGAGGCACCTCAGAGGAAAGGCCTAGAGATCTTCTGAAAAACCAGCCATTGAAACCCCTCTGGAGCACAGTTCTGCTCTGACATACATGGGGCTGCCATGAGTCCTGGTTGGCTCGATGGCACCTGTTCTGTTGGGCAGATTGATTATAAAAATGGCCTGCTGGTTTTCAGTGAGAAGGACAAGCTTACCTTTGAGGAGGTGTCTTCAGAGCAAGGAAGAATTCAGGCTCGGAACAGTCATTCAGAAGGGGGCACCACCTGGGTCTGACTTTGGACCCACTTTCACTATCGGGGACTTTGTTCATTAAATGTCTCCTGAGCAGGCACGTGATGGCATTGGAGGGAGAGGGGTGGACAAAACTGGATTCTGCTCCTGTTCTAGGGGTGACCGCTGGCTTATGCAAGGTTCCGACACTAACCACATAGACGGTAATGGACGTGCATTCACAAGCTGGGTGCCGTCTCCAGAGTGGACAGGAGTCAGTGGAAGCCACACTGGCAGGACAGTTAGGAGGTGAATTGAGAGATAAATGGGAGCTAACATGTGATGGAAGGGGTGGACGCAAGAGTTCATGTGGCAAGCTGGGGTTCCCAGGAGCAGACTAGACAGAGGTTTATTAGGTAGTGCCCTTTGGGAGGGGAGGAGAGGGAAGGGCACGGCCGGGCAAGAAGCAGCACCGGGCAAAGGGAGAAGTTGGGCTACAATCCAGTGTCAATGAAGGCCTTGGCCAAACCCACAGGGAACTGGGAAACTGGGATAGCCCTTCCAACCTGTCCTAAGTTGGAACAGCTGGCCTGTACCCTAGCAACAACCAGTTACTGAATACAGAACACTTTAGAGTGGAATAGAGCCGTGAGCAAGGCAGGTCTCTTCAGCCAAGGTGATTCTTGACGAGTGTTGACAGCTAAGGGTTTCTGCGGTCCACACAGGCAGCAGCTGGGGAGTAAGTCTTCAGTCTTGGTGGGATCCCAGCATCCACCACTGTGTGTGAAGGTCTGCTGCAGGAAGGCATGTGGTGCTTCCTAGCAGCTGAAATGAGACACACACGATCAGAAGAGAGTGTGTAATTAATGTTCAGAACTGGATAAACCAGTGTCCACATTCACTGTCCTCCCAATCCTCTTAAATCCACTTCAGTTAGGCCAAGCCATTGGAATTTCTCTCATCAACACAATAATTCAATGACCTTCAGCCAACAGCCAGTTCTCCATCCTCACCTGACTTGTCCTATCATGTGCCACAGGACAGGAATGGGTCACTTCCTTCTCTGTAGGACTCTTGCTGACTACTGGGATTCACTGCAGCCTTGCCTTTTTGGATGTTGTAGGTGTCCCCACAGGTGTCCTCTGTCCATACTGACAGATCCTGCTTGGAGCCTCCCTTTCAGTCCCTGGGATCTTCTTTGCAACCTCATCTGTTTGGTCATGTGTATGTTTTCTTTAAAAATAAAAATGAAAAAGTCTACCATTTTTCTAATTATTAAAATAAAACTTTAAAATGTTTTCGGTAAATTTAAAAATAATTCAGATGTGTTGTGTAAATGACAAATAATGAAAGTCAATGTCTCACTTAGGGTAGATAATAAAAATGGCATATACTATGGTAGAGACAAGGAGCTCTGGTAGCGTAGTGGTTACGAATTGGGCTGCGAACCGCAAGGTCAGCAGTTCAAAACTACCAGCTGCTCCACAGGAGAAAGATAAGGCGTTCTGCTCCCGTAAAGATTAACAGCCTTGGAAACCCTGTTCAAGCTCACCAGCCACTACTCAGAAACCCTATACAGTGTCAATGAGTTGGACCCAACTTGATGGCACTTAGCAATAACAACATATATATATGGATTTCTGATTGTTGTTGTTGTTGTTGTTGTTAAGTGCCATCAAGTCGGTTCTGGCTTATAGTGACAACCATACATACACACAAACACACACACTCATATCTAGATACATAGATGTTGTTGTTGTTAAGTGCCGTCGAGTCGGTTCCGACCCATAGCGACCCTGTACAGGGTTTCCGAGGGTGTAAATCTTTACGGGAGTAGAAAGCCTCATCTTTCTCCCACGGAGCGGCTGGTAGTTTCAAACTGCTGACCTTAAGGTTCGCAGCCTGGCTGCCTAGAGACCCGAGTAACCAGGGTAGCATGGGATAGTGGCTGTCATCCAAGATTTGTGCCCTAAGCCATGCTTTACCTTCACTTCCATCACTTGTGTGATCTGAGACAAGTTATGAAGCCCCCTGAGTTCTAGCTGCATGGTTTGGTGAGGGATAAGGGAACTAGTGAGGTGAACCCCAGAGGACAGTCCTTGTAATGGGGGAAAGCACTCTCTAAATATTGTTGTTGTTAAGTGCCGTGGTGGAGTCGGTTCCGACTCATAGTGACCCTGTATAGGAGCAGTTTGTGAGCTTGCACCGCCAACCTTGCAGTTCAAATGGCTTTGAAGTCTTGTGTATTAACCCACAGCACCACACAGGACTCCTATCCCTCCCACTGTTGTTGTTGTTATGTGCCGTGGAGTCAGTTGCGACTCATAGCAACCCTATACAGTGTTTCTGAGGCTATAAATCTTTACAGGAGCAGAACGCTTCATCTTTCTCCCATGGAACCGCTGGTAGTTTTGAACTGCTGACCTTGCGGTTCACAGCCTGATTCATAACCACAATGCTACCAGAGCTCCTTTCTCTAAATATTAGCATGCCCTAAACTGAACTCTTGGTTGGTCCACAAACCTGGCCTCTTCAATATGCCCATCTCAGTGAATGATACCCGAAACCCAGATGTCATGCTTGATACATGTGTCTCCCTCACCCCTCCAACCCATAGCCAATACATCAGCAAGTTCTACGTCCCTTTCGACCTCTCTGCACCCTGCTACACCTACCCACTCAGAGCAACATGAGGCTGATCTAAATGGACTCCAGTAGCAGAGCCCATTCCTTTGGATTTCTTGTTGGCAAGAGGAATAAATAAGACCAAATATTGATCCGCAACTAGGGTTGCCAAGTTTAGGAAAAATCACATATTTAAATTTGAATTTCAGGTAGTCAACAAATAATTTTTTGGATAAGTATATTGCTTGCCACTGAATTGATTCCTGTCTGTATAGGGTTTCCGAGGCTGTAAACCTCTATGGGAGAAGACGGCCTCATCTTTGTCCTGCGGAGCAACTGGTAGATTCAAAATACTGACCTTGTGATTAGCAATGCAGCTCGTAATCCACTACATTAAATATTGCATAGGATAAGCTTTTATTTAAACAATTCTCCATCAGTTATCTGAAATCCTAATTTAATTGGTCATTCTATGCCTTCAGTCCATCACTTTTGTTGTCTCCCTGTAATGGCTTGTGTGTTGCTGTGATTCTGGAAGCTATGCCACCTGTATTTAAGTACCAGCAGGGTTACCCAGGGTGGACGGGTTTCAGCTGAGCTTCCAGACTGAGACAGACTAGGAAGCAGTCTGAGTGAAAATATTGAATGATGCAGAAAGCATCAAAAGAAGATGGAACGAATACATAGTGTCACTGTACCAAAAATAAATGGTTGATGTTCAACCATTACATAAGGTGACACATGATCAAGAGCCAATGATACCAAAGGAAGTTCAGTGTGTACTGAAAGCATCGGCAAAGAACAAACATCAATTGTATACAACTGATGGGATACAAACTGAAATCTTTCAACAAACTGATGCGGCACTGGGAGGAGGCATTCACTCATCTATGCCAAGACATTTGGAAAACACTTCCCTGGCCAACTGATTGGAAAAGACCCATATTTGTGCCCATTCCAAAGAGAAGTGACCTAACAGAATGGGGAAATTGGACAATATCATTAATATCAAGCAGGATTCAGATGAGGATGTGGAACAAGAGATGTCATTGTTGACACCAGATGGATCTTGGCTGAAAGCAGATAATACCAGAAAGATAATTACCTGGCTGTATTGACTATGCAAAGGCTTTTGATTGTGTGAATCGTGACAAGCTATGGATAACATTACGGAGAATGAAGAGTCTGGAACACTAATTGTGCTCATGAGGAACCTGTGCAGACACCAAGAGGCAGTTGTTTGAATAGAACAGGGGAACATGGAATGGTTTAAAATTAGGAAAGGTGTGCACCAGGGTTGCATTCTTTCACCATACATATTCAATCTGTATGCTGAGCAAATAATTTGAGAGGCTGCATTGTGTGAAGAAGAGCGTGGCATCAGGATTGGAGGAAAACTCATTAACAATCTGCTACATGCAGATGAATATGGAGTCCTGATGTGGCGCTGTGGATAAAGCACTGGACTTTAAAGTCAGTTTGAACCACAAGGTCGGTGGTTCAAACTCACCAGTTGCTCCTTAGAAACACTATAAAGGGTAGCTGTGAGTTGGAAGTGACTCAATGGCACTTAACAACAACATTTGCAGATGATACAGCCTTGCTTGCTGAAAATAAAGAGAAGTTAAAATATTTACTGGTGAAGATCAAAGACCATAGCCTCAGGAATGGATTGCATCTCAATGAACAGAAAACAAAACTCCTCACAAGTAGATTAACAGATAACATTAAGATAAATGAAGAAAAGATTGAAGTTGGCAAAGATATCATTTTGCTTGAATTCACCACCAACCGTCACGGAAGCAGCAGTCAGGAAATCAAACAACCCATCAGGCAAATCTGGTGCAAAGACCTCTTTAAAGTGTTCAAGAGAAAAGATACCAGTTTGAGGACTAAAGTTTGCCTGACCCAAGCCATGGTATTTTCAGTAACCTCATATGCATGAGAAAGCTGGACAGTGATTGAGGAAGACTGTAGAAGAATTGATGCATTTGAGTTGTGGTGTTGGAGGAGAGTATTGAAGATACCATGGCCTACCGGAAGAATAACAGATCTATGTTAGAGGAAGTACAGCCAGAGTGCTCCTTAGAAGTCAGGATGGCCGGACTTTTTCTCTTCAGACATATTGTTGGGCAGACCAGTCCCTGGAGAAGGACATCATGTTAGATAGGGTGGAAGGTCAGTGAACGGGAAGGAGACCAGCAATGAGATAGATTGGCAAAGTGGCAGCAGCAATGGGCTCAAGCATAGCAATGATTGTGAGGTTGGCGCAGTACCAGGTAGTGTTATGTTGTGTAGAAGGTCCCTATGAGTCGGTACTGACAACAACAACATCCCCTCAGCACCCCTTGGCTCTCATGGCCATTTTCAGGAGCTCTGGTGTGTTCTGTCAGAGCCTTCTGGGCTGGTTCCCCACTTGCTGCAGGTCCCCTGAGGGCTGACTTTTACGTCCTCTGCCCGACTCCCTTCTCCTGGAGCCTGGGTTTCTTCTGTGTTGTCCAGTCCCCTGTAGAAAACAGTAGGGAAACCCTAACACTGCTTAGGGTACCTGTGAGACTAGTCAAATGGCTCATCATTGGTACGAGGAACTCAGGGTAATGTTGAACTCCCAGAAGCCACTGGCCCTCCCTCCACACTCTGAATCTCCTTCCAGAAGTTCAATTATGGTCTATCTTTTCTGGAATACTCTGAGAATACCAGGGCAGGGCTGCTTTCCCTCATCCTCCTGATCTTTAATATAAGCAATATCCTCCTAGCCGGAGCTCCAACAACAGCCGTTTGCCTTCAAGAGCACAAATTAAAGTGATGCCACCAAGGGCATTAATGGCCTTAGCAGAGTCAACACGGAAGGTGTCGTGCATTCCCTGTTTAATATTAAGAGTGACGAAGCAGCAGCACTGCCCTTCCAAGAGGCCTGGTCTGAATACCAAAGAGACACGTGGCGAGTTGGACCAGGGGAGGGAGGAGCCCCAAGCTGCCACTCAACTGCGGAGGCCCAGCTCCCAGAGAGGCCCAGAGGAGCTGTGAGACAGAAGGTAAAGGTCAGGAACTCTCAGCAAATATTTGGAGGGCTGTTCCCATGCCCAGTGGGTTTTGGACACTAGGTAATCCTCTCCTGGAAGGGGCCCAGTAATCCCTGAGCAAATGTCTGGCCTAACTGGTAACTCTAAGACTGAGCCAACCTATCTCCTCTGGGACGGAATAGGAAGGTGTGAGCTCAGCACCCCAGGCTGAGGTTTGAACAGGAGCTCGGAGGTCTCAGCTCCAGGAAAGAGCACACCTACCGATGAACGTTCCCCTGTTAGGCCTGTTGGATGGGAGTGTCCAATACTTACAGACCATTCACTGTATAAGAGGCTCGGTTCTAGGACTGGGGCTTCGACATAAAAGACGTGATCCCTGCCTGGAGCCTAGAGTCTGATGCGGAAGTCTGTTGATCAGTTTCCCAAGAACAGGAAGCCCCTTTGATTTTGCTCACTCTAGGATTCTCAGCAGAGGTTGCAATGAATGAATGAATAAATGAATTGTAAAACAGTGGAACCCTTTACCCAATTTCATGAGACTTAAAGGATGGCCTCCTAGAGATGGTCTTGAAGGGAAGATGGAGGGAGCTGGGCAGCGGGGTGATGGAAGGGCAGGCCTAGGCAGATGGAACAGCATGTGCAAAGACATGAGGGTACAGAGGTCATGGTACCACTGGAAACTGCCAGTGTTCCCAGGTGCCTGGTGTCTACAGAGTGTGCAAGATCTGAGCCTGGAGGGGCAGCAGGCATGGGTCAGGGAGGACACTGCAGGCCACAGTCACAGGCCTGGCTAGCTTCTTGAAGCTCCTAATACTAAAGGATTATCAGTAGCAAACCAACAAGATATGAGTTGCATTTTAGATCACCTGCATAGAGGATAAACTCGTTCTATATATTAATACATTTAAAACGAAATCCCTATGATAGATCAGTTTGCAGGCCTGGTATGGTGCTATAGGATAAGCCTTGGACAGCAAGGTTGTTTTCAACTGCAAGGTCCTTGGTTCAAAGTCATCAGCCCCTCCTCAGAAACCCTATACAGGGTCTCTATGAGTTGGAACCAACTCAACAGCACTTAACAACTACACATAATAGATCAGTTTAGGAATTTCTATTTTTTTAATATATTAATACAATGAGTTTATCCTCTCTGCAGTTGATCTAAAATGCAAATCAAGTCTTCTTGGGTTGCTATTTACAGTCCTTCAGGAGCTTCAAGAAACTAGCCAGGCCCATGACTGTGGCCTGCAGTGTCCTCCCTGACCTTGACCGGCTGCCACTCTAGCATGGTTTGGCACTATAGGATCACACTGGACTAGAGTGGTTCAAACCCACCAGTTGCTCCTTGGAAATGAGTAGGAACCAACTCAAGGGCATTTAACGATAGATCAGGTTGTTGGAGTCCTAGTGTGGTGCTGTTGGCTAAGCATTGGACTGCTAACCATAAGGGTGGTGGTTCAAACCTACAAGCTACTCCTCAGAAACCCTATACAGGGTTGCTACAAGTCAGAACTGACTTGATGGCACTTAACAACAACATGGATCAGATATTGAGTCCTGGAGGTACAGAGGGTAAGTTGAGCTGCAGGGTCAGTGTTTCAAACCCACCACATCACAAAGCTGAGGCTGTCTGCTCTGGCAAAGATGAAGCGCCGTCTCAGAACCCTAAGGAGAAGTTCTACTCTGTCCTAGGGTTGCTGTGAGTTGGAATTGATTTGCTGGCAGTGGGTTTTTTGGGTTTGGGTTT
Source organism: Chrysochloris asiatica (assembly GCF_000296735.1). Classification (NCBI taxonomy): domain Eukaryota; kingdom Metazoa; phylum Chordata; class Mammalia; order Afrosoricida; family Chrysochloridae; genus Chrysochloris; species Chrysochloris asiatica. The sequence goes on from NW_006408573.1 coordinate 2,710,343, forward strand.
TGGTATAGAGCAGGTACTGTGCAGAATCCATATTGGTCTGTCCCATAGAAACACAGTACCAGTCACCCATGTAATTTTAAATTTGCTAGTAGCCTCCCTACTTAACTAGTTGTGTGTGTCCAAGTAGATCTGTGCTCCAGAGCGTTTTCAATGGCTGATTTTTCGGAAGTGTAGTACCAGATCTTTCTTCTGCGGTGCCTTTGAGAGGACTCAAACCTCCAAATTTTCAGTCACCAGCTAAGTATGTTAACTGTTTGCACCATTCAGGGATGCCAGCATTTCTAGTTGTTGTTGTGAGTGTCATCAAGTTGGTTCCAACTCATAGTGACCCTGTATAGGGTGTCCAAAGAGCAGCTGGTAGGTTTGAACTGCCGACCTTGTGGTTCACAGTAAAATGCTGATTCTTCAGTGTCATACCGGAGTCCAACATTTCTAGTAGCCACATTAAAAAAAAAAAAAAAAAAATTTCTTTTAAAATTAAACCCAATAAATCTGAAATAACATGATGCATTTTACATTCCTTTTGATATCATTCTAAGTCTTTGAAATCTAGTGAGTATTTTATACTTTTGTTGTTGTTAAGTTCTGTTGAGCTGGTTCCAACTGATAGTGACCCTGTGTAGGGTTTCTGAGGAGTGGATAGTGGGTTTGAACTGCTGACCTTGTGGTTAGTGGTCCAGTGCTGATCCTATAACACCACACCAGGACACCTCAATTCACATTTGCCTCAATAACCACCTGTGGCTGGTGGCTACTGTGTTGAACAACATAGTTCCAGAGTGTGATGAACAAGGTGACCTTGGCCTCTGTCCCACCAGAGTCTAGAGCCCAGCTGGAAAGACCAACAGTACACAAGAAAGCAAAATACTACACTCAGCACTGCAGTGATTGGAAGGGCAGGAGGGACGATGTCCCCCCCACAACCATCTAGTCCATTCTGACTCATGTTGTTGTTGCTAAGCGCCGTCAAGTCAGTTCTGACCCATAGCAACCCTGTATAGAGTTTCAGAGGAGCAGGTGATGAACATGAATGTCCACCTTGCGGTTCAAACCGACTTTGCAGTCCAGGGCATTAATCTGGGACTCCATTCTGACTCATAGTGAACCTATATAGGACTTCTGGGACTGTACATTTTAATGGGAGCAGCTAGTCTTGTTTTTCCCCATGGAGTGGCTGGTGGGTTTGAACTGCTGACTTTGTGGTGAGCAGTCCAGTGCTTATTCTACAGCACCATCAGGACCCAAACTAGCAATGTTTCAGATAGTGTTATTAAGTGCCACCATGTTGGAGCCAATTCATAGCAATTCTGTCTGTATAGGTCGGTGGTTCAAATCCACCAGCTGCTCCTTGGAAACCCTATACAGGGTCGCTATGCATCATCAGAACTGACTCAACAACACTAAACACAAAACAACAATGATGGGGTTTCCAAGGAGCAGCTGGTGGGGTTCAACCACTGACCTTGTAGTTAGCCATCCAATGCTTTCCTTATAGTGCTGCACCAGGATTCCTTTCAGTTAGTTGTTGTTAATTGCCACTGAGTCGGTTCCGACCCATAGCGACCCTGTATAGGGTTTCTAAGGAGCAGCTGGTGAGCTTGAACCGCCGACCTTGAAGTTCAAGCGGCTTTGCAGTCTGGTGCATTAACCCACAACGCCACACCAGGACTCCACACCAGGACTCAATTAGTAGCTAAGAGCAAACCATTTGCGCTGCCCAGGGGCCTTGGGTTGCCAACAGCAAGTGTAAATAGTAGCGTAACTCAGGAATGTGCTCAGCCCCTTCACTAAACTGACTTTTCATCCTCAAGGACTCAATGTAAATTTACCCTCAAATGGAGATCTTTTCCATTTTCACTTTCCTCCAAGTGATTCCTAAGGGTACCCCAAGTTTTAAGCACATGAAATACAGAATTGCAATAAGGCTAGCACTGTGGCAAAGGTGGAAGAACACAAGATCCAATTACTGGCTGTTTCTTCTTGGGCAAAGGGCACTCTACCCCCGAGTCTCACTTCTGGATTTGGAAAATGGATTTGTGTTGGTGCTCAGTGAGAAGATGATGAGCTTGCACATAGTAGGTGCTCGACTAGTCATAACTACATTTTCCTTCTTTCTTTTCACACATCTGACTTAATTTATCATCTCAGGGTAGACTTACCTACCAATAATTTGTGTGATTTTTATTTTACCTACCTGCTACCTATTCTTTCAAAATCTGACTGAAGGCAAGAATGGTTTGTGGGTGAGGTCTTCGGCTGCTCCCTTACTTTGCAGATCAAGTTTGCCTTGATGTTTTCCAGGCTATTGATGAGGCCTATACGTTGGAAGGGAGGCCTTGTGGCACACTGGTTAAATGCTCAACTGCTAACCGAAATTAATACCAGTCACTCTGCAAGAGCAAGATGTGGCGGTCTGTTTTTGCCAAGATCGTTGTCATTGTGAGGTGCTGTTGAGTGAGTTCTGACTCATAGTAACCTGACTCCATGCACAACAGAATGAAACACGGCCCGGTCCTTTGCCATCTCACAGTTGTTACTCTTGAGCCCATTGTTGCTGCCATTGTGCCAATCCATAGCATAGCCTTTGCGCTTAAAGTTGATCAGATTGGTTGGACCACTTCCTCTGTGAGATAATTTGACATATATATATATAAAATTTTGTTTAGCAAACTGGGAAGTAAGGAAAGAGGTGCCAGATGGGATAGTCTCTGAGGACCTGGGGATACTAGGGAGTGCTTTTCAAATTTTCTCACTGACACTACTCTAGTAAGGAGAGCAGCCTTGAAAACCCAGGGTTTGGGGTGTGAAGGGGAACATGGCTTTGCAGTGCACTGCAAGGCCACATTTCTCAGAAGTCTCCTATCTCACCTTGCTGATGTTGTTAGTGACTCATAGCAACCCTGTATAGGGTTTCTAAGGAGCAAGCTGGTGGGTTTGAATCGTTGACCTTATGGTTAGCAGTTCCTACAGCGCCACACCAAGGGTCCTTACAGATAATAAAGTTAAAATCTAGTTCATACTATAGTGTAGTGGTTATGAATCGGGCTGTGGTTACGAATTGGTTAGCGGTTCGAAACTACCAGCTGTTCCACAGGAGAAAGATGAGGCTTTCTGCTCCTGTAAAGATTTACAGCCTCGGAAACCCTGTACAGGGTCGCTATGAGTCGGAACTGACTTCATGGTACATAACAACAACAACAAACTTTTATTCATTACAAGCTTGGTTTTCCCAGGTGTCCAGGTCACACCGCCATATAACCCCAGGAAGATAGGAGGATCTCAACTTGAGCTCAACTCTAACTTGATCCCCATAAGCCCCTAAATGCTCTCCTTGGTACCATGAAGCCCCTTGGACATTTGAAAAATCGCTCATGATGGCAGCAGTAAAGACAAACAGCTGTGAAGAGCACAGTTCTAGGATAAAGAGTTCTCCTGAGAGATGGGAAGACTCCCAAACTCTACTTAATTGTATTTTCCCAGTTTACAGAATTTTCCAATATAGAGTTTTGATAGCAGAAAAGGTTTCCCACTCATTTTTTAAGATCTGTAGATGGTACTTGGTATTATTTATGCCCAGTAACGGTTGGGTCCTTACAGGAAGCATTTGTTTGCCTATTGCAAAGCCGTTCATTATAGACCTCCTCTCGGTGAGCAGACATGGCCAAGCAAACTGGCTGTCAGAGCCTCCCAAGAAGGATGCTGGGAGAAAGGAGATGTCAGAGACAATGTCCTCTGCTTTGTCTCTGGAGGAAGCAGTCACCCCCAGGGTGCTCAGGGACGGATGGCATCCTGACACATCACACAGATTGCAGTTGAATTTGCAGAGATTCCAAGCAGGGATTAACTCACCCTCCAGGAAAAACAGCGTCTGCTGGTTTGTTTTCTCATCTGAACAAAATGGCTCCGAATTTACATAATTAAAATTCTGGTGTCTTTTCAGATGATAACAATGGGTAATTAACACTGTTACTTGTCAGCTGGGAAATACCTCTGGAAGAGGAGAGAGGAGCCCAGCCATTTTATTTGGGGCCACATCTCACGGACAAACGGGGCTAATTGAATCACCCCAACTCACTGAAAATGACGCAAGAGCATTGAATGTGGCTAGCCCTGCTGGAAACCTCCCCAGAAAGGCTCAAACAAGCTTGAGTGAACTCAACACCTCAGCCCTGCGTTGAGGATGGCAGCCTGACAGTCTAATTTAGAAGCGTTGCTTAAAATCTTAATCAGAGCATTGAAATTAGCAGAGGCGAGTTTCGACACCATGTTTGTTGTTTATGGTTATCATTTTTAATAAACATTAAGATGTTTTTACAGGTGTGGAAACAGGCACATTCCGGACCCCGCACTCATGATCAAGGGGGAAAAAAAAGTCACTGTTGTGAATTAAGATGTAACATATTCATCAGAGCTTGCTGTCCTTTTATTTTGTGATTCCCTGAAAGCTATTCGCCCAAGTCCCTCATCCAGGCACTAGTGGTATCTTGATTGACACATCTCCAAATAAGCCTCTGAGTACCTCTCAATAGTAGCTGCAAAAGAATTCACATGTCAAACGACTCCTCTCAAGCGCAAGAATGAATTTTTAAAAAATATTTGGGAGAAAATATTAAATTTGGCACAGGCTGGGTCAAAGTTCATATCATTTGGTAATAAAGAGTCCCAGAAGCTATTAGGCAGGGTTTGTTGCAACAGTTGCCTAGTCCGGCCATTTGGAGTTTGTGCGCCTGCAGCTTTGGGCAGCGTTGCATTTGCTGTGAGTTTCCAGGGACAAAGAAGGGAACAAGAAAAAAAGGAGACAAGCTCAAGGAATTCCCTCTCAGTGCAGGACTCCCGGGTGAGGTCATCTCTAATAAACACCTTTTAATTACCCCTCTCTTTGTTGCAGCAATGGAGGACAAGACCTTAGTCTCTCCTTTACAGCATCATTGAAATGGCACTGTCCACTCGACTCAGCTTGGATTCCTGTCCTGCAAACCACACAGAAGCCTCCCTCACAAGCAAGAAGGCAAAACAGTGTTTACTGGGCTGATAATGACCACTTTTCATAATATTTGTTGCACGCTCTGAAACGTGTGGCTGAGGAAACTCTCATTATGACTGGCTGTTTGTGCAGCTGTAAATATTTAACCAAGAATGCTACCTGCTTTGTGGCAAGACTTGCTAATTACACCTGCTTCTCTCTATAATTGCATATTGTTGTAAAATTCTGGGACAATGGTACAACTGTGTCTTTCTCTTGCAAGGGGTAAATTTATATACCAAGTAAGGCACCTGAATTTCCATAAGCAATTAGCCTACGCATTTACATCCCTATGTTTGGCTGTGATTTTATTGAAATGAAAGATAATGAATTAAATCCAATTATAGCAGGAAGACATCTAGCAACTTGATGTTTATTTTGAACCGCAGCGCCACTTTATTCGCAAAACAAGTGGCAGAACTACACTGCTGCTTAATGTAGGTGAAGCATCAGCATGAGTCAGAACACCAGTCTAATAGCAGAGACCCTGATGAACAACCTGGGGCTCTCTTGACAAAATGCTTTTCTAAAGGGTGCATTTTTCTAGTAAGATCAACATGAACTACAATTCTTGAGTTGTAGCTTGATTATTGCTGGAATATTTCTATTAAAAAATAAGTCACTCCAAATTCCATGATAAAGTCTGGGACATTAATCAATCATCCATAGTTCATAGGGTTTGTGGAGGAAGACCAGAGGGAGAACTCTGGAAGTCTGGAAATAGGCAACAAATATTTCTATCTTGAACTTTAAAACATGGGCATTCCTAATCCTTTGAAAAATCTTGCTTCTCTGGGAGATGAAGAGAGATGTAACCCCTATCTTGTTAACAAAAAGAAGTCTCTGTTTAATCAGGAGACTGTTCAAAAGACACCAAGCCCCTGCTCCTGAAAATAAAACAAAACAAAACGAATGGCATGGCTGCCCAGACCTCTCTGGCTTTCTTTACCTTTTTGCTTCCTCTGAGTCTTTTGTCTCCACCCTTCTTTTCCTTCTGAATAAATGCAAGCATCTCCAAATGTGAAGAGTAGAGAAGTGACCCACCTTTTTCAGCCCACGGGACAATTATGCTTGGATCCCTGAGTCATTTTACACAAAAACACAATTTCCAGATTAGCAGGCTCTCCAGACACTTTCATCCTGATGGTGAATTTGCATATCTGTTGGGTGGCCATCACTGTTCCTCCTCTTCAGTAAATAGGGTGTAACAGTGTCTTTATACCAGACATAGACAGCCCAGCCAGCCAAGACCAGGAGCTGGTAGGTCGTCCTGCCAAGCCCTGCCAGGGAACTAGTTACTTTGATTTCCTCGCAGTGGCTGGGCTATGGGTATGACTGCCTAATGGTTTGCTGTCAATGTGGCAGATAGGCTATCTGGTCTTTACATCTAATCCATTCTGAAAGAGCTCTTTACATAAATGGCCAATCCCATGTTTTCATTTTCAGAAAAGGCAATCCAATATGATTGAACTGACCAGGCTGTTGGCATGGGGTTTGTGTGTGTGTGTGCATGTGTGTGTTTTGAAAACAAACTGCACAATGATTAATTTGGAGACACAGCTTTCCAGGTTGTCTTTGACTATTTTCTGTTTTGTTTTGTTTTTTAAAGGGCTCTGAAAATCAATAGTATGCTTCACTACCATCTATCTTTATATAGTAATAAATTAAGTAGGAGGTATTGATAGTTTTGACTGAGCTTTTAAAATGTACATACTAATGACAATTATACCCTTGTGACTGTTGATTTTTGCTGCTGCTCACTGGTGGTGTCCTAGGATAGGACAGGATAGGGTTGTTGGAGACCCACCTGCTTGTTTGGATGCTCCTGAGTGTCCACATCCAACCTTCTCGCAAATCCCACGTCATCAGGACCTCAGCCCCAAAGAGTGCAGAGTTCACAGAAGGCTGCTGACATGAAGGAGTGCCACGGAGGGGCACGGCACAAGAGCACAACCGAGAACAGGCTGAATGGTCTCAGGCTGAGGCCGTGACTCAGGGTGGTGGCCAACGTATTTCACAAAGGTGGGCACTGATGCCATCCAACAATCAGCACAGGGTAGGGTGTGGCCTGGAGACCCCTCTGTTTGGTCAAGTGTTAACACTTTACATGATGAATTAAGATAAGAGAGGGAGTTCTGGGAAAGGACCAGAGTGAGGTGTGGCCTCAGAAGGCTTGGGGGTAGTGGCTATTTACCAATTGGTACAAAATATCTCTATCTCAATATTTAACAGTGAGGCAGACTGGGTGGATTTTAGCTCTGGTTATGAGACCCAGCCCCCAATTATTGTGTTCTTTCCTGGCCATTAGAAAAGTAAACGAGAAATCTGACATTGAGTGTCTTGCTTACCCCAGGCTTCACAACTATTTTTAATGAACTCTCAGTTTGCACAGATATACATCAAAGCATTTCCTGCCCTCCTCTTGCTTCAGCCTCCATCAAGATGAGCTGAAGGCATCTTCTCAGTGTCTGACAAGAGCGTGTGTTGGCAGCGGGGATAAAGCCCTAGCAGAGGGTGTTTGAGGGGCAAGGTCAGGGCCACGCAATATGATTTCATGAAACTAAGTCGCTTGGTTTCATAAAATCTGAGTACTGCCCAAAGGGAGATGGCCAGGAAAAATGCCAACAGACTGGCAAAAGGCCTCGACTGCATTTTAACAATGATTTGGGGGGGCCCACCTGGGACAGTGTTGAAGTAAACTACAGTTTCGTTACAGAGATTCATTTGTCAGTAATATTGATTGTTGGAGGTCTGCTTCATTCTATTTATGATCCCACAAGGCACAGACAGCACCATTGTGCGTGGTTTTTCCTGCAAGAATTTCCAGGGTGCTGAGGAGGCAAGTCCACGAGCTGCCACACAGGAAGTTCTGCCAGACCAGGCATTGCCAGCTGAGCCCCAGGGCTAGGGGCATGGGTTTGGTTTCCATTTTGAGGTTCTCCCGCGCCCTCCCCCCAATGCAGATAATCAGGCACGTGTGTCATTGAGGTTTTAAAATCATTCTACAGGATTATCCAAATATTAAGGCTGTTGAAAATTGGGCTGCTTTGGTTTCCCAATGTGGAGATTACACCCAACTGTCCAGGAAGTACCTTTGCAACAGCGTCTGGGACGAAAGGGCAGACTGCATGAGAGGTGTGGAGGGAACGCGTTTTCATCAGAGGATCTGCTTTCAGGATGGTTTGGGAGCCCAGAGCATTATTGTATTTCACATCGCACTGAAATGAGCCTTGTTCTGCCTCCCCTCCCCCCTTTCTCCTTTCTTTTCTTTGAGTGTTTTTGAAATAAAGGAGTTTTTTCTTCCAAATTGCGCTGGGAGGCAAATTCTTGAACAGTGTAATAGAAAGTGTTAGACAATATTCCTTACTGGAGCTATTGACATTGTGGATCGTCGTGACACTTTGATTTTTCTCAGAACATATGGATCAAGCCTGACTGTATTATTGGACAGGAAGTTCTGATGAAAGGCCTTCCTTTATCTGTCTTTGTTTTTCCCCCCTCTGTTTGTTCATGGCTTTCTCTCTGAATATAAGCGTGGTTTTCTTAAGCTGTCCGGGGAGTCGTTATTGCTTTACTAAATATTTCATGGCGCACAGCATACCGTACCTGCCAACTGCCTCTTATTTGTTGTCAAAAATAAAGGGCTCATCCTTCGAGGGAGGAAAAAAATAGCAGGTTTATTATCTGGTTTTTATTTTAAAGTTTCTCCTATTCACCAAATGTCCGAGACCACTGGAAATCCACGAGTGGTGTCTTTTATATGACAGAGACAAGGCTGCCCATTTATTTATTTATTTGCGGCTTATTTATTTCCTGTATTTGGTACGAGCGATCTCTTCTATGATTCTCCGCACTTGTTTCCTTGCAGTTTCCCTTCCTATTTGTTCAAAAGGGAAAAGTTCAAAGTGGCTCTGTCAGCTGAGGGAAAGCTTGCTGAATACTAACCCTCCAGAGCCTGGCTGGTTTGACCTTGACAGAGGAGCCGTAAACGGTTCCATTGCCAACCGGCATGTGTGTTTTGTTAGACCAGGTCGGGAGAGGTCAGAGCTCACCTGAGGCTGGTGGTGCCAAGGGCCGACCTGCCCGTGCAGCAGGGTAATGCATTTTTAAAAGGGACATTCTCGCCTTTGAGTGGGTCTAATATGGTCTCTGTTTAAAAACCTGTCAGAATCCTAAGCACACACTCCATAAAATATAAATAAGTACTTACTGTTTGCAGATGTTGCTTGTTTTTCATAATGTTTGTATTTGAAGTCTTGAATCCTCACTTCCTGTCAGGGTCCCTTATGCCTCTCTCCTCCCATTTCTGAAGGAACAAGGGGGGAACTTCAGAACACATTTCTCAATGAAGACACTTTCTGTCAAACCTGTCGGTGTCTTCGGCACAATTAGCATCCTCTCTCTTTCTTTCTCAGCACAGTTTTATTTCTTACCAAGCTTTACCTGCTCTGTGGAGCACCACCTCTCTCGTTAGCAGCACGGGAGGAGGTTAAGTCATTGGAAAGCCGTGGCTTTGAAGCCCTGAAAGGCACCCCTGTAACTCAATAGGCCTGTAATTTACACGCTTAGATTAATTAGTAAGGATTAGGAGTTAGGATCTATGCGGGAACCACCATTATCATGGGGGTGGGGGAAACTCAGAGATAGGTCTCATATGTCTTTGCCATTTCCACTCCACCCGCAGAGAGTCTGACTGATAAATTCAGGGTGCAGTATGTGGTGGCACAAGCAGTTTGTGCTAGACTACTAACCTCAAGGTCGGTGGTTCAAACCCACCTAGCAGCTCCAGAGAAGAAAGGCAATTTGCCTTGGCAAAGATCATAGCCAAGAAACCCTAAGGGATAGCTCAGCTCAGCAAGACGTGGGTCACCGTGAGTCAGAATGGTTTTGGATTTTGTTTGTTTGCTTTTATTCCTGCATCCAATCCACCTTGTCCCTGAATCTGATCCTAGGACTTACACGAATTGGTCTTCCTCATATCTTTCCTGTTCTGCATCGGGCCTATGGGTCCCCCCAGCCCCCATTTCTGGAGAGCCGAAAAAGAAGAACCCTTTTCTCATTCCTGGCTTAACTTCCTCTCTCCCTCATTGCCTCCCTTCTTGGTTACTTACTGTCTGCTGCCTACTTGAGGGTGATGGGTGAAAGCAGGATCCATCCGGGAAGCCTCTTTTTGCATTATAAAGTCTGAAGTTCATTTATTCCTCAGTATTCCATGGACAGTGTGTGAAGAGAGCTGCGGAAGTTGGTATTTGTTCTGCAGCCCTCCCTTGATGTGCTGAAACATCTTAATAACATACTCTCTGGGGCACCCACTACATGGACTAGGAGAGCAGCACGGGAGCTCTCCCTGCAGTTGCGGAAATCGGCAGTTAATAAGCTCGTCTTCAAAATTTACTTATGTTTACTGTTTATGCAGCTCTCTGCTTAAAAAGTCCGCACAGCCCTTGTTTCTTAGCTCTTTCCTTTCTTTTCTGGGGCAGTGGTGGTTAGAGGACCCCTAAGCCTCGTATTTCTTAGTTCCCAATTCTGATACCAATATTTATCATCAATATCCTCAAGAACTTTAAAGCCTGGGTTTTAAGCTCCCAAATGACTGCTAAGAACCCACTTTAGCCAGAGAGAGAGATTTAGGATGAATATTATTCACCTGGCGCCATAGGATAAGCACTTGACCTCAGGGTTGGTTTGAACCACAAGGTCCGGCGGTTCAAATTCACCAGCCGCTCCTCAGAAACCCTATACAAGGTTGCTATGAGTCAGAGTCAACTCGATGGCACTTAACAACAATTCACCTTAGTATCTATTATTGTTAAGAAGAAGAAGAAGAAAAGAAAGGAAGGAAAGAAGACAGTAAACACACACACACACACACACACACGGGGCCTTCCCTGGGTCCTCTGCTGTTCCGGGAGGCTCTGATTATAAACAGATGCTCAGGACAGCGTGCCTCCATGCTCGAATCAGGTCAGTAGCGTTTTGCTTCATCTTTAAAGCACAGAAACCATAAATCAAGATGAAAATCCTTCAGCCCCAAAGCCTTACCAATTGATACAATTTGAAAATGGGCAGCTGGAGAGGCTGGGGAGAGAGCTGACATGATGGCTTTTATAATAGCAGAACGTTTAAGGTTATAGAAATAAAAGGAAGAGGGTGAAATCTGGCGCGCTGATCTCTGCCTGCAGGCTCTCCCAGCTCACTCGCAGCTCCAGCAATTATTTCTGCTCTGGCTTTCCCCTCCTTTTTTTTCCAGCAGTCTGTTTGAAATGAAGCAGAACCGGGCATGGCAGGCTTATCAGTGTCGTTAGCTGACAGGGCGCCCGGCACACCTGCTTTTACTTGCTGCCTTTTCAGGCACTAATGCCACAGAGAATGTTGCTGGGGTCCTTATAATGTGTAAAGATTCATTTATTTCACCTTTTGAACTTGCCTGACCCACTGGGCTTATGTTGGGGAGGGGACTGGGGGTGAGAGAGGGCTTTTTTTCCCTGGCACTTGAAGAAACTGGCAATTAGGGGTCTGGCCCTGGGGCTGTTGCTAGGATCAAGGCTTAAAAGAGAGGTGGGGGCTCAGCCAGGGAGGCGCTGAGAGTAGGGCTGGGTGTAAGCCACCCAAAGGCGAGTGGGGGATGGGTGGAGCAGAGGTCCTCTGGTTGCTGCCCCTGGCCCTTTTGATTTGAGACCTAGACACATTTACCTAGGGAGAGCCCACCCCACAGAGCATTACACATAATCAAATGAATGCAAGTTTCACTTCATTTAGGGTTATTCTACAGGGATAGACAGTAAGTAGACTCAACTGCTGACTGAAAGGTTGAAGGTTCGAGTCCACCCATAGGCACCTCGGAAGAAAGGCCTGGTGATCTCCTTTCCCAAAATCAGCCATTGAAAAGCCTGAGAGGCACAGTTCTACTCCCACACAAGGGTAGCCACGAGTCAACTTGAAGGCAACAGCGTTTGGTTTTAGGTGAGATATGTTTTGAAAAGATTTTTAAAACTCATTTTGCCTTTGAAATAATTTGGCTGTGAGTACTTTGTTTAATTTACAAGTGGCTGAGATTTCTTGGCAATTAAAATTCCCGGCTTAAAAATTTTTGCAAAGTGAGAAATAGCTACCCTTCAATTGTTTTCCAATATAATGGAATTTTTACGAGTGCTAAATTTAGCCATTAATGAAGTTGATATAATATTAAGTTTTTCAGACATGTAATTAAACACCTATTAATTTCAATCTTGTGGTTTCCTTTGCACATTTTGGAGCCTATACAAAATACATACATATATATGTATATGTATGTATTTTGTATAGGCTCCAAAATATACATATATTGGTGTGGCGCTGTGGGTTAATGCACTGGACTGCAAAGTCATTGAACCACACGGTAGGCGGTTCAAGCTCACCAGCTACCCCTCGGGAACCCTATACAAGGTTGCTATGAGTCAGAACCGACTTGTCGGCACTTAACAACAACAACATATATATTATTTCTATATGAGCTCCTGGGCTAATGCGCTGCACTGCAAAGTCGTTTGAACCACAAGATTCATGGTTCAAACTCACCAGCTGTTCCTTGGAAACCCTATACAGGGTCACTATGGGTCGGAACTGACTCAACGGCACCTAACAACAACAACATATATTAGCACTATGGGCTAATGCAATAGATTGCAAAGTTGTTTGAATTGCAAGGTCGGTGGTTTAAGCTCACCAGCTGCTCCTTGGAAACCCTATACAGGGTCGCTATGGATCGGAATTGACAGCACTTAACAACAACATATATATATATATATATATATATATATATTTGTTGTTACGTGCTGTGGAGTCTGTTCCAACTCATAGTCCAGCGCATTATGATACATACTTATATATATTGTTGTTGTTATGTGCAGTGGAGAAGGTTCCGACTCATACTTTCCGAGACTGTAAATTTTTATGCGATCAGAAAGCCTCATCTTTCTCCCACGGAACAGCTGGTAGTTTCGAACTGCTGATGTTGTAGTTAGTAGCCTGATTTTTTTGTAACCACTATGCTACCAGAGCTCCAGAGCTTATATATGTGTGTGTGCATGTGTATATATATGTATATAGTCTCAAGTATTTCGATACGCCCCCCTCTGAAAAGCTTATAGCTCTCAGGTGCCTAACCCCTCCCCCTATTTATTTATTTATTTGTTTTGCCTTTCTGTGGTGTAGATTTGACTCTTACATTTCCCCCCTTTCCCTTTAAGGTCTCAGTTACTAGAAAAAGTAGTTCTTGTTGGTGGACATCAAGCTCTTACTCGACTTTGTTTCTGTTTCTCATGATGTGTTTTTCATGATTATTACTGGAGAGCATGGGGCAGAGCCCTCAACCTCTGCCTGGAAATCAGGGACTTGCTTCATTGCTTGAGTTTTTAAAGACATAGCTGTATCAGGGATCTGTTGTTTATGCCTCACTCGCATCATCCCTTTTTCTGTTGATAGAATTCTGATTTTCCCTAGGGAGAATGACCTACACCCTTGTGTGTCTCCAGGGGTGGGCACATGACACAGGTTAACCAATTAGAGCATTCCATCAGTCTGGCCACAATGAGTGGTTCCAGGATTTCTATAACTGTTTGAGAATAGGAACCTTCTTTGTATGCCACCTTGCTGCTGTAGAGAGCTGCCGGCAGAACCACTACCTAGAAAGACTGCTTGAGAATGAAGTACTTGCAGAGGAAAACAGAAAGAAGAGTTTGAGTCTATGAAACTGTGTCTTAATACCATGAGAGCTCCTGGATCCAGCTATGCCTGAAACCATAATGCTAGACTTTCCCTAAAATAATCAGTTATGTGAACTGACAAATTCTTCTTTTGCTTAAGTCACTTTTACTTGGCTTGTTGTCAGTTGCAACCAAAAGAATCGTGACCATTACATATTCTGATATCACTAAGAGGCATGGCTAACAGGAGAAATTGTATTTTGGAACAGCTGCAGTCAACTGAAATTTGCGGTAAAGTAAATTTCCTTTACTGCAGCTGTTCCAAAATCTTTGTATCCATTATCTCACTTTGTCCTCACTGCAACCTCTATGGATTTCTTACCATCTGAAATTCGATTTATTTGAATCTTGACATTTTTTACATTAGTTAGAATCTCTACTAAAATGCAAATTCCAGTTCATGTTTAGGTAATCAGACTCCTTAGAAGATGTATTTAGAAGGAATTTGGGGAGGCTGGAGGATAGCAGTAGGTATCAAATAAGGAAAGATTTGCTATGTCACAATTATTTCAAGACTTCACCTTGTCAAAGGAAAACAGATCTATTTATTGTTGTTGTGAAGTGCCACCAAGTCGGTTCTAACTCAGAGTGACCCTGTATAGGGTTTCCAAGGAGCAGCTGGTGGGTTTGAACCACTGACCTTTTGGTTAGCAGCTTATTGTGAAATAAGAGGGTCCTGGATTATTTTGCTGGTTTTGTGCTTCTATATGACTGGTGTGATGCTATGGGATAAAGCACTAAACTGCAAGGTTGGTTTGAACCACAAAGTTGATGGTCCAAAGTCACCATCTGCTCCTTGGAAACCCTATACAGGGTCGCTATTAATTGGAACCCACTTGATGGCACTTAACAACAACATGACTTGTAGTGGTGGTTGTGTGTTGTGGAGTCTGTTCCAATTCATAGCAACCCTGTATAGGGTTTCCGAGGCTGTAAATCTTTACGGGAGCAGAAAGCCTCATCTTTTTCCTGAGGAACAGCTGGTAGATTCAAACTACTAACCTTGCAGTTAGCAGCACAACTCATAACCTATTACTCTACCAGGGTTCCTTTCTGCATGACTAAGTTATTTTATCTAGAAATCACCAACCCATTCTCTTCCATAATCCCCCTCTCCATCCCTGCTCCCCCCATGCTTTTTACAGCTCTCACTCATCACCAAAGCACAAGAATCTCAGAGATTTCAGGAGATGCTTCATTAACAGTGACTGATTTGGTTTCTTGGTTCCTCTATTGACAAACTCCAAAGGAACCCAATCAAGTCTTTGACCTTGTGGTGAGGACAGGTACCTGTGCCGCCATCTGGTCTGCTTCCCAGGCTATCCAAATGGTGATTGTTGTTACTGTTGTTAAGTGCCATTGTGTTGGTTCCGATTCATAGAGACCCTGTGTAGGGTTTCTAAGGAGCAGCTGGTGAGGTGAGCTGCCGACCTTGTGGTTCAAACCAACGTTATGGGCCAGTTTTGTTATCCCAAGCACCACACCAGGACTCAGGTGCTCAAAAAGTCTGAGCAGAAACAACAATTGCCTTTCTTTTAGTCTTCAGTAAGTCTATCAGTTCTGTGGGCCCTACAGCCTTTCAATCTCATTCCACCTCATTCTTGTAGAAGCCACATGGTGTTTCACACTCCATGGTTCTCGCCAGCCATCCGAAGTCCGCCATTTTCCTCCTTCCTACTAGTAACTGTTTTGCTGTCTCACTGCTGCTGAAGCGGCCGCACGCAGTACACCGTCTCTCTCACTTCTCCGCTGAGTCCCCACTCATTGTGCTTTCATTACAGAGCAGGTCTAAGTTTATGTTCTTCAGACTCTCCAGAGAGATTAGTGTATCCACTTTTCGTATTTCAGTCATTCGTTCTCTCACTTCTTCTTAGATCTTAGAACTCAGGCATGGATTCAGAATCCAGTCTTTTCAGTTGGTCTGGGCTGGGCAACCATCTGAACAGTAGACAGACCTCTCCCACACTGACCTGTTCTCAGCGTACCCCAGGTCTTCACTCTGGTTCTCTTTCCCAGAGGCTGAGGTCTTTCCCAGGAAACCCTCAGACCCAGAGCAGCTCACCCTTGGTGCTGAATGCTCTGCGAGAGCTACATAAACCCAGATTGAGGTCTCCAATGGAGGAAGTCAGTCTTCCTGGTCCTGTTCATTGTTGTTAAGTGCTGTTGGGTCCATTCTGACTCATAGCGAGCCTGGATAGGGTTTTTAAGGAGTGGCTGGTAGGCTTGAACCACCAACCTTGCGGTTAGCAGTCCAATGCTTATCCATCAGTGTCACACCAGTACTGGGGCCCTCTTGAAGTTCGAAAGACTCTTGTGTCAGAAAGACATGTCCCTCAAATATAAAATGAATCCTTTGCCGTTCTCCAACTTAGTAATTTCAGGGGTTCAGCATTCTTTGTTAAGGAGCCCTGATGGCATAGTGGGTTACACACTGGGCTGATAATCACAAGGTCAGCAGTTTGAGTCTCCTCAGGAGAAAGCTGTGGCTTTCTGCTCCTGTAAAGATGTATAGCCTATACAGATGGCTGTGAGTTGGAATTGGTTTGATGGCACACCGACAGATCTTTGTTGAGGACATGCCTTTCCAATGGTTCTGTTTTCTACACCAGGATTTGTGGTAAGATTTGTTTAATTATTAAATGCAGCAATTGCCAAGTAGAACTATGTACCAGTTGACTTCAATCTGGATCCCATCCCTTGTGGAATCTCATTCTTGTAGATACTATATAGTTCACAGTTTATAGGCTTGAATTCTGAATATTTGTTGGGGTGAAATGTCTTAACCTGCTGTTGTGGGCAGGGAGTGAATTCAGCCTCGTGTGGTCTAGGCATGTCTATGACTGCATTGTGAATTCATATGTGGCCAGTTCTTGTGAAATAACCTTGGCAAGGTAATGACCATCACTCATTTTATTTTATTACTTTTTAAAAGATTTTATTTCATCTGGCTTTGGCTAAAGGAAGGGACTGACTTGCATTTCCTGCTTATGTTTGATCTCCAAAAGTCCCTTGGTGGGGGGAATGATACTAGGTAAAAATCATCTAAATTAAAAAGGAAGTTTACTAAGAGACCTTGACAAATTCAGAAAAGAGAATATCTATGTTTGACAGTTTGGCCATCCTGATTTTTGACTTTTGTACCGATGATTAGTGAAGGAAGTCTGGAGAAGACCTGAAGAAGATTTATTGGTCATGGTGTTGTTGTAGCGAAGTTACATCAAGTCGGTTCCAACCCATAGCGACCCTGTGTAGGGTTTCCCAGGAGCAGCTGGTGACCTTGAACCACCCACCTTGCAGTTCAAATGACTTTACAGTCTGATGTGTTAGCCCACACGGCCATACCAAGACTCTATGTTGGTCATAGTGAGTGGTTTTTTATTTTGCAAATGAACTGATGGCTAAGATTTAGTGTCTTAGTAGATAATTAGAATAGAAAGTCAAATTAGTGATGGAATTTAAGGTTCTCTAAACCTAAAAGAAGCCTTCTTAGGCCTGTTTTAGTACCTAAATTTATGAGTCTGGAACTCAGCATGGCATTGTCAGGGAGTGGGGTTAATGGGAAGGGGACCACCCCTAGGAAAGTGCCTAGTCTAAGCAAAGAAAGACTTAGGAACAGATATTTGGTGCTAGGACAGAAGGTAGCATAGTGCACTGGAAAGCAATGTGGGTTTGAAACCCATCTCAGAACCTGTTAGTTCTAATTATAAAATAGATTGCTTTCTAAATGTCTGTTTATCCAGATGCATGGATAAACAAAATGTACAATAATACATACAATACAGTGGTAGTCTGTGATGAAGAAAAATGAAATCCTAGTACATGCTACAACATGGATGAGCCATGAACACATTGTGCTGAGTGAAGCAAGTCAGGAAGAAAAGGAAAAACAAAAAAGATTTGATCTCATGTATCTGAAATATGTAGAATAGGCAAATGTACAAAAAAACAAAGTTTACTACCAGAAATAGTTGTTGTTGTTGTTAAGTGCCATCTAGTTGGTTCTGACCCATAGCGACCCTGTATAGGGTTTCCAAGGAGCAGCTGGTGAGCTTGAACTGCCAACCTTGCAGTTCAGACGGCTTTGCAGTCTGGCGCATTAACCCACGGTGGAACGGGTAAAAGGGGGTCATTGCTTGTGGAGCACTAAATTTCTGTTAAAGGTGATAGAAAAGTGGAGAAAAAGAAAATGATGGCTGCCTACATGACTAGAGTAATTAATTTCACTGAATTATACATGAAAAAACCTTGAAATGGGCAACTGTTTTGTTTTATAGCTATATAGTAGTTATGTGCAGTATAGTTGGTTCCCACTCACAGCGATCCAAGGCTGTAAATCTTTCCAGGAGCAGAAAGCCTCATATTTCTCCTATGGAACTGCTGATAGTTTCAAAGTGCTGACCCTTAGGTTAACAGCCCAACTCACAACCACTACACTGCCAGACAGAGCTCTCTCTATATATAGTCCACAATAAAACAAATAATTTTTTAAAAACATAGAGAAAGAGAAAACTACACAATAATTTGCAAATTGTCGCTTACTTTGGCAAAGTTTTTTTTTTTTTTTTTTTTAACTTATCTAAAAATGAACAAGTTAAAATGAAATGGAAAAGCAGGTTATTCCTTTTACCGGTTATTACAAAAGAAAGAGTTATGTTTTACAGGAACAAAATACATATCCTATCCCACTCACTTGGGAAGAAATATTCTGAACACTTTCATGGTTATCATTCCAAATCCCCTTTTACATATGCAAACATACTTATGTGACAAAAGTAAGACTATGCATGGCATTTTGCAATGCCCTCTTTTCTCTTACATTATTGTTCACATTGTGAATTGAAGCCATTGTTTTAGTGGTTATAAAGTGTCCCATTGTATGGATATACCTTATTTGTCCTCTTTTATTTTGAATATATTATTCAAGTTTATTCACCAACCACTAAAGCCAGTAATGGTGAAATTGAAGAATTCTCTCACTTCTTCTGTGCAAAATGATAAAATACATAATGAAGATGCATTGATAATTACTGGTGATTGAAATGCAAAGGTTGGAAACAAAGAGGAAGGATCAGTAGTTGAAAAATGTGGCCTTAGTGATAGAAACAATGCTGGAGATTGCATGATAGAATTTTGCAAGACTAATGACTTCTACATTGTAAATACCTTTTTAAAACAACACATGGATCTCACCAGATGTAATACACAGAAATCAAATTGACTATATCTGTGGAAAGAGATGGTGGAAAAGCTCCATATCACCAGTCAAAACTAAGTCAGGGGCAGACTGTGGAACAGACCATAAATTGCTCATATGCAAGTTTAGGTTGATGCTGAAAAAAATGAAAACATGTCCATGAGAGCCAAAATATGGCCTTGAACATATCCCACCTGAATTTAAAGATCATCTCAAGAACCGATTTGATGCATTTGACACTAATGATCGAAAACCAGAAGAGTTGTGGGAAGACATCAAGAATATCATACAGGAAGAAAGTCAAAAGTCATTAAGAAAACAAAGAAGAAAGAAAAGACCAAAATAGATGTCAGAAGAAACTCTGAAACTTGCTTTCTAGCATAAAGATGCTAACACACATGGAAGAAATGAGGAGGTAAAAGAGCTGAACAGATCATTTCAAAGGTTAGCTCAAGAAGACAAAATATATAATATCCCATTTGCCATTTTAACAATTTGAAGTGTACAATTCAATGATGTTAATTTGATTGCCCGTGTTGTGCAACCATCACCACTGTCAATTTCCAAGAGCTTTTCATCACAGAAACAGAAACTTAGGTCCCTTAAGCCAAAGAGCCCCATCCCTTCATAACTATTAGTACACTTTTGTTTCTATGCATTTGTCTATTTCAGAAATTTCATGTAAGTGGGATTGTACAATATTTGTCTTTTTTTTTTTTTTTTTTTACAATATCTGTCTTTTTGCATTTAAGTTATTTCACTCAACATGATGTCTTCAAGCTTCAGCCATTTCATAGCATATATTAGAACACTGGACTTCTGATGTGGCATTGTAGGATCAGAACAGGGCTGAGAACCACAAGGTTGGCAGTTCAAACCTATCAGCTACTCCTCAAAAACCCTATACAGGGTGGCTATTAGCCAGAACCGACTCCATGGCACTTAGCAAAAACAAAAATGAGAACATTACTTATCTTTATGGATGAAAAATATTCTTTTGTATGTATATACCAAATGTCTGTTGATGGACACCCGGGTTGTTTCCATCTTTGTTCAATGCTGTTTAAGTATCTATTTTAGTTCTTGTCCTCCTGGCCTTAGTAATATACCTGGAAGTAGAATTGCTATTGCTGTTATTGATAGGTGCCGTTGAGTTGGTTCTGACTCATACTGACCCTGTCTGTATAGGGGTTCTGAGGAGTGGCTGGTGGGTTTGAACCACAGATCTTGTGGTTAGCAGTCCAGTGCTGATCCTACAGTGCCACATCAGGACGGGAATTGCTGGATCATATTTTGATTCTGGACTTCTTGTGTGGCACTGTGAATCAGCACTGGGCTGTGAACCACAAGATTGGCAGTTCAAACCCACCAACTGCTCCTCAGAAACCCTATATAGGGTCGCTATGAGTTGGAACCCACTCGATGGCACTTAACAACAACAACATTTTGATTTTACGTTTAACTTTTTGAGGAAGGTGATGTTTTGATTAATTCAAAACCTGAATATTTAATATATGAACTAATTATACTTGCAGTGACCCTCCACTTTGAACAGAAAAAGAAGAAAATATCTTGGCATACATAGTTGTAAACACATATCTGCCCCAATCATCTCTATCTGTCACTGATTTGTTCAAGTTCTAGGTGTTATGGGAAATAATGAGCATTTATTGGTCACTCACTTCTAAGGATGTAACACACATGATCTCATTTTATTCTAATAACATCTCAGGGAGGCATGTACTCTTAATAACTTCAGTTTACATTCCTATGAGAAAAGAGAAACCCAGAGAGGTTAAGAATTCTCTCAAAGTTCTTGAAAGCTAGTGTAAAGAAACATGTAGCTAGAGGGGTCTCCATCCATATTCAGGGACTGTTAGTAGGTCTTTGATTTGGAGTCCTGGTGTGGCACTGTGGGTTAATGCATCAGACTGCAAAGACATTTGAACTACAAGGTCGGCAGTTCAAACTCACAAACTGCTCCTTGGAAACCCTATACAGGGTCACTATGAGTCAGAATCGACTCGACAGAACTTCACAACAACAACAACAACAGGTCTTTGAGGGTGGTGGAAGGGAAAGAGTAGAGACAAGAAATGAGGTGTACCAAGGCTACATCCCCTTGGATCTTCAATATAGGACAATAGGGCAAACGACTGTCTTAATAAAGGATTGAATCAGTTTATTCCTTGTTCTATTCCAAAAATGATTTGAGAAAGGATAACAAGTAGAAATTTCTGTAGGAGAGGTAAGGAGATGGTAAGGCTAATGGTGGGGTGGGTCAGGATGGTGGTTCTCAGTGTTGCCAGTTAT
This sequence comes from Chrysochloris asiatica, assembly GCF_000296735.1. Taxonomy (NCBI): domain Eukaryota; kingdom Metazoa; phylum Chordata; class Mammalia; order Afrosoricida; family Chrysochloridae; genus Chrysochloris; species Chrysochloris asiatica. The sequence continues at coordinate 2,731,617 of NW_006408573.1, forward strand.
GATAATTTTGCTAGCCAACATTCACCCTCCTGACTAGTCCCCCCTTTCCCGACTGTATAGGGATGATTTGTGTAATGAATAGGATATTGTACAGATGATAATAGACAACTTCCTAGACTAGGGTAGATACAGCATTGTGGCTTCTACCACTCTCATTGGGTCATTTGCTCTGGCAGCAGCTGGCTGCCATATCTGAGATCATTCCGGCTACCCTTTGGGGTGGTCTGTGTGGTGGGAGTGAGATCTTCTGCCAACTATCGAATGAATAAATCACCTTGGAAATGGAGTTTCCAATCCCTCTCCACTCTTCAAATGATTGTAACTATGACTAACATGATGCCAACCTCATGAAAGAGCCTCAGACAAGAACCAGTCCCAATGCCAGCTCCTGAATTCTTGACCTAGAGAAGCTGTGTGCGATGTAACGCTCACTGGTTTTATTCAGCTACTGAATTTGGGGTATGAAAAATTTAGGGTTAGTTATTTATGCAATAGATATTCTATAGGTTGTTGTTGTTAAGAGGTGTTGAGTAAGTTCCGACTCATAGAAATCCAGTATAGAAATTCCAAGGAGTGGCCAGTGAGGTTGAACTGCCGATCTTGCACTTCAAACCAACCTTTCACTCCAGCGCTTGTCCTATATTGCAACACCATACTAAAATTATGAAAACGACTTATTCTCTGGTACATTTTGTTGTTGTTAAGTGCCATTAAGTTGGTTCCAATTCATAGAGACCCTGTATAGGGTTTCCAAGGAGCAGCTGGTAAGCTTGAACCAGTGACTTTGTGGTTCAAACCAACTTTGCATTCTAATGGATTAGCCCACAGCACCACACCGGGCCCACTAAGCCCACTGTAATGTTTCTTTCAGAATGGCAAAACAAGAGTCACAGAGTAGATGGGAGACACATGTTAACTTAGGTGATGGGGTAGGCAGTATACAACAAGAAGGAAGTTGGCAGAGTAAAGATAAAGGTAGCAGAAAACACGGGAAGAAATGCAAGGGTTAAAGTATATAGAGGTCACTACTATCAACTGATGGTACATGGAGGGGATTGCAATCATTGTAATGAAACAAAGTATATGATTTGATGAATGTAAATCCGATGGTCTGTTCTGTGAACCTTCATTCCATTTACAACAAAAAGTTAAAAGACAAACAACATAATCATTGGAGGATGAGCTTTAAGCTTAAGGAGTGTTTTATTTTAGCACAGAGTAAAGGAAGCTCACAAGATAGTCTTTACATACCTAGAATATACTCTCTTTACCTAAGACTGTCGCACAACTCAAAATGAAGAGAAGCAGCTTTAAACAAACATCCATTAAAAATCGGAACATCGAATGTACGAAGTATGAACCCAGGAAAATTGGAAATTGTGAAAAATGAAGTGGAATGTGTAAAAATTTATATTCTAGGCACTAGTGAGCTGAAATGCACTGGTATTGGTCATTTTGAATCTGACAATGACATGGTTTACTATGCCAGGAATGACACAGATTAAAGAGGAATGGTGTTGCATTTATCACAAAAAAGAATATTTCAAGATATGTCTTGAAGTACAACGCTATCTGTAATATGATCATATCCATATACCTACAAGGAAGACCAGTTACTACAACTATTATTCAAATCTATGCACTAAAGCCAATGATGATGAACCACTAAAGCCAATGATGATGAAATTGAAGCATTCTACCAAGTTCTTCAGTCTGAAATTGACCAAAAATGTAAGCAAGATGTGTGATACTTACTGTTGTTGATTGGAATACATAGGTTGGAAACAAAGAGGGAGAAGCAGTGGTTGGGAAATATAGCCTTGGTGATAGAAATGATGCTAGAGATCATGTGATAGACTATTGTAAGACCAACAACTTCTTCATTGCAAATACTTTTTTAAACAACATAAAAGATGGCCATAACATGGACCTCATTAGATGGAATATACAGAAATCAAATTGACTACATCTGTGAAAAAAGATGGTGGAAAAGCTCCATATCATCAGCGAAAACAAGGCTGGAACAGACCGTCAATTTCTCATATGCAATTTCAGGCTGAAGCTGAAGAAAACTAAAACAAATCCACCAGAGCCAAAATATTACCTTTAACATATCCCACCGGAATTTAGAGATTATCTGGAGAACAGATTTAAAGCTTTAGACACTAATGACCAAAGACCAAAAATGTTGTGGGATGACATCAAGAACATCATACAGGAAGAAAGCAAAAAGTCATTAAGAAGACAAGAAAGAAGGAAGAGACCAGAACGAATATCAGAAGAGACTCTGAGACTTGCTCTCCAGTGTAGAGATGCTAAAGCAAATGGAAGAAATGAGGATGTAAAAGAGCTGAATAGAAAATTTAAAAGGTCAGCTCAAGAAGACAAAGTCAAATATTGTAACAAAATGTGCAAAGACTTAGAGTTAGAAAACCAAAAGGGAAGAACATGCTCAGCTTTTCTCAAGCTAAGGGAACTAAAGGAAAAAATTCAAGATTCACCAGCAATATTGAAAGATTCTATATGCAAAATATTGAATGATGCCAAAAGTATCAAGAGAAGATGGAAGGAATACACAATCACTGTGTCAAAAAGAAATGGGTGATGTTCAACCATTTCAAGAGGTAGCATATGATTAAGAGCCAATGATACTGAGGGAAGAAGTACAAGGGGCATTGAAGGTATTGGCAAAGAACAAGGCTCCAGGAATTGATGGAATACAAATGGAAATCTTTCAACAAACTGATGAGGCACTGGAGGCACTCACTCATCTATGCTAAAAAATTTGGAAGACAGCTAATTGAAAGAGATCTAGATTCGTACCCAATCCAAAGCCAGGTGACCCAATGGAATGTGGAAATCATTGGGCAATATTCATATCTCATGCAAGTAAAATTTTGCTAAGAATGATTCAAAAACTGCTGCAACTGTATATTGACAGAGAATTTCCAGAGGTTCAAGCTGGATTCAGACAAGTACGTGGAATGAGGGACATGATAACTGACAGTCAAAGATGTGTCTTGGCTGGAAGCAGAGAATACCAAAAAGATGTTTACC
>NW_006408573.1:2738188-2744590 GCF_000296735.1 Chrysochloris asiatica
AAGGGTGAATAATTGTTACCAGGACTGATTGTGAGGACTGGAAATGTAAAGGTGACATTTTATAGCAAGGAGGGGAGTGATCAACCTTTCATTCTAGGAGTGGACCATCAATGGAGAAGAGCAGAGAGCGGGACATCACCCAGAGGAGCAGCTAGGTCTGAGACTGCGACAGAGAGGATGATGTGAAGAGATGGAGTGGCTGGGGACTAGGGATCTGGAGAGAGAGAGGGGCTGTGTGCTGAGGACCGTTAGGGGAGGGCGGGGCAGGATTGCAGGGTGTACCCTTTGGTTGGGTGATGATGCATGGATGGGATGGTAACTAGGGCAATGAGACAATGTATGATAGAATGAATGTAAAACTAATGTTCCCCCATGTAGACTATTACACAATACACAATAAAACATTAAAAAAAAAAATCTAATGATGTTTGCATTAGGAAAATCTGATGCTCAACCTCTTTAAAATGTTGAAGAGCAAAGGTGTCAGTTTGAGGGCTAAGGTGCACCTAACCCAAGCCATGGTATTTTCAATAACCTCATGTGCGTGTGAAAGTTGGACAGTGAATAAGGAAGACCATAGAAAAATTGATGCATTTGAGTTATGGTGTTGAAGGATGATGTTAAAAGTACCATGGACTTCCAAAAGAACAAACCAATCTGTGTTACAAGAAGTACAGGCAGAATGCTCCTTGAAAGCCAGGATGGCCAGACTTTGTCTCTCATACTTTAGACATATTATCCGGAGGGACCAGTTCCTGGAGAAGTACATCATGCTTGGTAAATTGGAGGGTTGGAGAAAAAGAGGAAGACCCCTAACAAGCTGGATTGGCACAGTGGCAGCAGCAATGGACTCAAGCATAGGAACAATTGTGAGGTTGGCACAGGACCAGGTAATGTTTCATTCTGTGGTGCTTAGGGTCGCTATGAGCTGGTACTGATTTTATGGCACTTAACAACAACAATAATTCCACCATCTCTAAACTTTGGTGCCAGCTGCCTCACATGGATGTGGCCAAGCTTGGGCAAGGGGGAACCTTCAAAGAGCAGATGAGTGTCGCCTAGAAAGAGTAACATACAAAGCTTGAGAGAGCTGGGGCTAGTGAGGGAAGCCAGAACTGTAAGAATAAGAGAAATCTGTTTCCCTCACTGGTCTTTGAGCCACCTGGGGATCAGGACTATAGTCTGACTGTTTTATTGCTCCCGCCCCTACTTTGTAATCCACTTCTTAGATGCCAGTGTTCAACCAGATCCTGTTGATGGATCCTGTGGTTGTTTCCATTCTTTTGCTGTTATAAATAATGCTGTAATGAATATATTCTGGAATTTTGTGCCTTGCATATGCCTATGGTTAATTCTTGTTATGGGTCCTTTACTTTCTGCATTTGGGGGGAGATCCCGATTATGGCAAGAGTCCTGGGAGCTGCAAAGTAAAGAAAACGAAAGCAGCTAGGAGTAATTTCAGTTAGACGAGCAAATTCACGTCCTGGGCTGGGGAATGAAGAAGTCCATTCCCCATTGCCACCCCAAATCTGGGTCCCATTTAAAAGAAATAAAAGGCTTTGTGGAGGGGTATGACCCTGATGGATCAACCTATCAGCTACATACTAGTGTTGCTTGTGTATTGTGTGTGTGTGTGTGTTTGTGTATGTGCCAGGGGACCTTTCCTCTTGCAGTGCCCTGAACTGCCTTCTGGTGTCACCAGAGCATACCTCCTCTAGAAGAAAGAAGTGATTGGACACTGAGGAAGGACATCTGTGGGGCATTCCATAGGCTCCCACTGTGATCTGACAGGAACCCTGGGTCTTTCCCCAGGCAGCCACTGCAGGCCTGGCTGTACCGGGTTCCACTCTCACCAGGACAGGGATAGCAAGGGTCACCACAGCGTGAGTGCTCGGAGCCCCAATGCTGCAGGGGCAGCATGGAGGGCACCGGAAGAAATGCTGTCTTCAGAGCAGGTGACTGTCACCTGTTCTCTGTTGGGTTGGTTTTGAGAAACCATTTGTTGTCAGGAGTAATTAATGTGAACCAATGTGGGCAGCTCACAACTGAATTTCACATGCCAGGCCAAATTGTTTAACAACTTGGAGCTGTTGGGTTTTATGTCTCACCCTCCCACCACGCCATCCCAACTGTCTGCATTCACCTTGCAGCTTCCTATTGGAATGTGTACTTAATCCCAAGCAGTGTCTTGCCTTCCCTGTTGCTTTCTGGATGCTGGTGGGCACATTGTTTCAGGAATGGGAACCAGACACCAGCAACCACCATGCCTGATGTCTTTTGCCCGACAATGAGCTCTAATGCACACAGCATGTCCCTCTGCGATGTGCACAGACGGGTGTGGTTAACCCAGCCAGCCACACAGCCTTGTTGGGGAACCGCTGCCCCTCCCTAATCAGCAATTAATCTATGGTTGTGACAGCAGTGTGGAACCAGGGTAGTGGCTGGGATTTTCTTCCTGGGTGGCGGGTGTCCCCAGGACCCAAGAATCTCTGGGAGAAGAGTTGCTGGGGATGCTTCTGTGAGGAAGTGCCAAGGGCCTCAGTCTGGATGTTTCATCGTTTCACATGGGACCAAGCAGTGAGGGCTAAGGTTTGACCTTCCGCAGGTAGCCCTGTTCTTTTTCCAGTTCTGTCTCTCCTCAGTATGGGAATGCACTCTCCCCAGCATACCTGGAGGTGAGCTCAGTCCTTGGGAGACACAGGAGCTGAAAACCAGGCAAGGGCCCAAACCAAAGGCTTCTGCGGAGTCCCTAACCTTCCAGGCTGACTTTTATTTGGTTCCTATGGGAAGGGAGGCGGGAGGTGGGGTGCCGGGAAGCTGACAGCGTGTTCAGACTTGAGTGACAAGGAGGAAGAGAAAGAAGAGAACCAGAAAGAGGGAGAAGAGGAAGCATGAAGACAAAAAGGAGGAAGAGAGAGCTTTGGACAATATGAGAAAGTCCAAGGAAGTGCAGCTCCACATGAGATAACTTCTATGATTTCACGCTGAAAATAATATGAAATTAAAACTTGTTTCAGGGTGCCAGAGTTTTGGGCCCAGGAGCGGCCTCCTTCCATGACTGCAGATCTGTTCTATGTGGAGAGATAATCACAGCTTCCCAATGACTGTGGGAGGAAAGAGTGAAGGGGCTTTCAAAGCTTTGTGGCCAGAGCTTGCCAGAAGGCGAGCAGTGTGGGGACATTGGTGTGGGCAACAAAGGAAAGAAGGAAAAGACAGCCGAGGACCACGGTTTCCTGTGACGCTCACGATTGTTGTGAGGGCCTAGAAATTTGCAGCGTAGTGCAATCCACCAAAGGACTTCTGAGGGACTTCCAACCCACATTTGTTTCTGTTTAATCTGGCCCTGTTTACTCCAGCCTCGCCACCCACTCACGCAGCCCTCTGAGAGACGGGAGATAGACAATCTGGTCGACAGTGTGTACGGGCCCTTTTGTGCTCTTTGGTTGGAAAGGTCTCTTGTGCCTCTCAGAGCACACTCTGAGAGGGAGATTTGTTCCCTTAATTGATAATGAATATCAAAAGGTCATATTTACATCGTGAGCTGGGCGGGAATCTATGTGTGTGTGTGTCTGTGTGTGCAAACAGTAGGAGCAGGAGGTGTGAGTGGAGAGTCCTTAGAGGGGGAGGAGTAAGAAATGGCAGAACTGAAAAAGGAGAAAAGGTGGAGAGTGTGTGGGAGAGCAGAACAATAGTAGAAGATGGGAGCAGATGGAGAGAAGAAGGACAGACGGGGGAGGCCAGCAGTGTAGCAGAAAGCAGAAAATGGCCAAATGAAAGACCTCTCACACAGTTGGGGATATGTCTGCTTTAAACGTCAGTCCTCTGATAGACCACTCCCAAGGCAGGAGTAGAACCATTGGCCTGCTGGACAATTTTTCAAATACTCACAATTTGCTAAGGTGAAGTGCAAATCGGGTCACATCACTCTCTTATTCAAAGCTACTTAATGACTGTCACTGACCTCAAGAATCCATTGAACTCAAGAGAATATTAGGTACATCTCCATGTAGTTCTGATGTTTGGGCCCTGCCTACCTTCCACCTTGCACACCATGCTGTTCCTGGTTAAGTTCTACTCAACTTTTGCAATCCCATTTCCTCCGGAAGCTGTATGTGTTTCCTGTAAGTGGGCCTTGGTCTCCTTCTATGTCATGAATGAGTCCACTATCCAGACTTACCGTGTCTGCTCGAACTGCCTGTTGAGTTGTCTGTCTCTCCCATGAGGGAGGGGCCTGTTCTAGTCACCATTGTATGGCACTATTTGTTTGTATAGGGACCTGGCATTCAGTACATATTTATGACTCAGATGTTGTTGTTAAGTGTCGTAGAGTCAATTCTGATTCATAGCGACCCTGTATAGGGTTTCTGAGGAGTTGTGGGTGAGTTTGAACTGTCAACCTTGTGGTTCAAACCGAGCTTGCAGTTGAGAGCTTATCCTATACCAGGCCACACCAGGACTCTTTGTAAGTCAGACAGAGGCATTCTAATGTTTTCTAGTAGATTCACCAGCCCCTTCCAGCCCCTCCACGGGAGAAAGATGAGACTATCTGCTCCCATAAAGCTTTACAGCCTCAGAAACCCCATACAGAGTGACTATTAGCCAGAATTGACTAGTAGCTCACCAAACCAGACCAAATCATGGGTTTGGTCTGGTTTGATCAGCAGTCTTCCTTATTCTTATAACTGGAGGGTTTGTGACCTTTTGGGGGTAAAGACCTAAAGAACAGTGCATCTCCTTTCTGTTTGAAGCTTATTAAAGGGGAACAAAATAAACCTTGGTTTCCTTCTGGCTACGGTTTGGTTGACAAACCAAAGAGCAGACACAGAAGTTGTCTGTGTTCTGGGGTGGCAGCACTGAGCACCCCAAGAGAGCAGTCAGATGAGCCTCCTTTAACATCACTCATGACACTGGGAAGGATGGAAGGACAGAAGGACAGGAAGTTGCAGGCGGCAATGAGCCTTAGGTAGAACCACCACAGCCACAGTGAACACACACCTGCTTTCTGCGCTCGGCAGCCTAACTTTCAAACAAATTGATGCTTTCTGAGGTCATTGACAATGAAAGGTGAGACTCAGATATTTGGGGACACTGCTTTCCAGCTGGTGCTCTGATTGGAGAGCCCAGCTCCTTGTCTGAGGGGAGAGAACTGATGAGGAGCAGGGAAATCCAGTTCCTGCTCACATGGAAGAGGGGGGTTATCAGTGCTGGAAGTGAGCAGTGTGTGTGTGTTTTGACACTTTCCCCCTGCCCTTCCAAATGCCTTTTTTTTTTTTTCTAATGTTTTATTGTGAATTATATAATAGTTTACATGGGAGAACTTTAGTTTTACATTCATTCCATCGTATATCATCTCACTGCCATGGTTCCAATGCCCACCATGCATCATCAACCACCCAAAGGGTATATCCCAGAAATCCACTCCCTACACTTCCCCCTCCTCCCAACAGTTTCGGCCCACAGTCCCTTTCCCTCTCTGGGTCCAAAGTCCCCAGTTGCTTCATCACTCCGCGTCATCATCTCTGTCTCCATCTCAGGCATCTCTGTTTCTCTGGGTAGGGTCCCGCTCTCGGCTCTTCTCCGTTGATCGTCCCAGAGGCCTCCGCTCCTATCCTGGAGAATCAGTCACTCCCTTCCTTGTTACAAAACTTCTACCTTTGCATTTCCAACCCTCATAATCCGTCCTAATAAGCATTATTCACTACAGTATCATGAGTTACCTACCCATCTGTATCTCCTTTCATCAGCTCCGCCCAGACAGATTGAATAGTACCTTCTGAAGATTCTGCCTTCTGCCATGCTCCCTAGCACCAGGTTCACTCTTGAAAGCTTGTAAGCCAGTCACTTCTTGCCTTTGTAGTCCTCCCCTCCCCATTTGAGTATCCAATGTCCAACCTGCCCTTCTCCATCCACTCTGTGTGTGTGTGGGTGTGTGTGAATGTTTCTTGCTGTGAGGATTTGTTCCCTCTTTTGAGTTGCTGCTCCATAGATATAGGTCAAGTTCATCAGACTATATCAGCTCACTCTTTTTCTTTTTCCCCCTCTTCTTTCCTCTCCTGATTGATCTCCAATCATCCAGTCATCCGGTCCAGGTCACGTGGGTATCATCTGCAAGTGTGGGCGCTCCTGTGCATATGTCCTCTCTTCCCGTCAGCCGGTAGCTCCACTCTCCTCTCGAGTCCTCTGTGGCCACACCACTGTCTCTGGGCCCAAGAGTCCCCAGGCCTCTTCACACTGCTTGCCAACCATGTCCCCAACAGGGTCCACAGAAGTCCACTGAACATTGTAGGGCTTAGCTTGCTGTTTCATTGCTGCTTTTACCCCACTTCCCCCCATCGGTGATGTGTGTGGTCACCAATCAGAGCGTGTATTTCCATTGAGTCTTAGTCTTGGAAGGGGGTTTGC
>NW_006408573.1:2747060-2753852 GCF_000296735.1 Chrysochloris asiatica
ACTCAAAGGCATCAATTCTTCTACGATCTTCCTTATTCACTGTCCAGCTTTTGCATCCATATGAGGTTATTGAAAATACCATGGCTTGGGTCAGGAACAACTAGGCATTGGGGATCCATCAAAGAATAAAGAGAACATATTATTTCTAATAATATTATAACATTAAACAGTTATGAGCAGTTAGTATGAGGGTGAGTTAAAAATGTTCAAAGACCTAGAGTTAGAAAACCAATAGGGAAGAACATACTCAGCATTTCTCAAGTTGAGGGAACAAGAAAAACTTCAAGCCTTGACTTGCATTATTGAAGGAGTCTATGGGTAAAATATTGAATGATGCAGAGATTCAAAAGAAGATGGGTGGAGTATACCAAGCCACTGTACCAAAGAAAAAAAAGTCGATGTTCAGTCATTTCAAAAGGCTTCAAGCTTATGAACAAGAGCCAATGATATTGAAGAGAGAAGTTCAAGGTACATTGAAGGCATTGGCAAAGAACAAGGCTCCAGAAATTGGCAGAATACAAACTGAAATCTTTCAACAAAATGAGGCGGCACTGGAGACACTCCCTCATCTATGCCAAGAAATTTGAAGGACAGCTACGTAGCCAACTGACTGGAAGAGATCCATATTTGTGCCTATTCCAAAGAGAGATGACCCAACGGAATACGGATGTCATAAGACAATATCATTAATGTCTCAAACAAGTAAAATTTGGTGAAAGAGAATCCAAAAATGGCTGCAAACATACAATAACAGAGAACTGCCAGCAGTTCAAGCTGGATTCAGATGAGAAATGCAACAAGGGATATCACTGCTGACGTCAGATGGATCTTGGCTAAAACAGAGAATACCAGAAAGATGTTTACCTGTGATTTATTGACTACACACTGGCTTTGATTGTGTGGATCATGACAAGCTATGGACAACATTGTAGAAAATGAGTATTCTGGAATATTTAATTGTGCTCATGAGGAATCTGTACGTAGATCAAGAGGCAGTTGTTCAGACAGAACAAGGGAACGCTGAATGGTTTAAAATTAGGAAAGTTGTGTACCAGGATTGTATTCATTCATCATATTGATTTAATCTGTATGCTGAGCATGTATTCTGAGAAGCTGGATTATATGAAGAAGAACATGGCATCAGGATTGAAAGAAGACTGATTAATAACTTGTGATATGCAGATGATAAAACCTTGCTCATTGAAAGTGAAGAGGGCTTAAAATACTGATGAAGACCAAAGACCACAGCCTTCATGATATGGGTTGTACTTTAAAGAAGACAAAAATCCTCACCACTGGACCAATAAACAACATCCATATCAATGGAGAAGATTGAAGTTGTCAAAGACTTCATTTTGCTCGGCTCAACCATCAACACTCATGGAAATAGCAGATTAAAAAATGTATTGCATTAGGTGAATCTGCTGCATAAGACCTCTTTAAAGTGTTGAAGAGCAAAGATTTCAGTTTGAGGACTAAGATGTACTCCATCCAAGCTATGATATTTTCAATAACCTCATATGCATGCAAAAGTTGGACAGTGAATAAGGAAGACCATAGAAGAATTGGTGCATTTGAGTTATGGTGCTTAAGGAGAATATTAAAAGTTCTTTTGGACTGCCAAAAGAACAAATAGAGCTGTGTTGGAAGAAGTATAGCCAGAATGCTCCTTGGAAGATAGGATGGCCAGACTTCATCTCTCATAATTTAGACATGTTGTCAGGAGGGACCAGTCCCTGTAGAAGGATATCATGTTTGGTAAACTGTAGAATTTATTTTAATCAACTTTTATAAAAGGCAAACACATAAGTTTTTGACACAATCTCCTTGTTTTCAATACACTTTGCCCAGCTGTCAATAAACTTTTGTTTTCCCTTATTTAAAAACGTTTTAGGTTGAACTTTGCACTATGAATATACCACTGTCTTCACTTCTTTGTCAGAGTTGAATCTTCATCTCGAAGGGCTGCTTTCAGGGGACCAAACAGGTGAAAGCTCAATGGAGCAAGATCAGGCCTATGGGGAGGATACTTTAATACCTCAAAACCAAGTTTTTGCAGTGTCAACAGTGTGGACAGAGGTGTTCAGATACACACTGTTCAGAGTACAATGCCCTTGCATAGCAGTCTTCTGTGTTTAATCTGAAGTTTAGGCTTCAGTTCTTCAGTGAGTAGCTCAGTGTAATGAGCACTGTTGATTGTTAAATGTTCTCACTGATGTTGTTGTTAGGTGCCATTGAGTCGGTTCCAACTCATAGCAATCCTGTATAGGGTTCCCAAGGTTGACTGGTGAATTTGAACTGCCAATCTTGTGGTTCAAACCAACTTTGATGCCCCGTGCTTTATCCCACAGCACCACACCAGAACTGCTCATAGTGTTCCAATCCTGATAGTGTTCCAATACTGGCCTTTGAGGATCCAAGTAAGCTGTAAGCATCAATTTTCCACCTTTTGTACTTTTTTGGTACTTTCCAGCTTTTTGAACTTTTTTTTGGTGGGCGATTAAGGATGATTCTGTTACCCACTCTGCTGTTTACTCTCTGGCTCATAGTGATGAATCCATGTCTTACATTAGTAACTATTTTTTTGTAATGTTTTTACCTTCCTTCGAGTATCGGTTCACATATTTTTTTGCAGATGTCCAAACAGTTCTGTTTGTCCTCTTCTGTAACTTGTCTTGGTACCCATCTTGCACAAACTTTTTGAAACCCAAGTCTGTCATGGATTATTTCATAGAGCCATTGTGAATTTGCAAATGATTTGCCACATAATCCACTGTGACTTATCTATTAGAATCATTTCATGTGCACGCTCAATGTTGATATCTCATGTGGACAGGGACAAGTATTTTAATATAACCAGAGTGCAGATAAGTTTGTACTCACCCTCGTAGATTTTATAATAAAATCTAATAGAAACATCTGCTTGATTATGACAATTAATAGCAATAATAATGAGTTGGTTCTGACTCCTTGTGATTTTATGTACAAAGAACAAAACACTGCCCGGTCCTGTCCTGCACCAACCTTACAATCTTTCCCATGTTTGAGCCCATTTTTGTAGCCATGATGTCAGTCTGTCTCACTGGGGGTCTTCCTCTTTTGACTGGCCCTCCTCTTTACCCAGCATGATGTGCTTCTCCAGGGAATGATGCTAACAGCAGCTTCTAGTTATTGACCTCTCACTATGAGTAAGATTTTGCAATTTGATTAAGTCCTGTGACCCTTTTATGTGGATATTTCATATACCCATTTTATATGCAAGGGGCCCTGGTGGTGCGATGGTTAAGTACTCACCTGCTAACTGAAAAGTTGGTGGCTCAAACTCACCCAGCAGCACCATGGAAGAAAAACCTTGCAGTCTAATTCCCTACAGATCATGGCTGAGAAAATCCTATGGGCCTCTTCTCTGTCCTGTGAGTTCATTATGATGTGAAATTGATTCAACCCATTTAGAGTGAGGGCTTTGGAGCCCCATCCCATTCAGGGGCAACATTCTCAAGGACTCAGACCAAGCTTTAGTAAGGAAACTGATGCTCCCAGAAATTAACTTGCCTGAGCTGGGACTGGAGTGTAAGACCCACTTTGACTGCATTGATTATGCCTTCAAATAACCTAGTATTAACAGTCGCCTCCCTCCCTCATCCGTGCTGGAATTCTGGGAGTTGCTCCTGGGAGCTCCCAGGAAGTGATTGAGCACCTGGCAGATGGGGAAGTCCGAATCTATGCGAGAAGTCCTGCAATTAGTCAGTTCCTACTTTTGGATTGAATCCTTCCCCTAATGTGTGTTCATCATGTAACTCAGGAAAGATTGGTATTCAGGGAAGGAGCATCAAAGCCGGTAATTAAACTGTCTCCACTGATGTGCTCAGTCTCTGGGAACAGACCTGTTTGATTCTGCAAAGGAAATCATTGGCATTTTAACAGGAGGCAGGAAACTTTTGATTAGCAAGTGATAGATAAACAGATCGATGTCTTTTCTGGTGACATTTTCTGCTTTATTATTGTCACTAGGAGAGAGATGTGCGGCAGAGGGGACCTGGGATGGAGGAAAATGAGAGAGGTGTTGGTGAGTGTTCCATGAGTGGGGTGCTGTGGGGTGGGGGATGACAATAGGACTGAGACCGGTGGGCTTGGGGTCCTAGGAAACTGAGGCTGGGCCCTAGCCCTTGAGAACTTTGTCAAAAGCCCTCCCTCTGAATGGGTTCAGGTGCTGCTCCTGCAGTGATGTTTCTACTCCTGCCAGACCAGTGAAGAAGGTCCCCCTGCAGCCATCCTTCTGGATCTCAGTTTGCTCCCAACCACTGCAGCCCCAATACTTGATTGTCACTCTCTCAAGGTCAGAAGAAGTTAAGACCAGAGATTACACTGTGTCAGCCATTCCTTTTTGAAATATGACTCAGTGTAATCTCTTTCCACACTAGAGGAGAGATGCCAAAATCACACTTCAATCTCCAACTCTAAATGGGCTTATTGGGGTTTTAGCGGAGCTCTGGCTAGATAAGCTTGGTTTCTCTCAGGGTGCCCTTTTGCAAACTTTGGTTAAGTGCGGCTGTAACTTCATGATGGCAGGTTCCCAGGTGTCCCAGAGCCTGTACCCAGCAGACAGAGTGGGGTCTAGGCCACGCCACACTCTACCATGTATGCCCATTCCCTGGCAGCTACCCCTGCTCCTCACTCCCATGCCTTCCAGTGGGCCTTTCAGTGTTAGCCACCCATGGGCTCAAATCCAGGCTCATCTTTCCAAGCCCCAGTCTACTCATCTGTTAAATGGGGAGCAGCATGCCCACTTCTCAAAGATCTTCTGAGGTTTAGAGGCAATTGGGAAAGCATCTGGCACTTAGTAGGTGCTCAACAAATGGGAAACCTTTGACACTCCTGATTTTGAACCTTGTGTTTTGAGATACCTAGTGGAGGGTGGGTCCTGGTGTGTGGCGCTGTGGGTTAATGCACCAGACTGAGAAGCCATTTGAACTGCAAGGTTGGTGGTTCAAGCTCACCAGCTGCTTCACAGAAGCCCTATACAGGGTTGTTATGGGTTGGAATCGACTCAACGGCACTTCACAACAACAGTGAAGGGTGGAAAAAGAGTAAAAGGCAACTAGAAAAGCCAGTCATGTTATTTGGGGAGATCCAGCTATGAAGTTACAAATTCCTTTCTTCCTCAGGCATATTAGGGACATCCCGCCATGAAGCTAGGACCCCAGTGACATTGGGTCTCTGTAGCTCAGTCACTGCATGCCATGTGTAACTGTTACCATTTTGTGAAAGGAAACGGAGTGGGATTTAAGTGGTGAGGAGCAGAAGACTAGTAACAAGACGGGGATTGTTGCCTGTTGTTTGGGACCTGAGAGTTGAAGCTTTGATTTCACGTTTCATCACGCTGTTTCCTTGTGTTTTCTTCCAAACTCATGCCTTCTCTTGCTTTTATTCCTACTGTTCTTTCTCCTTTTAATCTTCCCAATGAGTCCTGGTGGTGTGACTGGTTAAGTGTTGGACTGCTAACCACAAGGTTAGCCATTCAGAACCACCAACTGCTCCGTGGGAGAAAGTTTAGGCTATAAATTGCCATTTATAAGCTCAGAAACTCTAGGAAACAGTTCTATCATATTCTATAGGGTCCTTATGAGTTGGAATTGGCTTGATGACAGTGAGTTGGTTTTGTTTCTGAGTCTCTCCCTCACCACACTCGTACTTCCATGCTCCCTCTGTAAAAATCTGTGTGGTGTCGAGTCTAACAGTCCTAAATTCAAAGCTTGGTTGTAAGACCCTCTGGGTTGGCCATCCCTTAGCCAAATCTCAGTGTCCTCATCTACAAAGTCCATAGAATTTTTTGACTGTTAAAAGGTTGAAATGAGATCAGGTACAAAATGCTCAGCACACTGCCTGGTTCTCAATGTGAACCAAATCCAGTTACTGTCCAGTCAGTTGGACTCATGGCAACCTTGTGTGTATCAGTGTTGACTTGTGCCCCATAGGGTTTTCAGTGGCTGGTTTTTCAGAAGCAGATCACCATGCAATCCTTTAAGTTACTTCTGGATGGATTAGAACCGCCAACCTTTTGATTAGCAGTTGAGCAAGCCAACCATTTGTGCCACCAGAGACTCTGTCCACAATGAGGGCTCCAAAAATGTAGTTACAACAGCACCCATCCCACAGACTCCCTTCCTTCCTTATTCAGGACTGGGACATAGTTAATACAGAGAAAAACAGGGTTCTTAGGAAAATAATCTTCCCAGAGCTAGAGGTCTGCTGATTGTGTATACAAAAGTTGAGATGACCCTTATACCAGCCGTTTTTGTGTGTGCATGTGTGTAACATGGATTCCTGCCTCCTACTCCTTTTCCATTCAGTGTTCCCAAGTTCTGTTCAAACAACTGCCTCTTGGTCCAGGTATAAATTACTCATGAGCACAATTAAGTGCTCCGTAATATTAATACTTGACAAGTTGAAGTTGTCCATAGCTTGCCACGATCCACACAATTGGAAGCCTTTATGTAGTCAATAAAGCACAGGTAAACATCTTTCTGCTATTCTGTGCTTTCAGGCATGATCCATCAGATATCAGCAATGATATCCCATGTTCAAACAGAACATAGGAACGCTAAAAAAAATGGTTTAAAATTAAGAAAGGTGTGCAACAAGGTTGTATTCTCTCACCATACTTATTCAATCTGTATGCTGAGCAAATAATTCGAGAAGCTGGGTTATATGAAGAAAAACATGGCATCAGGTTTGGAGGAAGACTCATTAATAACCTGTGATATGCAGATGCTACAACCTTGCTTGCTGAAA
>NW_006408573.1:2754362-2755413 GCF_000296735.1 Chrysochloris asiatica
TTCATCTATGTTATGCGGTGGCTTACCACTTCCTTGTTAATTCTTCAGTGTAGCATAATATTCCATTGTGTGTATGTACCACCATTTGTTTATCCATTCTTCAGTTGATGGGCACTTTGGCTGTCTCCATCTTTTTGCTAGTGTGAATAGTGCTGCTATAAACATTGGTGTGCATTCCAAATGCCTTTTATAATCATAAATGCCCAAATTGTTGTCATTAAGTGCCATGGAGTCAGTTCTGACTCAGTGACTCTGTGACTCATCATGACCCTTTATAGGGTTTCTGAGACTTTTAATCTTTATGGGAGCAGAAAGCCTCATCTTTCTCCCATGGAACAGCTGGTGGACTTGAACTGCTGACTGTGTGGTTCACAGTCCAGTGTTTATTAAGTAACTTCACCATGCTCCCACATACTCAAATATATATGCAGAAATAGAGAGTGGAGTTGAGTATATGAGATGGGTGATCTGCTCATTTCCCTGAAGAGCATACTGTCAGCATTAGCTCCCCCATTATTGGTCATTTACTACAAACTTTAAAAAACTTGTTTTTAAATAAATTTATTAAGATATATTTCACATATCATATGATTCACTCATTTAAAGTATACAATTCAGTAATTGTTGGATAATGTACTGGATCACAAGATCGGTTTCAACCTCAACGTCAGCAGTTCAAATTCACCAGCCGCTTCTTGAAAACCCTATAGAGGGTCACTATGAGTTGGAAGCAACTCCACAGCACTTAACAACCACAACCTATTTATATATGTGTGTACTACTCACCACAATTTTAGAACTTTTCATCACTTCAAGGAGAGACCTCAGAGCCTTAAGCTAACACTTCCTGCTGCCCACACTCCCTTGTTTCCATCCCTAACCCTAGGCAAACACTAATCTACTTTCCATCTTATTGTTGCTATTGTGGAATGGTCCCATCATTGAGTCAGTTCCAACTCATAGTAACCCTATCTAGGGTTTTCAAGGAGCAGCTGGTGGGTTGGAACCCCATTGACCTTGTGGTTCAAACAGATCTTGTGGTTCGGTCCAG
>NW_006408573.1:2762370-2766131 GCF_000296735.1 Chrysochloris asiatica
CATTTGAGTTATGGTGTTGGAGGAGAATATTGAAGTACCATGGGCTGCCAAAAGATCTATTTTGGAAGAAGTGCAGCCAGAGTGCTCCTTGGAGGCCAAGATGGTCAAATTTCATCTCTCATACTTCGGACATTTTTAGGAGGGACCAGTCGCTGGAGAAGGATATCATGTTTGGTAAAGTGGAAGGTCAGAGAAACAGAGGAAGACCCCCAGTGAGATGGGTTGGCCAAGTGGCAGCATCAATGGACTCAAGCATAGCAACAGTAGCGAGGTTGGCCCAGGATTGGGCAGTGTTTCGTTCTGCTGTGCATAGCGTCGCTATGGATCGGTACCGACTTGATGGCGCCTAACAACAATGACAACTCCATTTCCAGTTAGACCATTGGCTTTATGTTTGGCGAATGACCTCTACTCCATGGAATGCACTGGGTAGAACCATCAATCAAGGTGCCTTGCCAATGGGTGGAGCAGTGACTCAAGCTTAGTCAATCAGATTCTTCTAGTATTGAACTCTTGTTCTTGGCCAGTGATTGGGCACATGACAGGACTCATCCACTCAATCTGAAGAGACTTTGTACAGGTGGTTGCTCCTCAGGTTTCTTACGCCAGCCCTTTTGAGCCTAGTCCTTTGATTTTTCCTTTGACTCTGAGAACTATCTCATATGAATATGCTAGTCAGGTTGGTTTCTGTTGCTTGTCATCCCAAGGCCCTGCCAGATCTAAGCTCTCTTCCTCAGATGTTAAAGGAGGGAGGCAGAACCAAGAGCGAATATCTACTGGTTCTCCATGATGAAAAGAGGACAATGTCTCAGCCACTCTGCTCCTCTATCCCTCATCACCATCCTCCCAACAAAGCGTGGATCCTCATGAACCCATCATGGGAAGAGCCCAAGAAGCACTGTGTGAGCAGCATCAGTTGGACTTCTCTGAGCCCAGGAAAGCTTTTCCAAGGGGTGTCTTTTGCTTTGTCTCTTAATTAATCCCATAAATCCATTACTCAAATTCCAGGGCTCAATTCCATATCAACCTTATGTTTCCTTCTTTTTGCTGTTCCTTCTCTCCCATTAGCTATTTCCTAAGGCTCACTGATTGTAGCCATCAAGGTCCTTCTTGAAGGGGTAACCCTGATATATTTTTTTTTTATGGGGGAGGAGTTATCATAGCTAATGAGAGTCACTGTAATTCCCCACTTCTCCCAAAGATCCACAAACCATTGGGAGCACAAAAATTGTGGGGCACATTTCCTTGCTCCCAGCTTTAGGAAATTGAAGCCCTCCACTCCTTCCTATTGTTCCCTAAAGGCTTCTAGAGACTCATGGCATTTAGGCCTTCCTGGGCCTTAGTCCCAACCCCAGCTCCAGAGCAAGACTTAGAGGTGAAAGGGGCTTCTCCTCCATTCCAGCTGCCTGTTGACCCCTGGTTCATTAGCTGCCTGGAATCAAACATTTCTGACCAGTGGACTCTTGTGGGCACACAGCCATGCAATCAGTCAGGCCTGTCTGCTATATCTGTGGCCCGGCTCAACAAAAATCAATGTGGTGTTACTCTCAAATGGCGGTTGCCTGTGAGGATGCATTGCCTGTTGGGGACATAAAGGGCCAAGTGCCTTCTACTACAATGCTGAAATTCCCATCGACTGTCTGCCCCCAACCTCAGCCAGACATGGTATTTCTCTCCATTTCTTTGGAGACCTTTTTGAGAGTTCTGGAATATTCTCTGGTTCATACTAGTGCATCCCATGAGGTTGTTACTCTCTTTTACCCATCACATGGGCTAGGATAGGCTCCGGAACTCCCAACTCCTTTCTAATTCTCTTCTCCTTGCCTATGTTTTAAAGTGTTGGGCTATGAACTGAGAAGTTGGTGGTTTGAACCTACCAGCTGCTTCACAGGAGAATGATGAGGCAGTCTGATCCAATAAAGATTTATTGTATTGGAACCCCTATGGGACAGTTTTACTCTGTCCTGTAGTGTTTCTATGAGTCAAAATCAACTCAATGACAGTGAGTTTGCCTCTATTTTAAGGACCTCTCCCATGTCACCAAAACTGAAGCCAAAGTATTAAGAAAGGACCTATTTTGACTCATCTAACTATAATGTCTTGAACTTCTGAGTTAAAGCAGTTACATCCAAGGTCAAAATCAACAATAGCAACAACCAAAAAACATTTGGATTCTGTCTTTCTCTCTCTGAGCTCTGTTCTCTTGCTCCATACCCATGTGGCAAGATGGCAGCCAACTGATCCATGCTGACCTCCTGTGCTCTGAGGTTTCAGTTCAGTGACAAGAATGACTCTTCCCAATTATGCTAATGCTACTAAGTAGCATCATGGTAAATGGGGAAAAGATTGAAATTGTCAAAGACTTCATTTTGCTTAGATCCTCAATGACTACTCATGGAAGCAGCAGTCAAGAAATCAAACAACACATTGCATTAAGCAAGTCTGTGCAAAAGATTTCTTTAAAGTGTTGCAGAGCAAAGATGTCAGTTTGAAAACTCAGGTGTGCTTGACCCAAGCCATGGTATTTTCAATGGTCTCATATACAAAGTTGGACAAGGAATAAGGAGGACCTTAGAAGAATTGATGCATTTGAATTATAGTGTTGATGAAGAACATTGAAAGTACCATGGACTGCCAGAAGATGAAACAAATCTGTCTTGGAAGAAGTACAACCAGAATGCTTCTCAAAATGGAGGATGGCGAGACTTTGTCTCTAGTTCTTTGGACATATTGCCAGGAGGGATCAGTCCCTGCAGAAGGACATCATGCTTGGAAAAGTAGAAAGTCAGCAAGAAAGAGAAAGATCCCAACAAGATGCAGTGACATAGTGACAGCAACAATGGGATTAAATATAACATTTGTGAGTGTGGTGTAGGACCAAGCAGTGTTTCCTTCTGTTGTCCTACAAATTGGTGCCAATTCAACGGTGCCTAACACTAATAAACAACAATCCTGAAATTTTTTTAGCTCCAGTTTGTACCCATTTCTGAACCAATTGTAGGATCTAGAAAGATGTGATGCTCGGATTGGCCAGACTGAGGTAACATGATGGCTTAGAGTTTGCCCTACTCCGGTCACATGGACAAAGTGTGCAAGAGGTGGTTCCTTAAAGCTGCATCAGGTGCTGTTTCCTGTTGGGCAGGCAGATGTCGGCTACATACTTTACCACTAAAGCCTAGCTATGGAGGAGACAAGGGTCCTGGTTCTTTCTGATACAATTAGGGCATGGAGAACCCCTGCAAAATCTTCAAGTCAGTCTTACTCAACTCTCTGCAAGACAGGGACAGCTGCTGTGCTCTCTCCCTTTTCTCTACCTGACCGAAAAAAGGCCCACCTCAAACCAAAAGAAAGGCAAGAAAAGAAAGCCCAAACTCGTGACTGTGGAGTTGGGTCCAGCTCATGGTGGCCCCATGTGTTCCGGAGTGGAAGAGCTCTGTAAGGACTTCTTGGCTGTAATCTTGTAGCGTAGTGGTTACGAATTGGGCTGCAAACCTCAAGGTCAGCAGTTCGAAACTACCAGCTGTTCTGCAGGAGAAAGATGAGGCTTTCTGCTTTCGTAAAGATACAGCCTTGGAAACCCTGTACAGGGTCTCTATGAGTAGGAACTGACTCCTGGGCACATAACCACCACCACCATATATTTACACAGAGAGAGAGAGACTTTAAAACAAAGTCAGGCATATCGCATGTTCTATAAATGTTACTCAGCAAAGCTATGATACTCGCCCAAAGAAAGGCAGAGCTGGACTATATATGCATAT
>NW_006408573.1:2775111-2781368 GCF_000296735.1 Chrysochloris asiatica
AGTAGTGTTTTGTAATTTTCTTTGTATAAGTCCTTTGTTTCTCTGACTACGTTTATTCCTAAATATTTCATCCTTTGGGTGGCTATTGTAAATGGAATTGCTTGCCTAATGTCCTTTTCAGCGCTGTCATTGTTACTATAGAAGAATCCAACTGATTTTTGTATGCTGATCCTATACCCTGACACTTTGCTAAATCTTCCAATGAGGTCTAGTAGTTTTGTTTTTTTATTGAGTCTTTAAGATTTTCTATGTATAGGAACAGATTGTCTGCAAATAGAGAGAGTTTTACTTCCTCTTTGCCAATTTGGATGCCTTTAATTTCACTATCATATCGTATAGCTCTGGCTAAAACTTCCAGCACAATATTGAATGGAGTGGTGACAAGGGCATCCTTGTCTGGTTTCCATTCACAGAGGGAAGGCTTTCAGTTTCTCTCCATTGAGAGTATTGTTGGCTTTTGATTTTGTATACATGCTCTTGATAATGTTAAGTAATTTCCCTTCAATTCCTACTTTGTTGAGTGTTTTTATCAGGAATGGATGTTGGGTTTTGTCAAATGCCTTTTCTACATCAATCAATATGATCATGTGGTTCTTTTCCTTTTTCTTATTTATATGGTGGATTATGCTGATTGTTTTTCTAATGTTGAACCATTAAGCAATGTTCTCCTTTAATACCGTGATTTTTCTGCTTGTGGTTTTGGGAAACTGGTGTTCAGACCTTTATGGTAGATCCAAGGCTCTGGTGTAGTTTCGTGAGAGCCACATCCCTGGGATTTCAGCCCCTCCCCCATGGAGCCTATCTGACTCTGCTCTGCTGCCACTGCCAACCCGACCATTGATTTTCTTGTTGTTGATTTCATTTTGTTTAAGTAGACTTTTTATACAGCAGTTATAAGCTTACAGAAAAAATGTGTAGGAAGTGTATGAGAGTTCCTGCATGCTTCCTCTTTGCCTACATATGGTTCCTTCTAGTATTAACATATTAACATAAAATCAATCAACCAATACAGATAACTTATAAGCCCAACTCCGTAGCTTACATTGGCATTTACTTTTTGTTGTTCAATTCTATGGATTCTGACAAATTCATAGCATGAATCCACAGTATCATAAATAATTGTCTCATTGCCCAACAACTGTCCTGTCTTCCACTTATTCCTCTCTCCTCCTGAACCCCTGGTAGCCACTGATTTTCGAAAATTTGTTTATAGTTTTGCCTTTGCAAGGATGTCATATAATTGGGCATACAGTGTGTGGCTTTCACTTGGAGTCCCTGGGTGATGCCAACAACCAATCTGACTGTTATCTGAAAGGTTGGAGGGTCAAGTCCACCCAGAGGCTCTTCAGAACCGATGATCTACTAACAAAAAAATCAACTGCTGAAAACTAGGGAGCACAGTGCTGCTCTGACACACATTGAGTCCCCATGAATCGGAGCTGACTCCATGACACCTGTGTTCTTGTTCACTTGTTGCTGTTATAGGCCATTAAATCCATTCCAGTTCATAGTGACTCAGTGCAACAAAGTGGAATTGCCCCAAAGGTTTCTAGGATCAAAGTTTTATGGGCAAATCGCTAGGTCTTTTCTCCCATGAAGTCACTGGTGGGTTTGAACTGCTGACCTTTCAGTGAGCAGCCAAGTACTTAACAAGTGCTCCTTTTCTCTCATGTAGTTGTTGTTGCTAAGTTCCGTTGAGTCAATTCTGACCCATAGCAATCCTGTATAAGGGTTTCCAAGGAGCAGCTGGTGGGCTTGAACCACTGAACTTACAGTACAAACAACTTTGTAGTTTGACGCATTAACCCAGAACACCACACATTTTTCCATGTCTTCGGTAGGTTGATAACTCTTTTTTTTTTTGGTTGCTAACTAATACTCTATTGTGTAGCTGTCCCCAGTGTGTTTATCCATTCACCTATTGAAGGAGACTTGGTTGCTTCCAGTTTTTTATAACTATAGATAAAGCTGCTGCAAACATTCACGTGCAGGTTTCTTGTTAATTTTGACTCTGTTTTGTTGTTGTTAGTTGCAGTCAAGTCCATAGCAACTCATGTGACACTCCAGGTGTGCAGACTAGAACTGCTCCATAGAGTTTCCATGACCTTTTAGAAGTAGATTTTCAGGCTTGTCTTCTAAGGTGCCTCGGAATAGGTTCTAACCTCCAAACTTTTGGTTATTAGTTGAGAGTTTAATAGTTTGTACAACCAGGCTGGTCCTCAAGTACAGGTTTTTGTGTGGACCTAAGTTTCCAACTCCTATGGGTGGTTACCCTAAGAATGTGATTTCAGTATCAGATGGCAAGACTATGTTAGCTGTGTACGAAATTGTCAGACTGTCTTCCCAAGTGGCTCTGCCACTTTGCCTGCCACCAGCAGTGACCATCCAGTTTGTGCCTCTTTCCTGTGCTCACTGAGGCTACTTGCTCCCTCCTTCTAACTGGCAATCAGAACCACATGTCATTATCTCCTCGGACTAGCCCTGGGCTTCAGGGGACAGTGCTTGGGCAAATGGGGCTCCAGAGGACAGATTCACCTCTTTCGTCTGCCAACATGCTAAGTCCTATAGGATATAGAGAAGCGAAAAGAGACATAGTCTGTACTCTGGCAGCCAGTTTTCCTGCCCCATGGACTCTTCTCAGTTCCTTGGGCGCCCCATACTGTTCTCCACCAGGGTCCTTCCTCATATGTTATTCCCTCAGCCAAAAACATCTGCCTTTTGCTTGGCTGAAACTCCTTCACTCCTTGTCTTGATTTAAGTGTCACTGCCTCACATGGGCCTTCCCTGATGACTCTACCTAAGCATGTCCCCTCCTGGCCTCAAAGCCTCCCTTCCTTTCTCTCCATTACCTGCACTCTTTGTTTATGACTCGGATTCCATTTGTGAGCATACATTTACTTGTTTCTTTGTCTAATGTCTGTTTTCCACACTGGACTGCACACCTCACAAGGTCAAAAATTAAATCTGTTCAATGCACATTTACATCCCTATGTTGTTGTTGTCATGTGCTGTCAAGTCAGTTCTGACTCATAGCAACCCTGTACAGGGTTTCCGAGGCTGTTAATCTTTATGGGAGCAGAACACCTCATCTTTCTTCCACGGAGCAGTTGGTAGTTTCGAACTGCTGACTTTTCAGTTTGCAGCCCAATTCATAACCACTACGCTATCAGAGCTCCTTATATATAAGGAGCTCTTACACCCCTATAGTGTAGTGGTTACAAGTCAGGCTGCTAACCTCAAGGTCAACAGTTTGAAACAACCAATGCTTCTGTGGGAGAAAAATGAGGCTTTCTGTTCCCGTAAAAATTTACAGCCTTGGAGACCGTATACAGGGTTGCTATGAGTCTGAACAGACTCCACAGCACATAACAACCAGTACTTAGCACAGGGACTGCATAGAAGCAGACCCCCCAGGAGAAAATTGCTGGATAAATGGTAGTTGAAGCCACTAAGGAACAATTCAAAGACTACAATGCTATAATGCTTGAAAATTTGAGAGCTGATCTTCATGGGGCAGTGGGGAAATAATTCTATTTCTGTGGGGTACCACATACAGTCATCCAGAGTTGAGAGGAGAAAATAACAGAAATCTTTTGTAAGTGTGTATTTCCCTTTGTGCTCATTAATGTCATAGGGAGAAGTCCTGATAACATAGTGGTTAACATGCTTGGCTGCAAACCAAAAGGTTGGTGGTTTGAATCCATTGGCTGCTACATGGAGAAAAATGTAGTCTGGTTCCATAAAGCTTATAGCCTGGGAACCCCTATTGGGCAGTTCCACTCTGTCTCGGGGAGTCCTGGTGTGGTGCTGTGGGCTAATGCACTAGACTACAAAGTCAGTTTGAACCACAAGGGTGTGAGTTCAAGCTCACCAGCTGCTCCTCGGAAACCCTATACAGGGTGGCTATGGGTCAGAATTGACTCGATGGCACTTAACAACAACAACTCTGTCTAGGATTGTCATGAGTTGGAACTGACTTTTTGGTAGTGGATTGGGTTTGGCTAATATAATAGGTGGTTCAAGGGTAGGATTCTTGCCTTCCATGCAGGATACCTAAGTTCAATTCCCAGCCAATGCATTTCATGCATAGCTGGCAGTAGGGACTTGTGTGACTAAGATGAACCAGGAAGAAAGTCCTGGTGATCTACTTCTGATAATTGGCCAATGAAATCTCTATGCGTCACAACAGTCTGGTTCACAATGGATCATGGGAATGGTGTAGGAGTGGGCATTGTTTCCTTCCTTTGTTTATGGGTTGCCATGGGTTAAGAACTGGTTCAATGGCAATGAACAACAACCAAATAGATCAGGCATTTTACAAACTTGATACAAATTAACCCCATTTAAATATTATTATCCATTTTACAAAAGGGGAAGTCAGACTTAAAAAGGCTAAGCACCTGTCACACAGCTGTGATGGCAAATTTTTGCTCTCTCTGACTTCTGAATCTATGTTCTTAGTCATTACTTGATTTAGACATCAACCCAGTAATAAATGAGGCTGGACACGTGCCTCTCCACCCTAGGGGACAGTTTCAGTCATTCTGATGACTGGGATGGGGACCAGTAATATTGGAAGTACAGAATTATCCCCCTTGAGAAACATTAAAGGGTGGCAGAGAAGCCCCCAAGTAGAGTCTGGGACAATGGATAGAAGGGGATTGAAGGAGGCAGAAGGGATGGAGACAGTGAATTATTCTACATAGGGTTTTGGAAGTCTTGGGAGTAAGCCTCCTTAAATAGACCAAATATTTTGATTATACAATTGATAGAGGAGCTCTCATGGTTCTTACAGTGTCTCCAAAGATAACTGGACTTGAGACAGCAGAATAGTGAGGGAAGAAGGGAGGAACAAAGGCTTAGAAGTGATGTGCTCAATGTGGCCAACACATTTGCCCTGAAACTTCACAATGGATCTCACAATTTTGCTGGTAGAGAAACTGATAGTCATGAAGAGGCTTCTTGATAACAAGAGGGATGGAACCAGGACGAAGGCTGGGCAGATAGGGGTCTTACCACTAAGTATATTTCCTGGAACTCACCAAATATTTCCTGAGCACCTACTATGGGCCAGGCAGTGCTCTAGGTGATATGGATACATCAGTGAAAAAACAGATGAGTCCCTGCCTTCAGGAGACCACACTCTGGCAGCAGGGGACAAAAGCACCACACACATGAGATTGCACAATGAAGAAAACACTTAGCACTGATACAGTAAAGAATGACTGGGTGGCTGGAGAGAGGGACTGGGCTGCAACTCCTGGTAGGAAGGCATGGAAGGCTTCTCAGGTGAGCTGGCATTTGAGCTGAGCCAGGAGTGATGAGAAGAGACAGCCATGTAAGGACACAAGGAAGACCCAGAGGGAACAGCCTTGACAAAGGCCCAGGGAGGGGAAATAAACATGGTGTGTTCAAGGAACAAGAGAAGATAGTGGATCGAGCCGGGAAGAGCCTGCTCCAAGATTGGAGAGGTGGACAGACCACAGTCTGTGCCTGCAGACTCTTGTACTTGATGTAATGGGAAGACACAGAAAGTTTTAAGCCCAGGAGCTTAGAGACATGATTTATAAAGAACTTATTTTAAGGGTGATGGAAAAACTTAGAAAGGTAGTAGCAATGGTTGGACAACATGGTGAGCATAATGTCATTGAATGGTAGTGTGAAGAATGTTGAAATGACAAGTGCTTTGTTACATGTTTTTATCACACACACTGAAAAGAAAAAAAATCACTTTGGCTGCCTTGTGGTGAATGGGTTGCAATGAGAAAGGGTGGAAGCAAAAAGATGGGTTAGAAGGCTCTTGAAATAGCCGAGGTGATGGAAACTTGGAAGTGGTAATGGAAGTAGAGTTGGTATGAGCCATCCATTTGACTCTGACTCATAGTGACCCTGTGCACAGCAAAATGAGACCGTCTGGTCATTCACCATCGTCACAGTAATGTTTGAGCTCATTATGTAGCCACTATATTGATCCACCTCACTGGAAGTCATCTTCTTTTCATTTGATGCTCTACCCAACGTCATATCCTTTTCCAGGCACTCGTCTTTCCTGATAAAATGTCTAAAGTATGTGAGACAAAATCTCACCATCCTCGTTTTCAAAGAGTCTTCTGGCTGTACTTCTTCCAAGACAGACTTGTTTGTTCTTCTGGCTGTTCATGGTACTTTCAATATTCCTGTCCAACACCATAACTCAATACCATAAACCAAATCCTTTGATCTTCCTTATTCATTGTCTAGCTTCCACATGCATATGA
>NW_006408573.1:2781468-2786619 GCF_000296735.1 Chrysochloris asiatica
GTGGTGCTGTGGGATAAAGGTTGGTTTGAACTACAAGGCCGGCAATTCAAACTCACCAACTTCCCCTTGGAAACCATTTACAGGGTCACTATGATTCAGAACTGATTCAATATCATGTACCAACAACAACATATGTTGTTATTTACAGGTAAGTCAGTTCTAACCATAGAACTCATGAGTTTCCATAGGGTTTAACTCATAGGGTTTCCAAGGATTGGCTGGTGGATTTGAACCACCAACCTTACAGTTAGCAGTCCAAGTGCTTCTTCTACAGCACCACACCAGGCTTCTCTGTATAAATACACAAACACACATATATGAGAGGGACTTCAAAACATTTGTGGAAACAATGGAATGAAAGATAATAGAATTTTCCCACAAACTTTCTGAAGTCCCCTCATGTACCTTATAGTTTATTAAAAAATCGCAACAACTCTTTCATTTAAGGTGCTTTTACTTACATGTTAAAGATTAATGACAGGAATTTGAGGCCGAGAGAGGCTAAGCCACTTGCCCAAGGTCACACAGGGTAAGTGGCAGAGCTGGGATATGAAACCAGGGAGACTGACTTCAGAATCCAATTACTAACCCATGCATATTGGCTTAGTGTATAGAAATGATCTGTGCATGATTTGTAGTGCCCGGCCTGGGGAAAATGCTTGGGGAGTGAGTACTTCTTGCCCTTCCCTGCTGACCCGTGACCTCACAGGCAGGGCTGGCCAACTGGACCCAGTTCTCTGGTTAGATAACCACATTGTGGGGTTTCCATGGTAGGCTGGGTCAGAGTGAGCAGTACGGCACCCCCAGCTGCCCCCAGCTCCCACTGTTCACATCAAAGACCCGCTGGGCAGGCTCCTTCCTGTTTGTCCATCTCAACCAGTCCCCAGCAACATGGACCGGGGAGGCTGAGTAAGCAAATGGGAAGAGAAAATAGCCTTGGAAACAAAGAGCCAACCTGGGAGAGCTGTTTGCTTTGTGACTTTTAGGTATTAGCTGGTGGGGGGTTGGCCATGGGGGGTTACCACCAGGCTGGCAGCAATTTCTAGGGTCAGAACCTGGGGACTCCTCCACCAACTGGCAATAGCATCAACCCCAAAGTGCCTCCATGTTTACGTGCTGTGGACACGGGAAAGAAGTGGTGAGGTTTAGGAAAAGCTGAAGGAATGCTGGAAGAAAGAACTTGGGGCAGGGGTGGGGCTGAGCACTTAGTGGAGGCAGGACAATCTAAGCTCTATACTCGGAGCTCCCAAGTCCAGTCAGTTCAGGAAAGCTGGTGTCAGAAACTATCTTGCATGACCTGGGAAGACCCTGGGCTGGAGAGAGACCCTCCAGAAACTCCCACCCTCCCTTTCCAAGGTGACCTTGGCCTTGAATGGATGCTCTGTCTTATTCTACTCATGATGGAGGGTGGTTATTAACAAAAGTGGGACTCACTGCTGATTACCTTCTCCACCCCATTAATTTTCATTTTCCCCAAGTCTTTTGAGCAAGGCTGCGGACCGAGGCAGTAGCGGCTGTGTGCACGTCACACTGTAATGTGTCACAGTGGTTTGCTTCTGATTTCTGGGTTGGAACATCATAGCCCTTGGCCATGGGTGTCTCCTCCATGTTCTGGCTGCATTTCCATGCTCACCTGTCATCCAAACTCACTTCTTTCTTTCCCATATGCCCAGAGTCCATTGCTGCAGCCCTTCTGGCAGGTGCGGTAAGAAGCCACAGGTGGGTTAGGGCTCCATCTCACACCTGTCAGCAGGGCGAGCTCAACCATGGAGGAAACTAGCCCATTCCATACCCGAATGCCAGCTGGTCTCTCTTTAAGGCTGTTTTCCAAGTGGAAGTGACCAACAGTGTGTTTCCCGATACAACATTCTACACAACATCCAGTGACATATCTCAGACGTCTTGTTGCCACAGAACCACTTAGAGAGTTTTTGCTAACTACAGATTCCTGGACCCTTCTCCAGGGTTTCATTTCAGTTAGTCTGGAGTGTGGCCCAGGTATTACATATTTTTTAAAAAGTGAATCAATTGATTTTAATACACAAACAGGGTTGAGGACTACTGGCCCCTATTTTCCTCCCTTTCACATTGGTGAATGAACGAATCATTGGCCTCCCCCAAGGACTCTGTATGTTAATACTACACTTTCACAACCCAAGGAAATGAATTCCTAATGGTGAAAATAGCGACAGATTTGGGCCAAGTAATGATAGGGTGCTTCTCTCTTGAGTGACTTAATTTCCTCTGCAAACTTGCAAAGCAAGCCCTCATTATTGCTGCTATCTGGATTTTCTAGAATGGGTGCTCTGCTAGGGATTAAACTTGCTTTTTTCCACCCTTTCGATGGCACTTAACAACAACAACAACAACATTCATTAAGAAGAGATTCAAAGTCCAACATATTGTTGGTGGTACATTAAGTTAATCTTCGACTCATAGAGACCCATGTAACAGAGTTGCAATACTATGGAATGTTTTCTAGGCTGTAATCTTTATTCTGCTCCGCGGAAGAAAGATGAGGCACTCTGCTCCCGTAAAGATTAACTGCCTCGGAAACCCTGTGCAGGGTTGCTATGAGTTGGAACCGACTCCACGGCACATAGCAACAATCTTTATGGTGTGCTGCTGCAGGATGAACACTTTGTCAAAGGTTGGTTTGAATTGTAAGGGAGGCAGTTCAACCTCACCAGCTGCACTTCAGAAACCCTTCACAGGCTCGCTATGAGTTGGAACCAACTCAACAGCACTTAACAACAACAACAATCTTTATGGGAGCAGGTCATCATCCCTTTCTTCCACAGAACTGCTGTGTGGGCTTGAACCCCTAACCGTTCAATTACTAGCTGAGTGCTTACCCATTGCACCACCAAGACTCCTTTTGGAAAGGTGGGGGAAGGGTCATCAGCCCAATTATCCCAAGAAGGAACCTCAGGCAGAGTTAGGAGGTCACCATGGGGATGGGAGGGGTGATCCTGGGTCTATCGTGGTGGATGAGGGAACCCATGGGGCCACATGCTCTGGGGGAGTGGTTCTTTTGAGACCTGGTAGAGCTGAGGGCCCAGAATGCTGGCACATTGGGTTCATTTGAGTCCAGGTTAGATGAAACTAGGGCAGCGCTGAGCCTTTCACAGCCTGGAGATGTCTGCTATGCTTGGCTTTACTCTAGAGAGGGGTTCAGAAGGTCTCTGGTCACACATTGAGCCTGTCATCTTGGAAAGTTCATCTTTGACAAGTGGGTACCATTTTTTTTGGGGGGGGGACCATTTTTTTTAATGCTTTATTGTGAATTATATGATAGTTTACATGGGAGAACATTAGCTTCACATTCATCCTATCATGTATAATTTCCTTGCCATGGTTACAATCCCCTCTATGCATCATCAACCAACCAGCCCTGCAAGCCTGCCCGCCAGTTGTCAACACACAGTCCCTCTCCCCCTCTGGGTTCAAAGTCCCCAGGGCTCCATCTCTCCACGTCATCATCTCTGCCTCCATCTTTGGCATCACTGCTTCTCTGGGTTGGGTCCCACTCTCCGCTCTTCTCCCTTGATGGTCCCAGGGACCTCTGCAAAGTTAATCACTCCTCTCCTTTTGCCACCAAACATCTGCCTTTACATTTCCAAGTTTTACAATCAGTCCTGATAACAATTATTCACTATTGTATTGCAAAAGTCCTATCCGCATCTCTTTTCATCAGCCCCTCCTAGACAGATTGGATACTACTCAGTGGAGAGTCTACCTTGCTCCAAGCCCTCTGGATCTAGGTTACCACTTGAAAGCTTGTAAGCCAGTCACTTCTTGCCTCTGTGGCCCCCTCATTCTGGGTAGCCAGTGTCCAAGTTGCCCAACCCTGTCCACTCCATGTATAGAGGGGGTGAGAATGATCCTCACTGTGAAGATTTGTTCCCTCTTTTGAGGTACTGCATCCATAAGTGTAAGTCAAGTTCATCAAATTGTATCAGATTACTCTTCTTCTCATCTTCTTTCTTCTTCTAGTTGAGCTCTGATCATCCAGTCATTGAAGCCAATGGTCAAATGGGTATTATCTGCAAGTGTGGGTGGACTTATGCTTATGCCCTCTCTTCTTATCAGCTGGACTCTTCACTTCCCACTCTAGTCCTCTGTGGCTATGTAACTGACTCTGGGTTCAAGAGTTCCCAGGTCTTGCCACACTGCTGGCCAACCAGGTCTTCAGCTGAGTTCACAGGAGTCTATTGAGCCTTGTAAGGCTTAGCTCACAGCTTCATTGCTGTTTTTCCCTCACTTTCCCTTATCGATGATGAATGTGGTCACCAGAGTGTTTATTCCCATCGCATTTTAGTCTTAGAAGGAGGTTTGCCCTGAGGGGACCCGACCACTTGCCTTGATGTCTCCTGGGAAAGCTACTTGTTTGTTTTTGTAGTAATCAGTCGGTCTGCCTTTATTGTTTTGTATTTTTCCTGTCAGTCTTTCTTTCAAGAAGTATCTTCTGTTCTTTTAGCCATTCCAGGCTGGTCTGCTTGTCCTTTCAAGTGGAAATTTCCCACCTCAGAAGATTCTAGATGCTGTTCAGGATTCCACCTATGATCTTATGTAATGCAAAGTCTCTACAGGAAGCCTCCTTCACTGGCACATTGTAGCCCCATTTTAGGTATTCCAATCAGTTATAGGCAGCAGATGGACTTACAAGCTTTCAATGGTGGTATATCTGGCTATTCCTTTCTCTCCTCCTCAATTGACTATTTTATAATGGTATGCCAGGGAAACCAAGATTCAAAAGACAGCCAAATATCTTAACATTATTTCCCTGCTTTTGCCCATGTTTCAATCCCTGTATCCCAGAGCCCTGTTGTTCCAAGGTTGTGTATACATCATTGTTTACCTCTGTCCCACTTCAGCTTCACATTCATCCTATCATATTTCATTGCAATGGTTATAAGCCCCTCCATGCATCATCAAATAACCAAAGGATACACCCCACAGGTCTGCCCCTCTGGCTGTCAGCAAACAGCTCCTCTCCCTCCCTGAGTCCCATGTCCCCAACCGCTCCATCTGTCCACGTCATCATCTCTGTCTCCATGCCTGGCTTCACTGCCTTTCTGGGTAGGGTCATACTTTCTGCTCTTCTCGCTTGATGGTCCCAGGGACTTCTGCTCCTGGGCTGCAAAATCA
>NW_006408573.1:2802579-2808332 GCF_000296735.1 Chrysochloris asiatica
GAAAGATGAGGCTTTCTGCTCCTGTGAAAATTTAAAGCGTCAGAAATTCTGTACAAGGTTGCTATGAATCTGAACTGATTCAACAGCAATTAATAACAATAATATTATCCAATAGCTTTTCAATTTCCATGTATTTGATTTTTCCCCCCCCCTTCCTCTTCCTATTGCTGGTTTCTAATTTTATAGCATTGTGATCTGAAAAGATGCTTTGTAGTATTTCAATGTTTATAAATCTATTGAGGCTTGTTTGGGGTCCTAACATATGGTCTATACTGGAGAATGTTCCAGGTGCACTGGAAAAGAAAGTGTATTGTGCTGTTGTTTGTTTGAGTGCTCTGTACAAATTTATGAGGTCAAGTTGGTTGATTGTGTTGTTTAGTTCTTCTCTGTCTTTGTTGAGTTTCTTTCTAGTTGGTCTGTCCTTCATCAAAACTGGTGCATTAAAATCTGGACTGCAAACTACAAGGTACATGGTTTGAACCCACCAGATGCTTTACAGGAGAAAGATGAGGCTTTCTGCTTCCACAATATGTAAAGCCTCAGAAGCCCTATACATGGTTGCTATAATCTGGAACTAACTCCATGGCATTTCATAACAACAGCTATTATTGTAGAGTTGTCTATTTCTTTCTTCAATTCTATTAGAGTTTGAATTATGTACTTTGAGGCTCTTTCATTGGTACCGTAGATATTTATTATAGTTATGTCCTCTTGTTCAATTGACCCTTTAATCATGAGATAATGTCTTTCTTTGTCTCTTATGCTAGTTTTTGCCTTAAAGTCTATTTTATCAGAAATTAACACTGTCACTCCTGCTCATTTCTCATATATTTTTTCCATCCTTTGATTTTTAGTCTGTTTTTGTCTTTGTGTGTAAGGTGTGGCTCTTGCAGACAGCATATTGAAGGAACCCATTTTCTGATCTATTCTGCTACGCTCTGGCTCTTGACTGGTACATGTAATCTGCTTACATTCAGTGTCGTTATCCATAGATGTGAATTGATTGCAGTCGTTTTGCTTTGTGGTGATGCTGATTTCTTTGTTCCACATAATTTTCTGTGCTGAGTTAATTTTGTTTGTGTGTTTTTTTGGTCAGTTTTCTTCATTGCTGTTGTTATAATGTTTACCAAATCTTCATTGTTTCACCTTTTCTTGATTTGATGTGAAAGTGTAGTAATTTTCTTTGAGGTTACTCTGTATTTTATTAATTTCTTCCCCAGTTTAAAACAGTCTGTTTTATCTTGAAACCTCTTTGACTTCCTCTCCATTTGGATGTTTTGTAACTGCACTTTTCCCTGTTTTTCTTCACTAAAAACTGGTATCTCTGGTTCCCTCTTTTCAGTTTTATAGATTTGTTTTGCTTTGGATTATATCTGGATTAAATTGTGGGTCATGTTGCTGTGTATGTCTGCTGTTGTTGGTTCTCAGTCCAAAGGATTCTCTACAGTATTTTTTTGTCAAGTTGGACAGGTTATTACAAATTCCTTTAATTTCTGTTTATTTGAAAAGGTTTTAATTTTGATGTCATATTTGAGAGACAGTTTTGCTGGATATTTTGTTCTTGGTTAGCAATTTTTTGTTCTTTCAGAGTTTTGTGTATGTCTCCCCATTGCCTTTTTGCCTGCATGGTTTATGCTGAGAAATCAGAGCTTAATCATATTGATTCTCCTTTGTAAATAATTATTCCCCCTCAACCTGCTCTCAGGATTCTCTCCTTGTCTTTGATTTTAGAGAATTTAATTATGATATGGCTTGTTGACTTTCTTTTGTGATCTATCCTATTTGAGGTTTGTGCAGCTTTCTGAATGCTTATCTACTTGACTTTCATGATGTTAGGGAAATTATTCTTTCAACAGCTCTCAGTCTATCTTTTCTATGCTTTTTGTTTTCTCTACTCGTTCTGAAATTCCAATTATCCATAAGCTATCCCTCTTCATAAAGAGTTCTGGTAGCGTAGTGGTTATGAATCAGGCTGCTAACCTTAAGGTCAGCAGTTTGAAACTACCAGCTGTTCTGTGGGAGAAAGATGAGACTTTCTACTCTCGTAAAGATTTACAGACTCAGAAACCCAGTGCAGGGCCACTATGAGTCAGAACTGACTCCACGGTACTTATCAACAACATCCCTCTTCATGCTGTCTCATATGAATCGTAGGCTTTCTTCAGATTTTTCCATTCTGTTTTCTGATTGTTCTTCTATCTTACAAATATTGAGATATTCATCTTCAAGATCACTAATTTGGGCTTCCATTGATTCAAATCAACTCCTTTGCCTTTTCAATGTATTGTCCACTTCTAAAATATTAACATTAGTCTTCTGGATTTGTATTTGAAGATTTTATATTGTCTCCAATCCTTTATTTTGTTTTATTGTTCCTTTGTGTTTTCCTGAATTCTTCCTTGCTTTCCTTGATCTTTCTGTTAATCATTTGGAGGTACTTAAACACCATTCACTTGAATTATTTTTCAGGTAATTCCAATGCTTTTTTTTCCTCAAAAACATTTTCTAGCTCTGCCTCTTGGTTAATTTTTAAGAAAATTTTTTATCCAGTCTGTCTCATTTCTTCATTTAAACAGAAATTGTCTGCTAATTTCAAGGCATTGTGATGTTGTTATATTTGTATTAAGTTGATGATTTATATTGGTGTATTCCTAGGCACTCACCAACTGCCTCCTGGTGAGTGTGATTATGAGATGAGCTTGTGCTCCATTTGTTTGATGTTCGTGTAGTTCAGTTTAGGATGGATTTGGCTGATGTTGCCTGTTGTAGTTGACCCAGTGGATAAGAGCTGGTATCAGTGCCCAGTGGGTGTGGTAGTAGAAGGTATGGTTGTGCTGGGCTGTATGGCTATGGTTATTGTCTCCTGTTGGATGAGGCAAGAAGAGAAAACACTCATAAGAGCAAAGGAAAAGAAAAACAAACAAGCACCACAAAAAAGAAAATAGTAATGACAAAAAAAAGCAGGCAATTACTAGAAAAAGAATACAAAAACCAAAGACAGAAAAGACGTGCGAAAAATAAAACAATAAAAAAGAGAAAAGAAAAAGAAAGAAAAAGAACTAGACAAAATTAGGGAGAGTGATGAGTGAAAGGGAAACTGACTAGAAAATAGTAAAGAAAAACAGAGAGAAAAGGAAGAAAGAAAAGAGAGAGAGAGATAAGTAGCAGTGGTTGGAAAGGAGAAGCAGAAAAAAACAAACAGAAAACAATGAAAGCAGAGATAGAAATGCTAGAAAGGAAGGGAGAGAAAGAAGAGGAAGAAAGAATAAATGAACAAGACACTTAAAGAAGATACCAGGGCAGGTACAGACCCAGAGAGGAGAAAATTCTGGGGTCTCCTGCTAGCTGTGCTGTGGGTGGGCAGGAGATGAGAAGGTAACTGTTTCAACCCAATAGAGCTGGGTATTGTCTACTCTGGGTACCCAATCTAGAAGTAGTTCATGCAGACCCCAAAGCAGCTGGGGGATCAGGGTATTGCTGGCCCAGAGTCAGCCAATGGTGAGAGGTCCTGCTAGTCCAGGGCTTTCCAGAACCAGGACTGCAGGTCTGGCACAAGTCACACCTGAGTCCAGGTGCTGGGGTTGGTGTAGCTAGTTCCTCACTCCCTTTAATGCATCTCCAACCATCCAGAGAGTATAAGCTTTCCTGGACGGGTATACAAGTAGGGGCTGGCCACTCCTCTGGTCACCAGGGTAATGTGGAATACAAGCAACATTCTGCACCTTTCTCTCTGCCATTTAGCAGCATACTACTGGGCCACCTACCAGCTTTTTGCCTTCAGAATTGGCCTCCCAAGTTTAAGATGGCCATGCTGTGCCTGGCTGGCCATCACAAATCACCAGTCTCCTTTCTTTTTCTTTTCCCCCTTCCCCATGTGTCTGTTCAGCTGCTTTTCCTAGTGAGGGCTAGTCCTGGGCTGGCCAGCTGGCTATGCAGATTTGGAGCAGGGTTTTCCAGAAGGGTGTTAATGCTGACAGCTCTCCACTCCATTAATGGGACTCACAACTGTGATGCTCACCTCCCTGTGGCTCTGGCCACCAGGAGAATGGGAGATTTCCTGGTAGTGTATGCAGGTGGGAGTCTGCCTCACCTCTGGTCTCCAGGGGAGTACAAGGAACAATAACAAAAAAATCACATCTTTATCTCTATGAGCTACTAGTAGGTTTCTGCAATGCCAATATGCTTTCTGCACTCCTGGTGTGGCAATGTAGGATCAGAACTGGACTGCGAACCACAAGGTCTACAGTTCAAACCCACCATATATAGGGTTGTATGAGTCAGAACTGACTCAACAGCACGTAACAACAACAAAATGTGCTTTCTAGTCTCTGAAGCCTCTCACAAAAGTTTAAGATGGCTGTGCCATGTCTGATCAGCTGGCACAGGTCACCAGTTTGATTCCTTATTTTGCCACATCTGTTCAGCTTTATCTACTAAAATCATTCCATCCACTTCTCTATCCCTTCATCTGAAGCTCAGGGTTCCGGGACTATCATCTGCATCTGATTCTTTTGGCTTTCTGTCTTTGTTGTAGAGAGTCCTTGCAGCCTTTCTGTCTAAACCACCATCTTGTTGCTTCTCCCCCATCAATGCATCTTGATTGCATGTTTGATCAGTTTCAGTCTGAAGAAGTTGGTCAAATTCTTCAATTTCTTCATCATTGGCTTTGGTGGTTGGTGCATATATCTGAATAATAGTTGCATTAATTGATCTCCCTTGATGGCACTGTAGGGTAAACACTGGGTTGCTAACCATAAGGTTAGAAGTTCAAACCCACCAAACACTTTGTGGGAAAAAGATGAAGCTGTCTGCTCCTGTAAAGATTAGAAAACCTTGTATGGGGTCACTCTGAGTTGGACTCAACTATGGTAGTGGGTTTTGTTGGTGTATAAACATCATCCTATCACAGATAGTATTGTTCTTCAAAATAGATCTTGAAATGTTCTTTTCTGACAATGAGTGTGCCTCTTTAATTGGTCATTCCTGGCATAATAAATCATATGATTACATAATTCAAAATGGCTAATACCTGACCATTTCAGCTTACTAATTAATGCCTAGGATATCAATCTTTAGGCCTTTCATTTCATTTTTGATGACTTCCAATTTTTCTAGGTTCATACTTTCCATGTTATGATTATAAATTAATGTTTGTAGCTGTTTCTTCCATGTCCCATCAGAATATGAGGGTCTCAAAAGCTCTGCTCATCCACATCATTAAAATTGACTTTACTTTTAGGAGGCAGCTCTTCCTTAGCCATATTTTGAATGCCTCCAAGCTGAGGGACTCATCTTCTGGCACTAGATCAGACAGTGTTTTGCTGCTATTTATAAGGTTTGCAGGGACTAATCCCTCAGAAGTGGATCCTATGTTTCTTCTTCTTAGTCTGTCTTAGTCTGTCGGCTCTTCTGAAAACTGCCCACAATGAATGACCCTGCTGGTTTGAAACACCAGTGACATAGCTTCCAATATCACAGCAACAAATAAGCCACCACCGAGTGACATGCTGACAGAT
Source organism: Chrysochloris asiatica (assembly GCF_000296735.1). Classification (NCBI taxonomy): domain Eukaryota; kingdom Metazoa; phylum Chordata; class Mammalia; order Afrosoricida; family Chrysochloridae; genus Chrysochloris; species Chrysochloris asiatica. Next base: position 2,808,096 of record NW_006408573.1, read on the forward strand.
ATGTACTGGTAAAATGGGGTTGTTGTTGGGAAGTGCCATCGAGTTGGTTCCAACCACAGCAACTCTGTATAAAGTTTCTGAGGAGCAACTGGTGAGCTTGAACCACCAACCATGCAGATCAAAACGACTTTGCAGTCCAGCACATTAACCCTTGGCACCACACCGTTGAAATGGAGTTGTTGTTGTTAGGTGCCATTGAGTCGGTACTGACTCATAGCAACCTTATGCACAGCAGAA
>NW_006408573.1:2808432-2808984 GCF_000296735.1 Chrysochloris asiatica
AAAAAAAAAAAAAAAATCTGCCTCTATATTTCTGACCCTCATAGTCAGTTCTGATGGCAGTTATTCACTATTGTACCACAAGAGGCTTATCCCTATTTCTTTTTGCCAGCCTGGTCCCAACAGATTGGAAATCATTCAGTGGAGGTTCTCCTTACCCCTGCCAGTCTGGAACTAGGCTCCCTCTTGAAAGCTTGTAAGCCAGTCACTTCTTGCCTTTATAGGCCCCCCATTTTGGGTCTAGGCAAGTTCTAGCCCCCTTTAAAGTATTCCAGTCAGTTATAGGCTGAAGATGGGATTACATGTTTTCTGTTGTGATGTTTCTTGCTATTCCTCCCCCCCCCCACCCCCACACACAAAAGTGTCTATTTCACAGTGGTAGGCAAGAGAAACCAAGATTCAAAAGACAGCCAATCATCCTAAGATTATTCCCTCTATTACCCTTTCAAACCATGCCTCAATCCCTGTATCCTGAAGCCCTGTTATTCCATGGTGTGCATACATCGTCATTTACCTCTGGACCACTTAGCCCATGCAAACCTGCCTAACTGTTCT
>NW_006408573.1:2813527-2815433 GCF_000296735.1 Chrysochloris asiatica
TGTTTTAAGTCCTCTTCACGTTCAGTAAGTAAGGTCATATCATTTACATATTTCAGGTTGCTAATGAGCTTTCCTCCAATCCTGATAATATCTTCTTCTTCATATAATCCAACTTCTTGGATTATTTGCTCAGTAGACAGACTAGATAAGTATGGCGATATGATACAACTCTGCCACACATCCTTCCTGATTTGAAACTACACAATGTCCCCTTATTCTGTTCATCTGACTGCCTCTTGGTCTATGGACAGATTCTGCACAAGCACAATGAAGTGTTCTGGAATTCCATTCTTCAAAATGTTATCCATAGTTTGTTATGCTCACCACAGACGTTGCAGTCAATAAAGCACAGGTAAACATCTTTCTGGTATTCTCTGCTTTCAGTCAAGATCCATCTAATGCCCCCAATATCCTTAGGTAAATTTTGTCCTTTTGATTTTGAATGGTTGACCATTCCATGGTGAGCATACCTTACTAGTGTGGTTGTCCCCCCTATACACCTATAGGCTGAAAATTGGGCCACAAGAGTGACTTCCTTCCTAGATCTGAAGGGTGTTGGAAGGCCAGTGTCAGGCTCCTCCAGTCTCTTTTTGACCAGTAATCCCAGCCTTTATATATATATAATTTTCCATTTTGTTCTACGTTTTCTGCCACTCTATCTGAGACCTTCTAATGTGATCTCTTTCAGATCCCTTGGTAGAGCTAGTCAGGCACCATCTAGTTCTTCTGGTCTCAGAATCCTGGAGACCGATGTTCATATGTTCCATTAGTCTTTGGACTAATTTATTCCAAGTCTCTTCAATTCTCATCACTCTTCTTTCTTAGACCAATAGCTGCACCTTAGATGGCTGCTCATGAGCTTTAAAGATTCCAGATGCTACTCACCACACTAGGATGTTGAACATTGTCTTTGTGGACTATGTTATACCAATTGACCATGGTGTCCCCTGAGACTATTGTCCTGAGCCCCAAGATCCAGCAACTCATTGCCTTAAGATGTTTGATAATATCTAAGAAGTTTTCATTACTTTTCCTGCTGTATGCTCCATCAAATTTATATATGTGAGTGTAGCAAAGATAAATACCCATGTATAAATATTCTCTTTCAAAACCCCTATATATTTGTGGATATTCACCCACTCTTCTTCCCATATGTGTTCAACCTGTGTCTCTGTCCATGTATCTACCCACAGAACACTGTTGTTCCAAGGTTGTGTATATATCACTATTTATCTCTATCTCCTTTAGCTCTTGCTATCTTCCTGTGTCTTCATCTGTCTTCATATTTCTTCTGCCCCCCTCCCTCTTCATGTATATTGCCCTCCCCTACACCTAGGTCAACATGTATCTGCCTTCTAGCTAGTGAATGACTCTCACGTCCCTCCAACTCCTGGTAACCATTAAAGAATGTTTCTTTTAGCATAAAAAACCTTTTCTTGAGTTTTTACAATAGTGGTCTCATAGAAGACTTGCCCTTTTGTGATTGACTAATAAAAAAAATTAGTCAATTACAGCTTAATGTCCTACAGGCCATCCACGTTAGGAGGTGTATCACAGATTCATCATTATTCTTTAACATTGCATAGTATTCCATTGTGTATATGTACCAAAATTTGTTTATCCATTCTTTCATTGATGGCCATTTAGACTGTTTCCATCTTTTTGCTATTGTGAACAGTGCTGGGATAAGCATTGGTGTGTATGTACCTATTTGTGTCCTGACTCTTATTTCTTGTAGTTATATACTAAGTAGAGGGGTTGCTTGGTCATATCTATTACCAACTTTCTGAGGAAGTGCCATACCAAAGTCCTACCAGTAATGTAAGAGGGTCCTAGTCTCTCCACACCCTTGGCAGCATTTGTTGTTTCCTGTTTTCATAAACTTTACTATTAATGCTGGTGTGAG
>NW_006408573.1:2826024-2827441 GCF_000296735.1 Chrysochloris asiatica
TGCCACTGGGTGAACTTGAGCCATGAACCTTACAGTTAGCAGTTGAGCATCTTTACTGTTTGTACAACCCAGAACCTTTTCCCAAAACAGAAGCATTGCCCAGGACCTCTGTCTCCTCTGCCTCTCTACCATCTTTGCAGGCCCAGCACAGGTCTGCAGCACTGCCTTTGTTTTCTGTCTGCTCTGACGTTTGTGATGAAATTGATCTGCACTTAATTGATGCTGCTTTTGCCAACCTGCAAACCAGACCAATGTCAATGGGGCTGCATTTTTTCCCAGAGCACAACAGCTCAACAAATCCCCGCCTTTCCTCCCTACCTTATGACAAGAGAAAGAGAGAGAAACAACTCTAGTTACAGCAACAAAACTCATGACTCCCTATAATTTTCATGATTCCTGAAGAGTTTCAGTCAAGTTTTCAAGACACACATGTTTCCAGAAACTAGTCCTGGCTTTGAGATGGTACAGACAGTCTCCTATTCAAATAGCAAATAAATCATCCCATCTCCGCAGCTGCAATTCATTGCAATGGAAATTAGAGGAGCTTGCTTACCCATCATGATTGGGTTCTGTCAAATTGGAAATGCTTATGATAATCGGGATGCCGCATCAATTCAAAGTTGTGGAGTGTGGAAATAACCAAGTATGGGTTTTTTTTAAAGAAAAAAACTTGTTGGGTTCCGAGAGACAGATTTTCCCAGTGCAAACTGGCATTTGCCTTTGCGTGATATGGATGTAATTTGAAGTATCCCTCATGCTATTTTATTTAAGGTGTTTCTACCTGAATATACTCCATGGAGAAGCCTGGCTGTGCAGATTGAGAGAAGCTGGCCTGAAGCCCAAGTGATATTGATTACAATTGCAGAAGATTGTGGTGTCAGTCTTCTTCTCACCATTGATTGTTGATTGTTCCATAACACCCCTCCTCAGGCCTTCTGCCCCACCCCTCTGCCAATCACAGACACATTAATTGTGGGACGACTTCAATCACTGTTCCCTTGCAGAACTGTTGCAGTTCCAAGCCATTTTTCACATGCAGTAAAATTGTGGTCAAGGATATGGAAAGGGAATTGTGCGAGAAACTGGCTACTTGAGGAAGACAGAGCAAATTTCAATTGTTTAGTGAATTGAGCTGGAAAGAGAGTTGATTGTCTTTAATTAAACTACATTCCTGTGCTGGTGTGAAACTGGGCAGAGGAATATATTGGTCCACTCAACTGCCCCAGAAATTCTCCTGTCTTTGTCAATAACAGGATACCAGCCTCCCTCTTCATGGCAATGATAGTGAGGTTGGCCCAGGATCGGGCAGTGTTTCATTCTGCTGTGCATAAGGTTACTATGAGTTGGTACTGACTCGATTGCACCTAACAACAACAACATGCCTCTCTTTTGAGTTTTGGAATAAAACAGATTTGCA
>NW_006408573.1:2828014-2831306 GCF_000296735.1 Chrysochloris asiatica
ATAAAGATCAAAGACTTCAGTATAGGTTGCCCTTCAATGTAAATAAAACAAAAATCCTCACAACTGGACCAATAAATAACATCACGATAAAACAAAGAAAAGATGGAAATTGTCAAAAACCTTATTTTGCTTGGATCTACAATCAACACTCATGGAAGCAGCAGTTAAGAACTCAAAACAACGTATTGCATTAATAAGCAAATTTGCGTTAAAGTGTTAAAAGAGCAAAGTTGTCAGTTTGAGGACTAAATTGCACCTGACCCAAGCCATGGTATTTTCCAATGCCTCATGTGAGTGTGAAATTTGTACAATGACTAAAGAATTGGTGATGATGTGCCGTGGAGTTGGTTCCGACTCATAGCAACCCTGTATGGATAGTGTTTCTGAGGCTGTAAACCTTTACAGGAGCAGAAAGCCTCATCTTTCTCCCACGGAACTGCTGGTAGTTTCAAACTGCTGACCCTGAGATTAGCAGCCTGACTCATAACCACTACGCTAATAAGGAAGGCTGGAGAAGCCTTTGAATTATGGTATTGGAGAAGAATATTAAAAGTACCATGGACTACCAGAAGAACAAATCTGTCCTGTGAAAATTAACACCAGAATGGCCTTAGAAGCCAGGATGGAGAAAGATTGTCTGTTGTACTTCAGACATGTTATCAGACGGGACCAGTTCCTAGAGAAGGACATAATGCTTAGTGAAGTTGAGGGTCAGCGAAAAAGACTTCCCTCAGTGAGATGGATTAACACAGCGGCAGCAACAGCGGGCTCAAACCTACCAATTATGAGGATGGCACAGGACTGGGGAGTGTTTTGTTCTATTGTGTGTGGGGTCACTGAGTCAGAACTGACGTGATGGCACCTAACAACAGCAACAACAATGAAAACATTTGTATCATGTTGTATGGTGCCACTCACTCATTCATTTCTTTCATAAAGTATTTTGGGTCTAGGTGCTAGGAATATAAGGGATACCAGAACGATGTCATGTCCCTGCCTTCACTGAGACTCTCACACCACAACATGCTCTAGAATTACCTACAGGGCTTGTTAAAACCAGGCTTCCATCCAATTCATTCCAGGTGGATCTCCTTGCTAAGAATTTGCAGTCCCACTCCAGGTAATACTAAATAAGAATCTACATTCTTATGCAAACACAACACTCACCTGGGGGTCTTGTCAAACTGTAGGTTCTGATTTAGTATATCTGGGGTGGAAATGCAAATTCTCAGCAGGAGGTCAAACTGTAAGGAACCCATTTGAAACCCTGGTTAAAACACCAGTAACTGGGTTCCACTCCCAGACTTTCTGATTTCATAGGTCTCAGTTTATAGGGGAGCCACCTAAAAATAAGTAGCAATGACTGTTGCTCTACTATTGTTAGGCGATCGATGTCCAGTATAGTTTGACTCGTTGTTGTTGTTGGGTGCCATTGAATCAGTACCAACTCATAGCAACTCTGTGCACAACAGAACAAACCACTAGTCCTGAACCGACCTCAAAATCATCCATATATTTGAGCCCATTGTTGCTGCAACTGTGCCAATCCATCTCATTGGGAGTCTTCCTCTTTTTCTCCAACCCTCCACTTTACCAAGCATCATATCCTTCTCTTGGGACTGGCCACTCCTGATAATAAGTCCCAGGTATGAGAGACCAAGTCTGGCCATCCTGGCTTCCAAGGAATATTCGGACTATTTTAACACAGATTGATTTGTTCTTTTGGCAGTCCTTGGCACTAACAATATTCGCCTCCAACACCATAACTCACTTATCAATTATTCTAGTCTTCCTTATTCACTGTCCAACTTTCACAAGCATGAGGTTATGGAAAATACCATGGTTTGGGTCAGGCACACCTTAGGCCTCAAGCTGACTTCTTTGCTCTTCAGCACCTTAACAAGGTCTTATGCAGCAGATGTGCCTAATGCAAAACATCTTTTGATTTCTTGACTACTGCTTCCATGAGTGTTCTGGAATTTCCATTCTTCACAAGGTTATCCACAGTTTGTCTTGATCCACATAGTTGAAAGCCTTTGCACAATCAGTTAAGCACAAATAAAAATCTTTCTAGGATTCTCTGCTTTCAGCCAAGATTCATTTGATATCAGCAATGATATCCCTAGTTCCATGTCTTCTTTTAAAACCTGCTTGAATTTCTGTCAAGGTACTACTGCAATCGTTTTTTAATTATCTTCAGCAAAGCTTACTTAGCATGTGATAGGAATGATATTATTCAATGAGTTCTTCATTCCATGGGGTCACCTCTCTTTGGAATGGGCACAGATATGGAACTCTTTTAATCAGTTGGCAAGGTAGATAGATGTCTTACAAATTTCTGGGCGAAGAAGAGTGAGTGTTTCCAGTGCTGCATCACTTTGTTGTATCCAGTCAATTCCTAGAGCCTGCTTTTCACCAATGCCTTTAGTACAGCTTCGTTGATTCGCTGTCATATGCTGCCGAAACAGTTGAACATAGGCCATTTCTTCTTGGTACAGTGACTCTATGTATTTCTTCCATCTTCTTTTGATGCTTTCTTGCTCATGAAATCTTTCAGTATTGCATTTTTTCTTCAGTTCTTTCAGCTAAAAAAAAATTGAGCATGTTCTTCTCTTTTGGTTTTCTAATGCTAGGTCTTTGTACATTTCATTAGGATATTTGACTTTTTCTTTTTGAGCTGCCTTTTGAAATGTTCTGGTCAGCTCTTTTATTTCATCATTTCTTCCAGTCACTTTAGCATCTCTAGACACAAGAGCAATTTCAGAGTCTCTTCTGACATACATTTTTTTTTTTTTCTTTTCTGCCTTCTTAATGACCTTTTGCTTTCTTCCTATATGATGTTTTTGATGTCATCAAATAGCTCTTTTGGACTTGGGTCATTAGTGTCTAATGCATCAAATCTGTTCTTACGATGGTTTCTAAATTCAGGTGGGATACATTCAAGATCATATTTTGGCTCTTATGGACTTGTTTTAATTGTGTTCAGCTTCAGCCTGCATATGAGTAATTGGTGGTTTGTTCCACAGTTGGCCCTGGCCTTGCTTTGGCTTCTCCACCATCTCTTCCCACAACTTTAGTCAGTTTTATTCCTCTGTATTCCATCCGGTGAGGTCTATGTATATAAGTTGTCTTGCATGTTGTTTAAAGATGGTATTTGCAAGGTCATTGGTCTTGCAAAATTCTATCATGTGATCGCCAGTATCATTACTATCACCAAGGACAAATTTTCCAAATATGGACCCTTCCTCTTTGTTCCCACCTTTTGCATCCCATTGAAAGTATTATCAATGCA
>NW_006408573.1:2832051-2837902 GCF_000296735.1 Chrysochloris asiatica
GTTTTCAGTGACTAACTCTGGTAATATAGTGGTTACGAGTCAGGCTGCTAATCTTATGGTCAGCAGTTCAAAACTACCCATGGTTCTGCAGGAGAAAGATGAGGTTTTCAGCCTCAGAAACCCTATACAGGGGTGCTATGGGTCGAAACCAACTCGGTGGCACATAGTCACCACCAACAACCATTCAGAAGTAGTCTGTGTCTCCTTCCTAGTCTGTCTTAGTTTGGAAGCTCCACTGAAATCTGTCTACCATGTGTGACACTTCTGGTGTTTAAAATACTGGTGGCAAAACTCCCAGCATCACAGTAATACACAAGCCACCACAGTACAACAAGCTGACGAATGATGGCAGTCCTTCCTAGGATTTAGTGTTTTTTCTTTCAGGGTGGGGCACACAGAAGGACTTTGAAAATTATCACGTGATTAGTTAGGATGTTTTTAGTTCAATCCTGTACCAGCAGAGATGTAACTTGATTTCTCTTTCTTAGACTCGCCATTCACTCTAATACTGCCCGGAAGAGTCTCTGCCCTTTTCTTTCCCTTTCTTCATGCCAACACTAACAATAAGGTTCCCAGACTTCTCCAACAGCTTCAGCTTCGTAGCACAAGTGCCTTGACTGCAGCTATGGAGACCTTCATCATCAGTGTAAATAAGCAGGCTGGCCCTCCCTTGGAATGTGCCTTATAAGAGCTGGGGATGGACTTCTAGCTGTGTAGTGGGCACACAAGAATACTTCCTCAGCTGGGCCTCAGACATGTAGTGAAAGCCATTGAGACCAGAGGACCCATTTTTAAAGATTTGATTGACAGGCAAGTTTGCTCCTCTTTCCATAGCTCTCTCTTGGCATGCTTAAAATAAGACAGCCATACACTTTCAGGCTGCTGCTGGTGATGGGGACTGAGAGGAGCTTGGGAGGGAGAGCAGGTGGTAGGCAGAAGGGTGGTAGGAAAGACAAAGCAAAGGAGACCGGAGGCTTGTAGGAACGTGTTCTGTGTGAGTGTGCATTTGCTGGAAGCCCTAAACCCTGTTTTCACAAAGGGAGGGCCAAAGAAGAGAATGTGCTCTCTTGAATTAGCCTTGTTGCTGTCACAGAAGCTATATTTATACATGGCAACTGCCCGCACCAGGAATCCAGACAAGTCCAGGGTTGGGGAAGGTGGGGAAGTGGTTCCTGGAAGCGCTTGTGAAATAGACCAGTCCACCTACTACACTGGCTATTCAGAAGATGGAGTTCCTGGGGGGCGCACCTGGGTAAGGATGTGGCTCTTAGCCAAAAGGTTAGAGGTTCAAATCCACTCAGAAGCACTGTGAAAAACAAGCCTAGTGTTCTCCCTCTCTTCAGAGAGAGAGAGAGAGAGAGAGAGAGAGAGCATACATATAAAAATCTCAAACTGCACAAGGAAGTTACTGAAATTAATAGAAAAGTTCAGCAAAGTACAGGGTAAAAAAAAATCAACATGTAAAAATCAGTTGGGGTCTGTGAATCAGGCTGTGAACCTGAAGGTCAGCAGTTTGAAACTACCAGCTGTTCCGCAGGAGAAAGATGAGGCTTTCTGCTCCTGTAAAGAATTACAGCCATGAAAACCCTGCACAGGGTCGCTATGAGTCAGAACCAACTCCACGGCACATCACAACAACATACTAACAAACAGAACTCCAATAAGGAAAACAATACCATTTACAATAGCTCACAAAGGATAAAATACTTAGGAATAAATTTAACTATGGCTATAAAAGACTTATGGAGTCCTGGTGTGGCAGTGTGGGTTAATGCACCAGACTGCAAAGCCATTTGAACTGCATAGTCAATGGTTCAAACTCACCAGCTGCTCCTTGGAAACCCTATCCAGGGTTGCTATGGGTCAGAACCGACTTGATGGCACTTAATAACAACATAAAAGACTTATACAAAGAAAACTACAAAACACAAGTGCAAAAAATCAAAAGATAACTACATTAATAAATGGGAAAACATATTACGCTCATGGATTGGAAGATTTAACATCGTGAAAATGTCAAGACTATCTAAAGTGATCTATAGATAAAATGTAATCTTAATCTAAAGTCCAACAATATTTTTTTAACAGAATAGAAAACAAATCTCCAACTTTATATGGAGAGGACAGAGACCTTGGGTAGCAAACACATTATTGAAGAAAAAGATCAAAGTAGACGGTCTCACACAGTCTGCCCTCACAACCTACTATGTATCCATGATAGTCCAAACAACGTGGCATGGGTACAACCACAGACACATAGACCAATGGAACAACATTGAGAACCCAGAAGTCAAGCCATCCACTTACTGACAGCTGGTCTTTCATAAGAGATTGAAGTTTCTTAAATGGGAAGAGATAGTGTCTTTGGTTAATGGTGCTGACAAAACTGGATATCTATTTACAGAGAAAGAAAACAAGCTCCATTCCTCACACCATACACAAAAACACATTCAAAATGAACCAAAGACCTAAACGTGTTTCAACCTGAAACTATAAAATTCATGGGAAAAAAGGGATAAATAATAGATAAAAATAAACAAATAAATAGGCTATCAAACATAACCAAAAATGCACGAGCAGCAGAAGATAAACTCAATAACTCGCTGCTGCTCAGTTGTTAAGTGCAGTTGAGTTGGTTCTGACTCATAGTGACCTGTATAGGGTTTTTGAGGAATGTCTGGTGAGCACTCAATAACTTGTTGTTGTTAGGTGTCGTCGAGTCAGTTCCGACCCATAGCTATCCTGTGTAGGGTTTCCAAGAAGCAGCTGGTGAGCTTGAACTGCCAACCTTGCAGTTCAAATGACTTTGCAGTCTGGCACATTAACTCACAGTGCCACACCAGGACTCCATTCAGCAACTAAGACCTCCTAAAAATTAAATATGTGTGCTCAACAAATAACTTCTCCAAAGAGTGAAAAGAGAAACTACAGACTTGAGAAAATTTTGGTTATGGCATAGCTGATGAAGGTCTAAACTCTAAAATTTATAGCAAACCACAACACCTCAACAATAGAAAGACAAACATCTAGTTAAAAACTGGGGAAAGGACATAAACAGATACTTCTCCAAAACAGACACTTGGGCAGCTAACAAGCACATAGAGAGACGTTCTCGGTCATTATCCATTGTTGCTGCTGTGAGGTGCAGCCAAGTTGATCGACTCATAGTGATCTTATGTAAAACAAAGTGAAGCACTGCCTGGTCCCGTCCCATCCTCCCAGTCAGTGCTATGTTACCGGCCACTGCTGAGGGGTTTCTTTGTCAATGATCCTCTACTTTATCAAGCGTGATGTCCTTTTCCAAGGACTGGTCCCTCTTGATAACATATCCAATATACATAAGCTGAAGTCTCACCATTCTCACTGCTAAGGAACATTCTAGCTGTACTTCTTCCAAGATAGATGAGTTTGTTCTCCGTACAGTCCATTGTATTTTCAATATTCTTCCCCAACACCATAATTCAAATGCATCAATTTTTCTTTCATCTTCCTTATTCCTTGTTTAACTTTCACAAGTGTATGAGGCAATTGATATTAGCATGGATTGGGTCAAGCACACCTCTGCCCTCAAAGTGACATATTTTTTTTTTTTTTTTTTAACACTGTAAAGAGGTCTTCTGCAGTACATTTGCCTGATAAAGTATATCATTTGTCTTCTTGAGTGATGCTTGCATAGACGTTGGTTGTGGTCATGTAGTGTGGTGTGGTGTGGTGTGTCATCAAGTCGGTTCCAACTCCTAGGGTTTTCGAATGAGCCCTGGTAGTATAGCAGGTTAAGCATTGGGCTGCTAGCCAAGGTCAGCAGTTCAAATCTGGGTGCTCTGTGGGATAAAGATGAGGCTTTCTGCTCTTGTGAAGACTACAGCCTCAGAAGCTATATTGTTGTTAAGTGATTTCAAGTTGGTCCCAACCCATAGCGACCCTGTATAGGGTTTCCAAGGAGTAACTGGTAAGCTTGAACAACCAGCCTTGCAATTCAAACCAATTTTGTAGTCCAGGACATTTACCCACCAGGACTTGTGGAAATCCTATAGTGGGTTGCTATGAGTTGGAATCGACTCCACTATACACTACCACCACCACCACTATAGGGTTCCCGATGCTGTAAATCTTTACAGAAGCAGAAAACCTCATCTTTCTCCCGTGGAGCAGCTGGTAGATTTGATCTGCTGACGTTGTGGTTAGCAGCCCAATGCATAACCACTATGCTACCAAGACCCAATGAATGAAATTTTTGACAATTTCAATATTTTTTCTGTTTATCATGATTTTGCTAATTGCTCCGGTTGTGAAGATTTTATTTTCTGTGTGTGAGTTGAAGTGTAATCAACAGTAAAAACTGTATCTTTGATTTTTATCAGCAAGTGCTTCAAGTCCTCTTCCCTTTCAGCACAGATGTTTGCATCATTTGCATGCCACAAATTGTCAATGAGTCTTCCTCCAATCTTGATGCTGCATTCTTCTTCATGTAGCCAATTTCTTGAATTATTTGCTCAACACATAGATTAAACAAGTATGGTGAAGCATATAGGAAATGCACACACCTTTCCTAATTTAATCCTGATCAAATAACTGCCTCTTGGTCTACATGAGCCTAATTAAGTATTCTGGAATTCCCATTCTTGACAATGTTATCCATAGTTTGTTAATGATCTACTCAGTTGAGTGTCTTAGCATAATCAATAAAATACAAGTAAACATCTTTCTGGTATTCTCTGCTTTCAGTCACCATTTATCTAATATCAGCATTAATAACCCACGTTCTATTTTCTTTTCTGAATACAGTTTGAATTTCTGGTAATTGCTCATAGATGTACTGCTGAAACTATTTTTGAGTGATCTTCAGAAATTTTGTTTACATAGGATATTGATTGATAATTTTTACATCTTGTTGTATCACCTTTCCTTGGAATGGACACAAATATAGATCTCTTCCAGTTGGCTGCATACTACCTGTCTTCCCAATATCTTATACATTAGAGAGAGATTACAGTTGGTTGGAACTGTCTTCTAAATATCTCATACATTAGAAAAAATGCAAATCAAAACTACAAGAGATGGCCTAAATGGGACAGAGGTAATTAGTGGTTCATGCTCCTCATTGGAACAACAGGGCTCTGTGATATAAGGATCGAGGCATAGTCTGAAGAGGGGAAATAATAATACTAAGATGCTTGATTGTCTTATGAATAATGGTTTCTCTTCCCTACTATTGTAAAATAGACACTTGAGTGGGATAGAAAGGAATGGCAGGAAAAAGGATTACAAAAAGTTTGTAAGCCCGTCTTCAGCCTATTGCTGATTGGAATACCTAAAAGGAGTTCTACAACTTGCCCAGTGAAGTAGAACTCTTGTGGAACCTTTGCAGTGCATAGGACCTTGGGTGGAATCCTGAGTTCCATCCAGAACCTTCTGAAGTGGGACATTCCCACTAGAAAGGACAAGCAGACCAGCCTGGAACAGCTAGAGTGACAGAAGATAAACCGTCAAAGAAATATCATTAGGAAAAACCCAAAACAAAAATGGCAGTATGACTGGCTACTATAAGAATAAGCAAGTTGTTTGCCAGTAAGCTATCAAGGCAAGCAATCAGGTTCCTTCAGGACAAACCCTCCTCTAGAACTGAAACTCAAAGGGAACACATGAACAGGCATGTAAGCTTGCTGACGACCACATTGGTCTACTGGTGAGTGGAAGGGGGGGAAAGACAGCAATGAAGAAATGGGCTGAGTTCAACCACGTTCCATAGTCTCCCATTGACCTGGAGCTGTGTGTCCAAAGAGTGGTGAGACCTGAGCCCATGGACAAGGACATAGCCACGGAGGGCTAGAATTGAGAGTGAAGCATCCAG
>NW_006408573.1:2838217-2839601 GCF_000296735.1 Chrysochloris asiatica
TATAACTCATGAAGGTAGTAACTCTAAATACCGACACAGAGAGAAGGAGTCTTCACATCAAGTATCAATGCCATCCACTCTATATACAGAGGGCAGATAGGGATGTGCAACTTAGACGTTGGCTACCTAAAATGAGGGGGTGATAAAGGCAAGAAGTGACTGGCTTACAAGGTTTCAAGGGGGGGGTTAGTTTAATGGTGGGTGGGGGAAGAAAGAGTCCCCACTGAATAGTTTTCATCTTGTCTACATGGATCTGGTTAAAAGAGGTGGGGATAAGATTCTTATGATTTAATAGTGAGTAGTTGTTATCATGACTAATTGTGACTGTCACAATTGTAAAGATAGAAGTTTTGTAACAAAAATGGGGGAGTAGTTAATCTTATGGTCCAGAAACTAAGGATGGCAGGACCATCAAGGGAGACGAGCACAGGTGGAATGGGGAACCCTATCTAGAGAAACAGCGACATCAGAGATGGAGGCAGAAATGGGGACATGGAGAGAGGGAGCAACTGAGATCTCTAGATTCATGGAAAGAGAGGAACTGAGAGCTGGTGGCCAGGAGGCAGACTTGCAGAATGTGCCCTTTGGTGGTGTAAATTATTATATCTGCTTGAGTGTTTTTTTTAAAAAAAAAAGTTAAAGTGACTCGAGAGAAATACTGTTAACTGATGGTACATGGAGGGGATTATAATCATTGTAATGAAACAAGGTGTATGATTTGTTGAATGTAAAATTGATGATCTGCCCTGTAAACTGTCATGCAATTCACAATGAAAACAAAACAAAACTACACTGAGATGCCATCTTACCCTGGCAATAAGAGCACGGATTGAAAACAAAACAAAACCAAACCCCAGAAAACAAAATTCTGGTGAAGTTGTAAAGTCATTGGAAACAAAATACTGCTGGTTGTTGTTAAGTGCTGTTGAGTCAGTTCCAACTCATAGAGAGCCTGTATACGTTTTCTGAGGATTTTAAATCTTTGCATGAGCAGAAAACCTCATCTTTTCCCCACAGAGTGACTGGTGGGCTCGAATTGAAGACCTTGTGGTTCACAGTGCAGTGCTTATCATATGTAGCCACCATGCTCCCCATACTGCTAGTTATCAGGTCAGGTGCCATCGAGTCGGAACCGACTCATAGCGATCCCACGCACAGCAGAGTGAAACAATGTCTGATCCTGGGCCAACCTCACTACCGCTGCCACACTTGAGTCCATCAATGATGCCACCTGGTCGATCCATCTTGTTGGGGGTCTGCCTCTTTTTCTCTGATCCTGCATCTTACCCAGCATAACATCCTTCTCCAGCGACTGTTCCCTCCTGACAATATGTCCAAAGTATGAGAGACAAAGTTTAGCCATCTTGGCCTCCAAGGAGCACTC
>NW_006408573.1:2841671-2881327 GCF_000296735.1 Chrysochloris asiatica
GAGCTTGAACCACTGAACTTGCAGTTCAAACAGCTTTGCAGTCTGACACATTAGCCCACAATGCCACACCAGGACTGATACATGTTAATCCTGGTGAAGGGACAAGTGATATACAATATGGAGGAAGTCAACACAACATGAGCAAGGTAAGGAAGACACTGAGAGAGGTACACAAGAATAAAAGGCAACTCCACTGTGGTGTGTAGCTATAGCATAAGTACTGGACTGCTAACTTCAAGGTTAACAGTTCAAATCTACCAGTTGCTCCTTGGAGACCCTTTATGGGGTCGCTATGAGTTGCACTGACTTGACTGCACTTAACAACAACAACAACACAGTAAATACTAAAACATATACAATCATGCAAAAATAGTAATAACAAACAATAATTTGTGAGTGGACTTATTAATTAGATATACATGCTAAATGGAGCCCTGCTCTCATGCTGTAGGATAAACACTAGACCATCAGGTCAGTTTGAACTGCAAGGTCAGTGGTTCAAATCCACCAGCTGCTCTTCAGAAATCCTGTACAAGGTTGCTATGAGTCAGAACTCACTTGACAGCATTTAACAACAACAACGACAACAACAACGTGCTAAATAGGTATGGGAGGTTGTAGGGCACTGCATTCACATTCACATATAGGTGTGTTATTAAGTGCTATGAATCAGTTCTGACTCATAACGACCCTATATAGGGTTTTCTAAGGAGTGGCTGGTGGGCTTGAACTGCTGACTTTGCAGTTTAAACTGACCTTGAAGTTCATTGCATTATCCTGCAGCACCACACCAGGACTCCACATATAGGGATAATTGTGGGTATTCTACATACATATGTATAAGTACTACAGTTGTGTGTATTCATATATGTAATAGAGCATATCCAACACTTGCCTGTCAGTGTGTTGTACTGCGGTGGCTTGCGTGTTGCTGGAAGCTATGCCACCAGTATTTTAAATACCAGCAGGGTAACCCAGGGTGGGCAGCTTTTATCTGAGTTTCCAGATTAAGACAGACAAGAAAGAGCTCTGGTAGCGTAGTGGTTACGAATCGGGCTGTGAACCACAAGGTCAGCAGTTCAAAACTACCAGCTGTTCCGTGGGAGAAAGATGAGACGTTCTGCTCTCATAAAGATTTACAGCCTCAGAAATCCTGTACAGGGTCGCTATGGGTCGGAACCGACTCCACGGCACACAGCAACCACAGCAGGATGAAACAAGCAGACTACTTTTGAGTGTTAAGTCACTGAAAACTTTATAAATAGAAGGAGAACACTGTCAGATAGCACCAGAATATAGAATATTGAAACATGATGAATAGCACCAGAATATTCTCAGATAAAGTGCTGGAAGATGAGCCAGTCAGGGTGGAAGGCACTCAAAATACAACTGGGGAAGAGCTGCCTCCTCAAAGTAGAGTTGACGGTGATGATGTGGAGTAAAGCTTATCGGACCTTCATTTGCTGTTGGGGCACAACTCAAAATGAGGAGAAACAGCTTCAGTCATCCATTAATAATCAGAACGTGGCATGTACAAAATATGAATCTGTGTAAAAATAGGTACTTAAGGGGGGAACCCCCAATACGTTATGGAGCACAGTTCTTCTTTGACCCATATGGAGTCACCATGAGTTGAATTTGACTCTACAGCAACTGGTTAGGTTAGGTTAGGTTACCCTGCTTGAGAAGCTGGCCACACAGGGGTGAGGAAGGCAGTCAAGATTCCTGTCTTCAAGCTTATATCCCACTGCAGAGAGGCAGACCACACAACAAATAATAATTATAAACAAACAGACAGTACTAATATTGTGTGCCAACAAGTCAGTATAGGGTTTCAGAGAGCAGGGGTGGGTTTGAACTGCCGACTTTGTAATTAGAAGTCCAGTGCTTATCTTACAGCATCATATCAGAGCTGTTGTTGTTGTTGTGAAGTGCTGTTGAGTCGGCTCTAACCCACAGTGACCCTGTATAGGATTTCCAAGAAGCAGCTGGGGAGCTTGAACCACCGACCTTGCAATTCAAACAGCTTTGAAGTCTGGCGCATTAACCCACAGTGCCACACCAGGACTCTAATCAGGGCTGTAGGATGATATAAAATCGGGTCGTCTACAAGACAGTATCCCATGCAAATAAAGTTTTCCTGAAAGTAATAGAGAAACTGCTGAAAGCATACATTGACGAGAACTTCCAGAGGTTCAAGCCGGATGCAGAAAAGCATGTGGAATGAAGGATATCATTGCTGATGTCCAATACATCATGGCTGAGAGCAGAGAATACCAGAAAGGTGTTTACCTGTGCTTTATTAACTACCCAAAGGCTTTGGATTGTGTGGACCATGACAAGCTATGGACAACATTGCCAAGTTTAAGTATTCCGGAACACTTAATTGTGCTCATGAGGAATCTGTGTATGGATCAAGAGAACATGGGGACAATAAATGGTTCAAAATGCAGAAAGGTGTGTGACAGGGTTGTATTCTTTCACCATACTTATTCAACCTGTATGCTGAGCAAATAATCCGAGAAGCTGGGTTAGATGAAGAAAAACGTGGCATCAAGATTGGAGGAAGACTCATTAACAACCTGCGCTATGCAGATGATACAACCTTGCTTGCTGTAACTGAAGAGGATTTAAAACATTTATTGATGAAGATCAAAGAGCACAGCCTTTGGTATCGATTGCATGTCAATGTGAAGAAAACAAAAATCCTCACCACTGGACCAATAAACAATATTCTTACCAATGGAGAAAAGAGTGAAGTTGTCAAGGACTTCTTTCTTCTTGGATCAACAGTCAATATTTATGGAAGCAGCAGTCTAGAAATCAAACAATGTATTGCATTAGGCAAATCTACCGCACATGACCTAAGCCATGGTAGTTTCAATAACCTCATATTCTTGCGAAAGCTGCACAGTGAATAAGGAAGACCATGGAAGAATTGATGACTTTGAGTTATGGTGTTGGAAGAGAATATTAAGAGTGCCATGGGCTGCCAAAAGAACCAGTAGATCTGTGTCTGAAGAAGTGCAGCCAGAGTGTTCCTTGGAGGTCAGAATGGCCAAACTTTGTCTTTCATACTTTGGACATATTGTCATAAGGGACCAGTTACTGAAGAAGGATGTCATGTTTGTTAAGGTGGAGGGTCAGAGAAAAAGATGAAGACCTCCAGCGAGATGGATTGGCAAAGTGGCAGCATCAATGGGCTCAAGCGTGGCAACAATTGTGAGGTTGGCCCAGGATTGGGCAGTGTTTCATTCTGTTGTACATAGGGTCATTATGAGTCGTTACCGACTTGATGGGACCTAATGACAACAACAGCAAAAGACAGTGACTGATGTCTGCTTCCTGTTGGGTGGGAAGACCAGGTCTCTATGAAAAAGTGATTTTTAAGCTGAGATTTGCAGAATGAGAAGTAGGCAGTTGCAAATGTTTGGGGGCAACAGCAATCCAGGCAGGAGACTAGCACATGCAAAGGCCCTGAGACTGGAATGTGTGTTAGTTCAGGTTTTGGGTCACTTTGATTGGGTCAGGATTCTCAGTGGCTTGGCAGTTGAGATATAGTCATTCACCATGGTGAGATCTAATATAATGTAATTTCTGTATGACGCACCCTGCTTTGAGTAGCCAATCAATCGAAATTAAGTTTTTGTGGGAGTGTGGCCTGCTTGCAATATATTGGACATTCAGGCAAAATTTGCTTGCTTTCAGCTGGGTCTGATTCATCCTGCAACCTCCATTCTTTGGACTTGAACCAGTGACCTGCTTTATTACCAGCTAATCCTGGGTGTCTTTAGTAGCCTGCCTTCCGTCCTGCCATCTGACCTGCCAATCTTGGTTCATTGGTCCTGCAGTTAGGTGAGTCAGAAGCCTCCAGCCTGACATCTAACCCATGGACTTGGGACTTTTCCACCTCTACAACTGTATGAGCCATTTTCTTGATATCACTCTCTCTTTATATATACAAATACAGGCTTTACTGGTTTTGCTTCTCTAGGGAATCCAGCCTGAGACAGTATGTGTGATAGAAGGAGGACAAGATCCCAGAGTGGAGAGATGGTATTGAGAAGAGGCAAGGAACACATGGTGTAGGAACTTGATATCGTTGGTGGGGTGGGGGTGAAGACTTGGAATGTTTTCTGGGTACAATAGGAAGCCATGAGAGGGTTGAACAGGTGAACCAGTGACTTGGTTTGAGTTCCATTTGAAGATTAATGGTCCCTGGGGCAGATTGAGGGCAAGAAGAAGACAAGAAGCCTAATGAGAGGGCTCCGACTGTCTTCCCATGGGAGGTGCTAACAGCCCAGGCTACCCCTGCAGACGCGTACTTCCATTGGCCTCCACCCTGCAGTGAACTCAGTGAAGCATTGAGTCCAGCATCCCCTAAATGCCAACTGCAGTTGGTGGAACCTGTGTGCCCCTGGCTTGGTACAGCTAGCCACCACTAGGCAACTCTGACTCACAGAGAACCCACGTGTGTCACAGTAGAACTCCATAGGGTTTTTGTTTTTTTAAAAAAAAAAAAAAAGTTTTTCATGTGCTTTAGGTAAAAGTTTACAGAGCAAATTAGTTTCCCCTTCTATAGTGTATACATAAAGTCTTTCATGGCATTAATTGCTCTCCCTTCGTGTGTCAGCTGTCTCCTTTCTGCCCTGGGTGCCCTGTTCCTGTCATCTGGATTTTCTGTCTCTTACCGCCTTCTCATCTTTGCTTTTTGGATCAATAGTACCCTATGAATCTTATATAATCTGTTCTAAGGAAATTGTTCCTCTTGAGTACTGTTTATTTTATGGGCCTGTCTTCTGACTGAAAGGTGGTCTCTGAGAATGGCTTCAGTTCCAGGTCAGAAGGGTATCTAGGACCATAGTCTCAGGCATTCCTCAAGTCTCTGTCAGAACAATAAGTTTGGTCTTATTTGTGAATATGATTTTTTGTTCTACATTTTCTCTTGCTCTATCCAGGACCCTCTGTTGTGATCCCAGTCAGAGTGGTTAGTAGCGGTAACCAGCACCATCATGATCTTCAGTCTCCGAGTCCTGTAGACTGTGGTACATGTGGTCCAGGAGTCCTTAGGACCGATGCTTCCTTGAGACACTGGCTGTCTTCACTCTCCTTTGCTCCAGATGAGTAGAGAACAGTAATTGTATCTTAGATGGAGATGGCTGCTTATAGTTTTAAGGCACCAGATGCTACTCACTGAAGGAGGAAGCAAGATATTGTTTTATGAACTATGATGTGACCAGTGATGGAGATGTTCCCTGAGTCTATGGTCCTTCACCTTCAAGATTAAGAACTTCATCCTGCAAAGTGTTTGGATTTGTCTGAGACATTTCTATGACTGTGTCCCTTGTATGTTCTGTTGTCTATATTAGTAGACACTTGTTGTTATGAAGTGTTGTAGAGGCAGTACTGACTCATAGTGGACCTTACAGGACTTCTGAGACAGTAAATCTTTACAGGAGCAGAAAGCCTCATCTTTCTCCCACAGGGTGGCTCGTGGGCTCAAACTGTTGACTTTGCGGTTTACAGTCTGGTGTTTATGCAGAACCAACGTGCTCCCCATTAGGATACATGCAACACCTATGTATGTATATATAAATATCTATAACCAAACTGTATCTGCATGTAAGGGTGCTCCCTTACTCACCTATCTACTTACAGCTCTAAAATTAAAATCTTGTTTTTAGGGCTATAAACAACTATACACATGGACCTCACCAGATGGCATACATAGAATTCAAATTGACTACATCTGTGGAAAGAGACGGTAGACAAGCTCCATATCATCAGCCAAAACAAGGTCGGGGCGGATTGTGGACTAGACCATCAATTGCTCATATGCAAGTTCAGAATGAAGCTGAAGAAAATTAAAACAAGTCCACAAAAGCCAAAATATGATCTAGAATATATTCCCCCTGAATTTAGAGATCATCTGAAGAACAGATTTGATGCATTAGACACGAAGAGCTAGAGACCAGAAGGGTTGTGGGATGACATCAAGAACATCATACAGGAAGAAAGCAAAAGGTTATTAAGAAGACGAGAAGAAGGAAAAGACTAAAATGCATGTCAGAAGAGATTCTGAAACTTGCTTTCCAGCGTAGAGATGCTAAAGCAAATGGAAGAAGGGAGGAGGTACAAGAGCTGAAGAGAAAATTTCAAAGACTAGCTTGAGAAGACAAAGTCAAATATCATAACGAAATGTGCAAAAATCTGGAGTTAGAAAACCAGATGGGAAGAACACACTCAGCATTTCTCAAGCTGAGGGAACTGAGGAAAACGTTCAAACCTCGACTTGTGGTAGTACTGAAGGATTCTACAGGCAAACTATTGAATGATGCAGAAAGCATCAAAAGAAGATGGAAGGGATATACAGAGTCACTGTACCCAAAAGAAATGGTTGCTGTTCAGCCATTTCAAGAGGTAGCATATGATCAAGAGCCAATGATCCTGAAGGAATGAGTCCAAGGTTCATTGAAGTCATTGGCAAAGAAAAAGGCACTGGGAATAGATGGAATACAAATTGAAATCTTTCAACAAACTGATGCAGCACTGGAGGCACTCCCTCATCTATACCAAGAAATTTGGAAGACAACTACCTGGCCAACTGACTGATTGGAAGAGATCTATTTCTGTGCCCATTCCAGAGAGACGTGACCCAATGGAATATGGAAATCATTTGACAATATCATTGATAGCCCATGCGAGTAAAGTTTTACAAAAAGTAATAAAGAAATGGCTGCAACCATACGTTGACAGAGAGCTTCCAGAGGTTCAAACTTGATTCAGAAGAGGACGTGGAATGAGAGATATCATTGCGGACGTCAGATGGATCTTGGCTGAAAACAAAGAATACCAGAAAGATGTTTACCTGTGTTTCATTTAATACACAAAGGCTTTTGATTGTGTACGTCATGACAACAGTGTGAAGTATGAGTATCCTGGAACATTTGTGTTCCTGAGGAACCTGTACATAGACAAAGAGACAGTTGTTCGAACAGACTATGGGAGCACCAAATGGTGTGTGTTCCAGGGTTGTATTCTTTCACTATACCTATTCAACCTGTATGCTAAGCAAATTATCTAAGAAGCTGGACTATATGAAGAAAAATGTGGCATCAGGATTGGAGGAAGACTCATTAACAACCTGCAATATGCAGATGATACAACCTTGCTTGATGAAAACCAAGACAACTCGAAGTACTTATTGATGACGATCATAAACCATAGCCTGTGGTATGGTATCTCAATGTAAAGAAAACAAAAATCCTCACCACTGGACCAATAAACAGCATCTATATAAACGGAGAAAAGATTGAAGTTGGCAAAGACTTCGCTTTGCTCAGATCAACCATCAAAACTCATGGAAGGAGCAGTCAAGAAATCAAATGATGCATTGTGTTAGGCAAATCTGTTGCACAAGACCTCCTTAAAGTGTTGAAGAGCGAAGATGTCACTTTGAGAACTAAGGTGCACGTAACCCAAGCCATGGTATTTTTCATAGCCTCATATGCATGCGAAATTTGGATAGTGAATAAGGAAGACTGTAGAAGAATTGATGCCTTTGAGTCATGGTGCTGGAGGAGAATATTGAAAGTACTATGAACTGCCAAAAGAACAAATCAATCTGTGTTGGAAGAAGTGCAGCCAGAGTGCTCGTTGGTAGCCAAGATGGTCAGACCTCGTCTCTCATACTTTGGACACATTATCAGCAGGGACCAGTCACTGGAGAAGGGTATCATGTTTGGTAAAGTGGAGGGTCAGAGAAAAAGAGGAAGACCCTTAATTAGATGGATTGGCACAGTGGTGGCAGCAATGGGTTCAGGTATAGCAGCAATTGTGAGGCTGGCCCAGGACCGGGCAGTGTTTCTTTCTGTTGTGCCTAGGGTCACTATGAGTCGGTGTCAACTTGATGACACCTAATAATGGCAAAAACATTGTCATATGACTGTCCATGTTATAGTAATTACCATAATTGCTCTTTCTTCTTGTGTATCTCTCAGTGTTTTCCTTTGCTTTGGTCATGTTGTGCTGAGTTTCCCGATACTATAGATAGTTTTCACCTTCAACATTATTAACGTGTGTCTTCTATCTAGTTAGTCATTTTCCCTCTTCACCCCAACCCCATCCCTGGTAATTTTCAAAGTTTTCCCCTTGTGGTTAAACTTAATCTTTCTTCCTTTCTTTCTTTAATCATGGTCTCACAATATCTGCCCTGAAGTGATTGATTTATTTCACTCAGCGTAATACCTGTGATCCAGATTTACCCATGTTGCAAGATGTGAATTTGCTATTATTCTCCATCATTGCGTAGTATTGTATTGTGTGTATGTACCACAGTTTGTTTATCCATTTATTCACTGATGAGCACTTCGATTTTGTCCATCTTTTTGCTTTGTGAATAATACTGCAATGAACACAGTTTGTATGAATATGGTGGTTTGTGTGAATATGTCGATTTGTGTCACAACTCTTATTTATTTAGGGTCTATGTCTAAGAATTGGGTTACTGGACCAAATGCTATTTCTATTTTTAGCTTTTTAAGGAAGTGTCATATCATTTTCACCATAGTAGTTTACCACTTTCCATTCCCACTAGCAATGTGTAAGAATTCCAGTCTCCCCACAAACTTATCAACATTTAAAAATATATTTTATAAGTGCTATTATTGCCAGGAGTCCTGGTGTGGCGCCGTGGGCTAATGCATCAGACTGCAAAGCTGTTTGAACTGCAAGGTCGGTGGTTCAAGCTCCCCAGCTGCTCCCCAGAAGCCCTATATAGGGGTCGCTATGGGTCAGAACCAACTCAATGGCACTTAACAACAACAATTATTGCCAGGGTGAGATGGTATCTTATTGCTTAAGGAAGACCAAAGAAGAATTGATGCCTTTGAATTGACTTACGGTATGGTGAGGAAATTTGAATTTCATGGGCTGTCAGAAGAATAAACAAATCTGTCTTAGAAGAGGTACAGCCAGAATGCTCCTTAGAAGTGAGGAAGGTGAGACTTCATCTCCCACACTTTGGACATGTCATCAGGAGGAACCAATCTCTGGAGAAGGACATCATGCTTGTAGAGGGTCAGCGAAAAAGAGGAAAGCCCTCAATAAGATGAATGGAGACAGTGGCTGCAACAATGGACTCAAACAGAGCACTGAGTGTGAGGATGGAAGAACCTGGAAGCTCTCATTCTGCTCATAGGTTCGCTTTGAGTTGGAACTAACTCTATGGCATCTAACAACAATGGATAATGTTCTTGAGCATTTATTC
This sequence comes from Chrysochloris asiatica, assembly GCF_000296735.1. NCBI lineage: Eukaryota > Metazoa > Chordata > Mammalia > Afrosoricida > Chrysochloridae > Chrysochloris > Chrysochloris asiatica. The sequence goes on from NW_006408573.1 coordinate 2,850,940, forward strand.
ATGTATTTGTTAACTGCCTGAATGTCTTATTTGGTGAAGTGCCTGTATATATCCTTTGCCCTATATCTAATTGGATGGTTTGGATTTTTGTTGTTGAGGTGTTGAAGTTTTCTATATGCTTTAGAGATTAGATCCTTATTGGATATATTGTAGATAAAAAATGTCCCCCAGTTTGTAGGGTCTCTCTTAACTCTTTTGGTTATGTTTTGTACTCTACTTATACCATATATTAGGCCTCCAGAATTGTCCCTATTTTTGCCTATAAGATGTTTACAGTTTTAGGTTTAACATTTAGGTCTTTGGTTAGTTTCTGTGTATGGTGTGAGGCATGGATTCTGGTTTCTTCTCTGCATATGAATGTCCAGTTTTTGCCAGCACCATTTGTTAGAGAGAAGTGCTCTCTCCCTTTAATGGGCTTTGACCCTTTGTTGAAGATCAGCTATCCATAGATATATGGGTTTACATCTGGATTCTCAATTCTGGTCCATTGGTCTATGTATCAGACTATTTTGACTACCTTGGCTGTCTAGCAGATTCTGAGATTGGATAGTGTGAAGTCTACTACTTTTTACTTATCTGGGGCCTCTTCTATTTCCACATAGAGTTGGAGATTAGTTTTACTGTGATATGGGAACATTCCTCAGGAAGATCAGCCAGCATCCTGGTGGCAGATTGATTACATTGGACCCCTTCCTTCATGGAAAGGGCAGCTTTTTGTTTTTACTGGAATAAAACACTTACTGTGGATATGGTTTTGACTTCCCTGCATGCCATGCTTCTGCCAAGACTACCATCTGTGGACTTACAGAATGCGGTATTCACTTACTCACAGCATCAACTCAGATCAAAGGACTTACTTCACAGTAAATTGTGTGCAGCATGAGCCATGCTCATGGGATTCACTCATCCACGTTACCCATCATCCTGAAGCAGCTGACTTGACAGAATGATAGAATAGCCTTCTAAAGACACCATCACAGTGCCAGCTAAGTGGCAATACTTTGCAGGGTTGGGGCAGTGTTCTCCAGGATACTGTGTATGCTTTAAACCAGTATCCAGTATATTTTGCTGTTTCTCCAATAGCCAGGATTCATGGGTCCAGGTACAAAGGGGTGAACATTGGAAAGGTACCATTCACTGTTACTCCTAAAAACATTACAAAATTTTTGCTTCCTTTCTCTGTGATCCTATGCTCTTCAGGATTGGAGGTAATAGTTCCAAAGGTAGGAATGCACTCACTTGGAGACACAATCCTGATTCCATCAAACAGAAATTAAGAGTGCCACCGGGCCACTTTGGCCTCCTCATTGCTCTCTATCAACAGGCAAATAAGGGAGTTACTGTATTGGGTAGTGTGATTGATCCCGATTACCAAGGGGGAGTGGACTGATATTGCATAATGAAGGAAAAGATGAATATATGTGGAATCCAGGAGATTCCTGAGGTAGCGCTAGGCTTTTAGTCCTACCTATAATTAAAGTCAACAGCAACTCAATTCCAAGATGACTACTAATGGCCCAGAGCCTTCAGGAATGAAGGCATGGGTCACTGCACCAGACAAAGTACCACAGCCAACCAAGGTACTTGCTGAGAGCAAAGGGGATACGTGGTGGAAGAAGGTAGTTCTAAGTACATCAAATATCTTTGTTTTTTTCACTTTTAAAATATAAGATATAAATGGGATTCATGTGTTTCCAGTTGGATATGGATTAGTTGCATTATGTTAGGTGTAAGTATGACCTTTTGATGGTCTTTATATAGAGGTTATGTATGGTTGAAGGAGATGTGTCCAGGTGCCAAGTTAACAAGGGCTGGATTATGAAAGTTAAGTTTTGTATCAGTTTGGCTGGACTGGGATTCTTGGTGGTTGGCAGTTAAGATGCAGTCTCTCCTATGATAAGATCTTCTATGAGCAGCCAATCAGTTGTAAAGAAGTTTCTACAGGGGTGTGACTTGCTTTCAATATATTGGATGCTCTGGAAAAGTTTGCTTTGCCTTTTGATGAGTCAGTATCTTACGTCTACCTCCTCATCTGATCTCTGGTTCTTTGAACTAGAGCCAGTGACCTGCCATATTGCTTGCTAACCTTGGCTTTATAGAGTGAATTCAGGCATATTCCTCCCTTTTGTATGATCTGAAGTAGTTTTCATAGTATTTGTTTGAGCTCTTTCTGGAAATTGGGTAGAATTCTCTAGTGAAGCTGTTTGGGCCAGGGCTTTTTGTGGGGTTGGGGGAGGGGATTTTATTATTATGTATTCAATCTATTCCTTTGTCATGGGTCTGTTCAGTTTTCCTACTTCAGCTTTTGTTCGTTTAGGTAGATAGTGTGCTCCTATAAATTTATCTATTTCCTCTAGGAGTTCAAATTTGTTGGAGTACAGTTGTTCATAGTATTCTCATCATGTTTATTTCAGTTGTCACTCATCTTTCTTATTTGGGTTATTTGCTTTTTCTCTAGCTTTGATTTTTCAATTTGGCCAGTGGTTTGCTGATTTTATTTTAAAAAATCAACTTCTGGTCTTGTTGATTCTTGCTATAGTTTTCCTGTTCTCTGTTTCATGGTTTCTGCTCTAATCTCTATTATTTCCTTCTTCTGGTGACTGTGAACTTCTTTTGCTGCTCTCTTTATATTTGTCTGAGTTGTAGGATTAGTATTTTGATTTTGGCCCTCTCTTCCTATTTTGGTGTGTGCATTTATTGCTATAAATTGAGACTTTTGCTGTGCCCTAAAGGATTTGGTGTGTTATGTTTTCATTCTTGTTTGATTCTAGCAATTAAAAACATTCATCTTTGATTTCTATTGTTATTCAGTGGTTTTTAAGTAATGTGTTGTTCAGTTATTGATTTCTACGTCTATAGTGTGTGATCAGAAAAAATGCTTTGTATTATTTCAATGACTTGGCTTTTATTGATACTTGTTTTGTAGCTTAAAATGTGGTCTGTTGTGGAGAATGGCCCATGTACACTGGAAAAGAAGGTTTACTTTGCTGCTGTTGGATGCAATGCTCTGTATAACATCAAGTTGGCTCATTGTGGCATTTAGATTTTCTGTATCTGTTGAAGGAGCTTTGATGGTGCTGTAGGATAAGCATTAGACTACTAATCACAAAGTCAGCCATTCAAACCCATCAGTTACTTGTCAGGAGAAAGATGAGACTTACAGCTCTGGAAACCCTATACAGGGTCACTATGGGTTGGAATCAAGTAGTGAGTATGAGTTGGAATCAAGGTAGTGAATGAAGAATGGAGAGGGTATCTTTGTTGAATTTCTTTCTAGTTATGGCCTTTATCAGAGGTGGTGTGTTAAAATCTCCTGATATTATAGAACTGCCTATTTCTGTTTTTAATGCTGGTTGGGTTTGTTTCATGTATTTTAGAATCCTGTCATTGAGTACATATAGATTTGGTTATGTCCTCTTGGTGGGTTTACCCTTTAATCCTATAATGTCCTTCCCTATCTTTTATGGTGGATGCTGCCTTAAAGTCTATTTTATCGGAGACTAACATTTCCTTTCCGGATCGTTTTTGATTATTGTTTGCTTGATATATCCTTTTCTATCCATTGAGTTTTAATTGATTTCTAAGGTATGTTTCCTGTACACAGTAAATTATATTCATAGGTCATGTTCTTTTAACCATTTTTCCATTTTCTGTCTCTTTACTGGTATATTTACATTCAGTGTGAGCATTGATAGGTATGAATTTACCTATCAAGATGTATGGATTTATCTATCAAGATGTCAGTTTGAGGACTAAGGTACACCTGGTATTTTGAATAACCTCATATGCATGCAAAAGTTGGACAGTGAGTTAGGAAGACTGTAGAAGAATTGCTTCATATGAGCTATGGTGTTGGAGGAGAATATTAAAAGTACCATGGACTGGTAAAAGAACCAACAGATCTGTGTTGGAGAAAGTACGGCTAGAGTGCTCCCTGGAAGCCAGAATGGCCAGACTTCATCTCTCATACTTTGGACATGTTGTCAGGAGGGACCAGGCAATGGAGAAGGATATCAGGTTTGGTGAAGTGGAGGGTCAGATGAGAGGAAGACCCCCAATGAGATGGATTGACACAACATAGTAACGGTTGTGAGGTTGGTGCAGGATCAGGCCGTGTTTCATTCTGTTGTGCATAGTGTCATTATAAATCGGTACCGACTTGATGGCACCTAACAACAACAACAACAGTGAATTTACTGCTATCATTTTGTTGTGCTTTTTGTAGTGTTGATAATTTTTTGTTTAGCTTAATTTTCTCTGCTGAGTTCTTTTTGTTTGTAGATATTCTTTTTTGTTTTTGTTTTTCACTGTTGTTGATGTGTTTATTGAATCTGCTTTTTCTTCTTTCTTATTTTTATGAATAACTTTGTTAACTTTCTTTGTGGTTACCTTGAAATTTACCTTTATCTGCCTAAGCTGAAAACAGTCTTTTATTTCTTGATATTGCCTTGAGTTCCTCTGTATCTATAACTCTACCATTTATTTACCCATTTTGATTTGATGTTATTGTCATTTGCAAACTGATGTCTCTGGTTCCCTGTTTTTTTAATCTTTTAATTATGTTTTATTGTTTAGATTTCTTTTTCTAGGTTAGCATCCGTCTGATGCTGTAATGTGTCCTAATCTTAGGTTGTTGTTTGATATTGTTGGTTCTCGGTCCAAATGACTCCCTAAATATTTCTTGTTAAGGTTTGATATGATTTTACAAATTCTTTTAACTTGAGTATATCTGGAAGTGTCCTAATTCCACCATTATATTTGAGAAGTAGTGTGATGGATACATGATTCTTAAAAAGCTAAGATGTCCCTTTAGGATTAAGGCATACCTGATCCATGTCATGGTATTTTCAATTGCCTTATATGCCTGTGAAGTTGTGGTGTGGCACTGTAGGATAAACGTGGAACTACTAAACATAAGGTCGGTGGTTCAAATTCACTAGCCCCTTCTCAGAAACAGGGTCACTGTGAGTCAGAACTGACTTGATGAACTTAACAGCAGGAGCAATTTATTTTGTCATTTTGTTCTGTATTGTTTTCCTGAAGTCTTCAATTTCTTTGTCTGTGTTTTCTTTCTTTTTTTTTTTTTCTGGGTTTTCTTTAGTTTTGTCTCAGCTTTTCTTGATTTCTTTGAAAATCCTCTATAAGAATCTTTAAAATTCCTTATCAGGTAGTTCTATTACTTTTCTTTCTCTGAAATGTTTTCTCTTTATTTTAGTCACTTGCTTGAGTCGTCTTGTTCTGCTTCTTTTGGGGATTTACTATTGTCTGCAATGCATTAAGGTGTAACTATATTAATTCATTTATAGTGTGTTTGCTTACTGTGTCCTGACTTTTTGCTTTAGTTTGAAATATCAAGTAGGTGGGTCAGTGCGTCACACTGGTGCTCTACCACCTGTCTCTGGTGTGATTGTGGGTCTCCACACTGGTCTTGCAGGGTGTCTGTGGGTGTAGCTAGCATTGCTGGTGAGGTGATGTGTCCGCCTACCTGGTCACCTTGTGTGGGTGCAGGGAGTGTCCTCACTGTTCACTGGCTTGGATGTTGTGTATGTGCACTGCCAGTTGCTTGGTGACCAGAGCAAAGGTGCCTGGGTCGTTGGCCACTAGGTTGGTGATATGGAAGCTCTCACTGGTAGTCCTGGACAATCAGGGCTCTACAGAGGTGACTGAAGTGAGCACAAGTCTCCAGTTGGAGAGATGATGGTGAGGGAGGTGAGGGAGGTGAATGCAATCATTCTAGAAGAATATGCCCTGGTCTGATAGAACGTGATGTTCAGGAGGGTGTGCCATCAGTCCTTGGATTCCTGGTACAGTTGACTGGATGTTGCTGGAGGCATTGCTGGTATGTGGCACCTCAGCACAGGTGACTGGGCATAGGAGCAGGTGTCTCTAGCTCATGGCATCATTGTGCCAGTGGCTGAGGATCCCTAGTGTGGGTGGCTGAGGCACCGCTGTTCTGTGGGCTGGATAGAGAAGTAGGCATAGTCAGTCCACGGGTTCCTAGTGCAAGTGGCTGAACAAAGGGTTTGGGATACCTTTGTTTAGCCAAAGGTCAAGGTGATGGGCGGGGCTAGCACAGTTCCTTAGCCTCCAACACAGTGGGGGGATTGATTTCACTTAACTTTCAGGGTAGGGAGTGCTCCTCCCTGGCTTTGGATGTGGATGCAGAGACGCTGTTACTTGACTGCACCAGGTGATGGGGACTTTGACTGGGAATGCTGCTTGCTTTGTCTCATGACCTTGCTGTATAGGTTTGACTGGTAAGGTGCCAGCAATCTGTCATTCTCCATGTCTGCTGTTTTTGTACAGTCTTTCTGTTTGTTTCGCAATTGATCCAATATTCAGCACTGCCTTTGTTGCTCAGGGTTCCAAAGATGGCATCTATATCTGTTTCACTTGTTTGCTCGGGTCTTCACTATAAGGGGAATCTGACTACACTGCTATCTTGAACTGCCTTCTCTCCAGAGGGTTTTCAGTGGCTAATTTTTTGGAAGTAGAGTGTTGCTGTTAGTTGCCATTGAGTTGGTTCCAATGCATAGCAGCCCTGTGTACCATAGAAGGAAACACTGCCTGGCTCCGAAGCAGCAGCACAGTTGTTATGCTGGAGCCCATTGCTACTGCCACTGTGTCAATCCATTTCAGTGTGTGTGTGTGTGTGTGGCGGGGCGGGGGGGTGGTCTTCCTCTTTTTTGCTGACTCTCCAAATTACTAACCATGATGTCCTTCTCTAGGGACTGGTCCCTGCTGATGTCCAAAGTATGAGAGACCAAGTCTCACCATCTTGGCTTCTAAGGAGAATTCTGGCTGAACCTCTTCCAAGATAGTTTTTTCTTCTGGCACTCCATGGTAATTTGAATACTCTTCTCCAACACCATAATTAGAAAAGCTCAATTCTTCTATGGTCTTCCTTATTCATTGTCTAACTTTCACATGCACATGAGGCTATTGAAAATACTATGGCTTGGGTCAGGTGCACCTTAGTCCTCAAACTCATATCTTTGCTCTTGAACACTTTGATGAGGTCTTGTGTAGCAGATTTGCCTAATGCAATACATTGTTTGATTTCTTGACTGCTGCTTCCATAAATGTTGAATGACGTCTTTGACAACTTCAATCTTTACTCCATTTATCATGATGGTATTGATTGCTCCATTGGTGAGGATTTTTGATTTCTCTATATTGAGGTGTACTCCATACTAAAGAGTATAGTCTTTGATCTTCATCAGTGTTTTAACTCCTCTATGCTTTCAGCAAGCAAGATTGTATCATCTACATATCTCAAGTTGTTTATGAGTCTTCCTCCAAACCTGATGCCATGACGTTCTTCATAGAACCCAGCTTCTAATTTGCTCAGCCTGCCGATTGAACTATATCTGACAGTATTCCACTGCTATTCATAAGGTTTTCAGTGACTAAACATTCAGAAGTAGCCTGCTTTTCCTTCTTCCTAGTCTTAGTCTGAAAACTCCACTGAAACTTGTCCACCATGGGTGTCTCTGCTGGTATTTAAAATACCAGTGGCATAGCTTCAAGTATCACAGCAACTTGCAAGCCGCCACAGTACGACAACCTAACAGATGAGTGGTGGTGGAAAAGTAGATCACTGGGCTTTATTTCCAAGGTACATCAGGGTGGACTCGAACCTACAACTTTTCAGTTAGCAACTTACAGTGTTAGCCATTTGAATCACCCAGGGATTCTATGAAGCAAGCGGAGACGTAATCAAGGGGGAGATCCCTCCCACTCACATACCCCAAAACCACCTCCACTTCCTGTAGGGAACAGAACACTGGCCCCCAGCTTTCCCAGCTCCCTGAATAGGCAGATTTGCTTGGGGATGGCACATGGATCACATCCGCTCCTGGAAACACCCACATCACCCACATGTGGTACTCTCTGTCCAGACGCCCAACCAGTCGCTGGGAGGCTGCTTGGAATTTTTATCCCCTTCTTGCTGGGTCCATCTGTTTTGGATACCAGTGAGTCTGTACCCTACCCCTGACCAACCTGAGCCTGTTTGAAGGCTGCAGACCTTTATGGTGGAACGGAGTGAGGGAGACGTGAGGAGGAAGTATGGCCAGGCAGAAAGCAGCTGTCGGCATTGCTGGGGCCCACAGAATTCTTTGTGTAGGCTGGCAGGCCTGCCTTTATCAAACCAGGCTTCTGGGACCCCCCTATGCCCCAGACTGTCTCCTAGAGAATTTGTTCTTCCATCAAAATACATTTTTCCTCCTCATCTGGTCTCCTATCTAAGCCCCCAACTTGGAGAAATCGCTCCCTATTCTGTGCTTTTTTCAGCCAATCTTTGTCTCCTTTCGATTTCTATAGCCAACCATTCTGTACGTGAACTAAGTATTAACAAGCATTATTACCGCTTAGCGCACGGCGCACCGCCGAGGCACAAATCCCACATTAACCTCATCCTAAAGAGCGGCTGAATGCATTTTAATAAATGTCCCAAATGGGTTCGGTGTCTGGTAGCCAAACAGAATAAAAAATGCACACGCATTACAGGATGTTATGAACCTTTCAATCAAAAGTAATAATAAACAGATTGCTGGTTGGGCTTGGCGATTAGGTTACATTTTTAAACAGTGTATTGAGAGACAAATCAAAGTAGAGCTGAGATGATTATGTGATAGGATCCAAAGGGATCCCGCAATTTCCAGGGGTTTTCTCTGAAGAGGTAGATCTCTCTCTCCTGCCTCTTGATCCATTTTATTCTAAGCTTTCATTCTAAATGGTACCAAGAGAAATGGGCAAATTAAGAAATCTTTGCTGCACTCAGATATTTAATATAAACTGTCAGATAAAGGCAGGGGCGCACATCATTTGTCAGCTGAATAAAAATTCAGATGAGGTATTTTCCTGACGCTGTGCCAGGCACCATTAGGAAAGCATTTTATTTTCATGTGTCAGTGACGGCATGCAGTTGGGGCCAAACTTCAGCGGACTACAAGGTGTTACTTGAAGTCAGGCACAGCACAGCGTTCTATCTCAGGCAGCACATGCAAGAGACTGCAGCTGTCAACAGCCTGCCTCTTTAATCCCTAGACGAAATTTCTGCACCATGAGTTCCATAAATTAGCCATTTTGGTTATCAACTCTAACCAAAACCCATTGCATTCAAGTCGATTCCAACTCCTAGTAACCCTGGTGGGTTCAAGTCACGAATCTTTCCGTTAGTAGTGGAGCACTTACCAGAGCTACTGGTTAGCAACCCAGAGAAGATAATAGCTCAATCCGTCAGCCATTTTGGATGTGCAGATGTTTTGGTGTGGGCACATCTGTAGACAATCACTCTGTTTTCTGGGCAAGAACGGTGTTTTATTATGGGATTAGATGTGTAATCTTGGATAAATAGTAGAAATTGGAGTACTTCAGTTGGAAGACTTGTTTTCTCTCCCAGAGAGCAGTGTAAATAGCAAACCAGAAACCATTCGCTCATTATTGAAGCAATCGTCTAACTTGCCAGTCTTCTGCCTTCTGGCTGGACCTCAGAGGTCAGTGTAAAACTCTTGGCAAGCAAGTCTGGGTAGGGTGTCAGGCCAGGAATGGGCGGAAGCATGGCTGGGGTCTCTGTTGAGCTGCAGCAGTTGTCCCCACCATTGTAGTTGGAGGGATAGCTGGCATTTGCTACCTAACCACCAGGAGATTTGGTCTGTGTCTCTGTGCCTCCTTGCATTTTTGGATGGTAGCTCTCTCATCATTTCCAGCCAAATGTCTTTCCCACCAAGTGCGAGGAATGCTGCAATGTCGAGGCGGTAGTGTGGAAGCAGCCAGACTGACACGGATACCTCACTCCAGTTCTGGTAATACATATAATGATGTTACTCAGTTTTGTTTTACATTTCCAAAACAGATGTAAACTGATCTATGGTAATGCATTTAATTTTAATCTCCAATGTTAAAAGTAAAAACTGATCACTTAAAGCAGAAACATGTGTCCCTGCACCATGAATTGGCACAGGACCCACTCACCACTTAACTCTTTGGCTCTACTGTTTGCCTTTTCTTGATTTCATCTTCTCTGTTACTTCTACCCACTATTGGCTCTTTTCAAGACGCTGCACAGCTGCTAAGCATCCTCCGTAGCTGATGCCCATTTGTTGCCTTGGGTGTTTTCCAGTGCTGCTTAGCTTGTTGTTTGGGGCTACAACGAGCGGACTCTGCAAAGCACATAGCCATGTAATTTGTAAAGTTGGTCAAAGACATCTCAAAGTCAGGTTGGATTGTGGAGAAACACTGTAAATGCCAAGGAAAAATTACTGCTCTCTGACCTAGAGGCTGGCTAAATATTAAAGCAAGCTGTGTGATAATTACCCGACATCTCTATTCATGAATCAGGGTGGGGTCATACTTTGGAATTTTTATTTCTAGAAAATGGGCTGTAGCTTTTTGTTAGATTCCTGCTCTGCAGAGGTTCAACACTGGTGGCAATTAAGAAAGTCAGTCTGAAAACCAGGAGGTTTGGAACATAAAGATAGAGGTGAACCCTAGTGATGTATCAGAAGAGTCGGGTGTGGTGGTATTCAGGGTACAAACTTGTCTTCTAGGGCTAACCATCAGACCCACAATGCTTTGCTTATTCTGAGCTGAGTGTGTCACACAGTGCCCGGTTTTTCCTGAGCAGCCCCTAGTGGCAGAATTGTGTGGCATTGTTGAAAGGTGTATCTTTTGACTTTAAGGTTGGGAAGCATTTGGTGAAGTTGGGGGATGGAGTTCAAACTTTCATTGACTTTGAGGATGACCTCTTGGGAACAAACAGCAATAAGGAACATCTATGGATGAAATCACCTGAATGAATAAGTCCAGGCAGAAGGAAAGGCATGTAGAAACTGGAGACCAGAGAACCCAGGGGCACTGAGGAACTGGTTGTTATCATTGGAATATTCAACATTAGGTGAGAGGGTAAGAGGGAGAGGTTGGAAGATAAGTAAGAGCCAGATGATGAAGGACCTGTGCTGGGGAGTGCTGGACCTTACCCTGAGGTCACTGGGGGAGCTTCTGAAAGGCACAAAAATATTGATTTGTGATTTACATCCCTTTGTAGTTATGTGGACAACACCAAAAAGGAGTGTGTTGTGAAAGTTCACCGAAGAGTGATATGGCCGGGTCTGAAAGGAGTGGGGATAAGATTCTTATGATTCAATAGTGAGGCATTATTATCATGACTAAATGTGGCTGTCACAACTATAAGGGTAGAAGTTTTGTAACATAAAGAGGGGAGTATTAAATTTTATATTTCAGGAACAGAGGACCCTAGAACCATCAAGAAATAAAAGCATGAGCAGAATATGGGACCCTAACCAGAGAAGCAGCGACACCAGAGATGGAGGCAGAAATGATCACAAGGAGAGATAGAGCAGCTGAGGACTCTAGATTCATGGAAAGAGAAAGACTGGGTGCTGGTGGCCAGGAGGCAGGCTTGTAGAATGTGTCCTTGGGTTGTTTAAATGATTATATATTCCTGGGTGGTTTTGTGTACATAAAATAAAACAAAACAAAACAAAAAAAGAGGGAATAGAAGCAAGTACTGTTGACTGATGATGCACGGAGGGGATTGAAATCATTGCAATGAAACAATGAATATAAAACCGATGTTCTTCCATGTAAACTATCACTAAATTCATAATAAAAGCTTAACAACAACAACAAAAATAGTGTTATGGCTCAGATATTAGTCTTTTTCTATTCTGGCAATTTGCCCTTTGTTCACCTGCAAAGATCAATGGCATTAATAGGACTTGTTTTCCTGGGTTGCTCTCCCCACATCCCCATAAATACCCAATGCTTCTGCATCCAGGATTCAAATAAGCCCCTTTCCCTCTTTAGATCCCAAATGCCTCATCTTGGCCAGACTTGGAGGAAAGAGAGCTCTTTCCTTCAAGAAGAGAAGCCCATTAGAGGAAATTGCTGAAGACTGGTACTCAACAGGACCTGGGCTTTCAAACTTTTAACACACATTAGAATCCCAGAGAAACCTGTGAAAACACAGATTGCTAGGCCCCACCTCCAGGGTTTCTGATTGTGGAACCTAAGAATGTGAATTTCCAACAAGCTCCCAAGTGATACTGCTGTGGCTGGTCCAGCATCCACACTCTGAGTAGCAATGACAAGTCTCCTGGTATCTTCTTCAGCCCCTTTTGATTGTTGCCGGTGATCACTTCAGAGTAATGGGCGAATGATCCTGGGTGATACAAACAGGTGACCTTTTCCTAAGGGTGTTTCAGAACTGAAATGTAGAGGAAGGGTTCTGTGGATTGGGCCATGCTAAGTTTGTGTGCTGCTTTTAGGCAGACTCATCTTGGCTCTACTGGAAAGAACACGGTGAACAAGAATTCAATCTGGCAGGGATGCTTTTTGTTTAAGCAAACTTTCTCTCTTAATCATCTACACAAGAACCTTCCGGACATTTGGATGTAAGTTTTTAGAAATTCAACTTCTTTTCTCTGATATTTTTATTCTTAAACATTTGGTGGGGGATGGGAGGGGTCTTCAACATTATTCAGCTAGAAGCTGGAATACATATGGTTGGAGCTCCAGGTTTGGCACCCACTGGCAGGGGTCTTGGAAATTTCACCGAATCACTCTGGACTTCAGTTTTCTCATTTGAAAAATGGAATAATAGGATTAGAGGTGGTTGTACATACACTGTCAGGGTTCTATCCTTGCACCATACTTTAATCTGACTGCTGAGCAAACAATCTGAGCAGTTGGACTATATGAAAAAGAATGTGGCATCAGGATCGGAGGAGGACTCATTAACAACCTGTAATGTGCAGGAGCTCTGGTAGCGTAGTGGTTATGAGTCAGGCTGCGAACTGCAAAGTCAGCAGTTCGAAACTACCAGCTGTTCTGCAAGAGAAAGATGAGGCTTTCTGCTCCTGTAAAGATTTACAGCCTCGGAAACCCTGTACAGAGTCGCTATGCGTTGGAATCGACTCCACAGCACATAACAACAACAACAACAATGTGCAAATGATACAGTCTTGCTTGCTGAAAGCAAATAAAAATTACTGATGAAGATAAAAAACAAAAACAAAAACTACAACCTTCAGTATGGATCATACCTCAACATGAAGAAGAGAAAATTCTTTACCACTGGATCAATACGCAATATCATGATAAACAGAAAAACTGAAGCTTTCAAGGATTTCAATTTACTTGGATTCATAATCAACACCCATGGAAACAGCGATCTAGTAATCAAATAACACATTACGTTGGGCAAATCTGCAAAAGACCTCTTTAAAGTATTCAAGAACAAAGATGTCACTTTGAGGACTAAGGTTTGTCTGACGCAAGCCATGATATTTTCCATTACCTCATATGCATGTGAAAACTGGATAATGCATTAAAAGACCAAAGAAGAATTGATGTCTTAGAATTTTGGTGTTGACAAAGAACATTGAATAGACTATGGAATGTCAGGAGAGTGAACCAATCTCTTTTGGAAAAAGTACAGCCAGAAAGACTCCTTAAAAATGAGGATAACAAGCCTTGTCTCAAATACTTTGGACATCCTATTAGGACCGAGTTCTGGTGTGGTGCTGCGGGTTAATGCACCAGACTGTAAAGCCATTTGAACTGCAAGTTCGGCAGTTCAAGTTCACCAGTCACTCCTTGGAAACCCTATGCAGGGTCACTATGGGTCTGAACCGACTCCACAGCACTTAACAACAACAACATTAGGAGGATGGAGGGTCAGTGAAAACAGAAGATCTCAACAATGCGGGTTGAAGCAGTGGGTCCAACAGTGGGCTCAAATTTAACGACTGAAGTTGATGCAGAACCCGGCAGTGTTTTGTTCAGTTGTACAGAGACTCTCTATGAGTAGGAACTGACTCATTGACACCTAACCACAACAACAGATTGTACAACATTAAGCACAGATCCGGAACCTAATAGGTACTCAGTTAACATCTATTACTATAATTGTTGTTGCTATTGTTTTTATTATCATTCTACTATATTACCACTCAACCCTTATTTATTTATGTCACAGAAAGTACTGAGAACATTAAGGACAATATATAAATCATCAGTTTTTCTCTTAGAATGTCTGTGGCAATGAGCTAATTAATATCAGTGGTTCTGAACCTGGAGAAATTTTGCTGCTTAGCAGACATTTTGCAATGTCTGGAGACCTTTTTTGCTGTCAGAATCAGGGGTGGGGATGTATTACTGGCATTTAGTGAGCAGAGATCAGGGCTGCTACTGCACATACTGCAATACACACCTACACAACTAAATAATGATCACATCTGAAATGTCAAAAGTGCTGAGGTCGAGAAGCCCTGGGCAATTTCTTTGGGGCTCTAGGATTTGAAAGAAATACAAACTTGAGTTACTACTTATTGAGAACTTAGTAAAGTGCTAGCCATTGGATTTGGTGCTTCACTCATTTAATTCTGACAGCAACCCATGGGACAAATGTTGTGATTGGTGCCCGTTTGCAGATGGTGGTGGTGGTGGTGTGCTGTGGAGTCAGTTTCAACTCATAGGGTTTCCGAGGCTGTAAATCTTTACAGGAACAGAAAGCCTCATCTTTCTCCCGCAGAACTGCTGGTAGTTTCCAACTGCTGACCTTGAAGTTAGCAGTCTGACTTGCAACCTCTAGGCTACCAGAGCCTCCTTTGTTTGCAGATGAAGAACCTGCTATTGGAAAGACAGCTGGATTCAAACCAGGGCCTTGGTTAGTATGGTTCTCTTCTTACTGCCCTCATGCATTCTTCCATTCTGTCAGCACTCTGAGGATGTCTGCTCTGTGCCAGACTCCAGGGTGAGTGGGATGGGCAAGTCGTCTATACAGGAGGGGATCCCAGCCTGGCGAAGCAGACAGAAGACGGGCGATAAATGCTCTCAATTACCATGGAGGAGAACGACAGGCTTGGGGGAGCTGTAGGAGAGGAGCACCCCAGTTTATCCCTGGATGTAACCTATTCCTGGACAGAGCAAGATTAAATGGCATGCTCTGCACTTTTCTGGTCTCCTGTTGTTGGCAACTGGGACTCTGTCTGCACTGAGGAAGAGTGGATTATAGTGACTTCTCTATGGCCAGGCAGCCCTAGGCTTAGCTGCTGGTGGCCCTGATCCATTTCCTAACCTCCTCAGCCCCCAGGCAGGGGGGCAGATGAAATGGACAGGTAATGATACAGACAGTTCACGGGCGCCCTCCCTTAAATCTTTAATGAACGCATGGGATTGGCACTGTTATCCAAGGTGCCACCAAGATAGTCAAGGAATTTGCCTCAGGCATGCCCCCAAATTCACTAAGCAGTATAAAAAATATTTGAATGCAATTAAAAAATTCAAAATGAATGCAAAAATTCACAATGAACCAAATACCAACAAAAAGTTTAAATATAGGACCCTACCCTGCACCCGCCTGATCCTGCTTTGCTTGCCTCACTCTGATGTAAGCCTTGCATGAGTCCTATTTTGTAGATGAGAAAACTGAGGTTCAGGGAGATGACCTCCCTTCTGCCTTATAAACTGAGGCCTTTAGACTGAGGCTGTGGTGAGAAGACATGCTGTCTTTCTGCTGCTCCAAACGATCCTCTGTTGGGTGTCTGTTCGCTCACCCCTTGGAAGAGACAGGAAAACAGACAGTAAACACTGAGGAGGAAGGGGCTGTTGGGCTGTTTTTGTTGTGGCTGTCATTACTGTTTAACATGCATTAAGAATCCACAGTGTACTTTGAAATAAAAATGTACCAGGAAGCATCCTGGTAAACTTAGCTCTTCAGTCTTTTGGGGGCACCTGGCTGTACTTCAGAGAGAAATCAGATAAAGCAAAGACAAGAGTATTGTCAGTGACCCCAGATGGAAAGAAAAGAGAGAATTGGACACCAGAAAAGAACATGTGGGCACTTGAAAGAGATCACCCGGGCAGAAGGAAGGAGAAGCCCGAGATAATGTTTTTCTTTTCTTTTTAAAGAGACTTTCACAAACATTTGCTCATCATCTATTCATGACAAGATAAATATCATGATTTCCATTTTACTGTTGAGAAGACGTAAGCCCAGAGAAAGTGTGGAATTAGCTTACGGAACATGGCTAGCTTTTTGTTTGTTGTTAAGTTTGGCCGGGGTGGGTTGGTGGGACTAGGATTTAAATCCGCCGTTCCCATTTCTTCCTCTTTTTTCTAATAACCCCATGTCTTTTCCTGAACAGTCCAGGAGCTAAGCTCATTAAATCTCACCCCCAAATCTATGTGACACAAATATTCTCACTGTCCCCTTCATGTGTGCTTGAGCAAGTTACTCTTTGAGCCAACATTCTGGACTTTGTGTTCATAGCTTGTTAAATTTTATTGTAGTTCTGTCGAGATCTTTTTGGATTTCGGGGTTGTTGTTGGCTTCCGTATTTATATCACCAGGATTATAAAATGGCCTCTAGTGAGTCAGACCTCTCTGTGTCCATGCCCCTTACAATGTGTTGGGCCTCTCTTCTCATCCAGAGGTAGAATCAGCTTCTCTGCTCTCTGGGCTGGCTTGGGGACTACTTTAACCAATGAGGTGTGGCAGAGTGCGGCTGGAAGAGTTTGCAGTCTAGGCCTTAAGAGGTCTTGCAGCCTGGTTCTCAAACCTCTTGGAAAATAGCCGGGAAACCACAATGTAAACAAGAATGGATAAGAGCTCTGAGGCACCCAGCCAACAGCCAGCACCAACTGGCAAGCTGAGAGTGAGGCCATAACAAACCTTCCAGCCCAATTGACCTTCCAGCTGAATTCAGTTGCATGGTTGAGTCCCGGCAAAACCATCAGTGCAACTTCCCAGCCGGAGAGTCACACGCACTAATGAATTGCGTCCACGAGCCTGTCCACAAGTCCTTCCTTAGGGTTACACAAATACTTGTTTTAAGTTCTCCGGTGTGTTCATGGATTCCCAGGACCATATCTATTGTGTGATTCTTTCTAAATCCTTCTATTGGTTGCTATCTTTTTCCTTTAAAAAACCAAACAAAATCGACCCTTTCATTGTCTTGTCCCAGCCAGGAGTTTCCATCTTAGCAAGCTCATTCAAAAGGCTCACAGATGGTATCAGATGAACATCTGTTTATAAGCTATGGACTTCATTTCCTCCACGAACTATTGCCCCAAAAGGAGCCTGAGAGGTCCGAGTAACCCACTACCTGCATTTCCCCTACACATGACAATAGGTTAAGGGGTTTAGATCAATACAACATGAATTTTTCACATGCTGCTGATGGGGATAGTTAAGTGGTACAACTTTCTGAAGATAATTTGGCAATGTTGACCAAAAATCTTAAAAATATACACTCAGTGATCCCAAAATTTAACTTTTAGGGCCTTATTGTTTATAAATAAATAATTTTGAATGTTAAATACATTTAGTTACATGAATATACATTGTGGCATTAATTATATAAAGGGGCTTCAAAAAGTTCATGGAAAGATGGAATTTAAAAGATAAAATGCAATTTTTCTATGAGCTTTCTGAAGTTCCTTGTATTAGTGAAAAATTAGGAGTAACCTATATGCCCAACAATAGGGGGTTGGCTAAATACTTATAGTATAGCCTTAGCAAAGAATGTTATGCAGCCATTAAAATTATGTTGTAGAAGATTACTCAATGACATAAAAAGATGCTCATAATCTGTGGTAAAGTAATATTAATAAAATGAGTATGATTATACCTTTATGAAAAAATATTTTAATATAAAAATTGTTTATATATATATGATACATATATGTAAGAAATATACAGAATCGTTTATACCAAAATGTTAGCAATGGCTACTTCTAGGGGATAGGATTAAGGTAGATTTTGTTAATCTTTTTTTGTCAAATTAGCCAGATTCTTTAAGTAGTTGCACATCTATTACTTTTATAATAAGGGAAAATGTAATAAAACAGGTGGTGACAATTCAGTTAAAAATACCCATCAGAGAAAACATTTTTGATTATGAAAAAGCCATGGAAAAGATGTTGTCCTCCCTCCCTCATCCTGGTTTTTGGATGTATAATTTGGGAGCAGTGAGGTCAGACATCCAACTGTCTACTGTGGAACAGAGGCCTAAAATGCTGAGGATGCTCTCAGTGTTATCTCAACCTCCTGGAGATCTTCATTTTAAAATGAGACTCATGTGATCTCAATGTGGTCTCTAGCTGAGTGGCCCACATCTATGACTTATGGAACTCCTAAATTGGAATCCTGGTTTTCTCTTTTACCAGCTTTAGATCTTGGACAAGCGCTTTGCTTACACAAAGCCAGGACCAAACATCTGTAGTCCAAAAGGAGATACAAGAAGCTTCTTGGACATCTATAATTACCGTATTGATGGTGGTGGGGTGGAGAAAGCACTGGAAACAATCAAAAAGGATCCAGAACAAAGGATTACTTCTATGGGAGTTAGCGGCTCACTCATACCTTCAACTCAATGGAGCCAACTTGACCTGGCTTTCTGGGCATCCCACAGTGAATTCAGGCAGTGCCCTTGAGTAACCGATTTAGACTGGTATCTGGTTCTACATTGGTGTTGGGTGCTGAAGCTCCAAATGGCTTCCTGAGGGAGGGGTTGGAGGTGCTGAGCAATAGTCTAGCTGTGCCCCACATGGGGAGGCCCGAGGAAAGACAAATGTTTTAAACTCTCAGCCACCCAGCCTCCTGTTCTTGATATTTCCCTAACATATGCTAACATATGCTTTCCTCAAGAACTTCAAAAACAGGCTTTTAGCGGCAATGAAAATAGAACCATGCGTCCAATTCAACTCCAAGGTTCAGAGTTTCACTCTAATACCATTACCCCATGTACAGAAGAAAATGTAAATCTAAAATATGCTGGTGATTATAACCTTTCTCCCTGACAGACATTGTAATATAAATGCACATAAATTGAATTTCTTCTTTAAAGAAATTTGAATACCTTTGGAGCATTTTAGCAAATCATCTGCAGTCCTCGTGGCACCACATCAATGTTCTGTGGAAAGTGATCTGTCTGTAGCATGACTTTTGCAATAGAAGGATGGAGCGAGGCCAGGACATGCCAAGAAAAATAGAATGTTACTTTATTGATATTCAAAATTTATTTTATTAAACTTGCACAAAAGACAGAGATGCAAGGAGCTAGTGCTACCAGGGAAGGAGCTTCAAATATTAACTCCCTGAGTTCTGCTCATGTCATCTGCCTGCCAAGAGGGGGGAAGAAGGAAGAAAGAAGGGTAATTGCCGATTTGCAGGTTTGCTTCATTTTTGACTTTGCCCTCTGGGACTCCAGGCGGATGCCTTGTATTAACTATTAAATCAGAAATGGTAATGGCAGTGAGGCATTAGTGGGATGCTGCAATGTATCAGATAAGGGTTCTTGGACTCAGATGTTCCTTGGGAGCTAGGGAAGGAATGTCTGAGCAATCTCGTTCTTACCAGCTTGCACCCGCCTGGATAGGTGGCAACTAAGCTGTCTTGTACATCTCAGGGGCTGCATCGAGGGCTTCTTGGGGATCCATAGCAGTTGTTATTACTAAGTGGGGGAATTGAAGGTAATAATAAAAAGGGCATCTAGCGCACAACTCTGCACCTATGGCTCATCACTCACCTGTGGAAGTGAGGATTGCACTGATTTAATGCATCTTTGGATCTGTACCCAGGTTTTACAGGCTTTGCTTAGGCTCACCCTGGAGTAACCTAATGTCTACTCAAACTCTGTGTTGCTAGCAGAGAAGCGGTCAGATTTTGTGGCTAGTGGTGAAGTTTCAAGCTAGGGACGTTGTTTTGGTGCTCTTCTCCCATAGATGTTGGGGGAGATAGAAGACTCCAGGAGCAAATGTGTTCAGTACTTCCTATGACTCTGCTGCGCAGAGCAGCCATCCAGCATAAGGAATTGTGGGTGTGTTCACGTTCACCCTCACCCCCTGGTTTCAGGGCCCTGTAACTCACCAGACACATTCCTTCAGCTGTGCAGACAATCGAGGCAGCAAATCCCTTAGGTAGCCTGCAGGATCCTCCTTTTAGGGATGCTGACACTAACTTGTGCCAGACTCATAGGGCATCTCGTCTTTGATCTATCAGGCCATGCATAACGCCCCTTGTAAAGGTGTGCAGGGGTGCCAGAGAAGGGTGAAAGTTGGAGCAGAGCGTCAAACCACAAAGTGCCCAGGTTCAGAGTCCCGGCTCCATCACTTCTCAATGGGGGCCCGTTATTGGGCCCCTCTGCTCCTTGGGGAAATGATGTGTGTCTAAACCATGTGATAGTACCATCAGTGTAAGTTACAGTCTGTGAATAACAACTTCATATGGCTCAACCTAAGAGTACATGGTCATCAATTTGTTCCTGGATTCAGGAACAAAACCACATTGAGCACTTAGAAATAGTGCAGAGCACGTGGTAAGAGCTCAGTAACTGTTAGCTGTCTCTGAGTTTGTTCTTACCCGCCACACCCTAGCCCGAGGGAGAATTCATCCTGGGAGTTTTCTGGACTCTGGGGTTTGGGAAGGAGAAAGGATACCTCTGCCCCTGGCCTCTCCTCTCACTGGTGTGTAGAAAAACTCACACTCCACTCTTTGGTTATCATATAACATTCATTCAGTCAGAGAGGCAACATTTTAGAAGGTACCAGAAAACTCAGTAACCAAGATAAAAAATATTTTAATGACATATATTTTTAAAACAAAAATTAATACCAAAAAATCATGACAAACAAAGTATCAAAAATTTAAATAAAAGTGGGCTCTGACAGGTGGGGACCAGGGTGGGGCGGCGACGAGGGGTTTGAGTGAGAGCTGCGGGCAGCGGTGGGGGAAGCAAGCCTAGTGGAGAGGCCGCCCCCCTTCTTCCCTCTCCAGCCAGTTGCTATTGCTGCGCCTTCTTTTCCATCTGTTACTTTCAGTTGGACTTTATTTTATTTTTCATGACTTTTGATGATTTATTTTTGTTTAAACACACACACACAACAAATACAAACCATGTGATACTGAGGCGAAGAGCTAGGCAAGCAGAGGACTTGGGCAGCTGTCTGCCCTCTGACAGTGTTTGCTGCAAGCACATAATTACTTGTTAAACTGATGTATGAGGAATCAATCTTCCCTCTGGTCTCCCTTCCAGAGGGTTCCATGTCAGGGAGTTGTCAGAAGGAGAAAACAAACATGGCGAGTCTACAGATGTGGAAGCTGATGGCCCACTTTTGTCCCTCTGCCTCCTTACACAGTTTGAGTGAAAAGCCATACAGCCCCCTCAAGGATAGGGGAGCCCCACACGGGCCCAGACGTTGTCCCAGTTCACCTCTCTTGCCCCAGTATCCCTTTCCAGTGGGGCTGGAAAAGGAAAGTCCATAAATGACAATTCTAGCTTCCCTGAGAGAACTCTGGTTGCACAGTGAGTAAGCACTCAGCTGCTAACTAGAAGGTTGGGGGTTTGAACTCATCCTAGTGGCTCTGCAGGAGAAAGACACGGTGAACTGCTTCCATAAACGTTGTTGTTGTTGTGAAGTGCCATGGAGTCGGTTCTGACTTGTAGTGACCCTGTGTAGGGTTTCCGAGGACTGGCTGGTGGGTTTGAACCATCCATCTAGAGATTAGCAGGCCAGTGCTTATCCTACAGTGACATACCAGCCTAGGAAACCCTATGGGACAGTTCTGCTCTGTCACATTGGGGTCACTATGAGTCAGGAATCTGCTCCACAGCACATAAAAACAACAGCTTCCCATAGTTCCTGGAGAGGGTTCTCCAAGTAGTATCTGCCCTGATGATGTAATGACTAAGCACTCAGCTGGTAACCAAAAGCTTAGCAGTGTGAGTCTACCTGGTGATTTGCTACCCTAAAGATTGTTGTTGTTGTTGTTAAGTGCCGTCGAGTCAATTCCAACCCGTAGCGACCCTGTATAGGGTTTCCAAGGAACAGCTGGTGAGCTTGAATCACTGACCTTGCACTTCAAACAACTCTGCAGTCTGATGCATTAAGCCACAGTGCCACATCAGGACTCCTCCCTAAAGATGACAGCCTAGAAAACACACGGGAGAAGGAGGTGATAGGAGTCAAAACTGACTCAACAACAATTTGGAGAGTCAAAAAGAGGCTGACAATGTGTGCTCAGTAGTCACGTGGATAAGATGGAAATCTATTTCCAGGACCATAGAAGAACCGATGTATTTGAGTTATGGTGTTGGCGAATATTGAAAGTACCGTGGTCTTCCAGAAGAACAAACAAATCTGTCCTGGAGGAAATGCAGCCAGGATGCGCCTTAGAGATGAGGATGGTAAGACATCGTCTCTCACTCTTTGGATATGTTATCAGGAGGGACCAGTCCCTTGAGAAGGACATCATGCATGGAAAAGTGGAGGGCCATTGAAAAGGAGGAAGACCCCCAACAAGATGGATTGACACAGTGGATGCAGCAATGGGCTCAAACCTAACAGTTATGAGATGGCGCAGGACAGAACAGTGTTCTGTTCTGTTGTGCATGGGGTCACTATGAGTTGGACCAACTCCAAGGTACGTAACAACAACAACAACAACAACAACAGTTCCAGGACAGGGCATAGTAAGTGCAAATGTCCTGAGACACTAATGCTGAGTGTGTTCCCAGATCTGGAGGAGGCTAGTGGGAATTCAGTGGAGGGAGCCATCGCAAGGCATCTGTAGGGTATGGTCTCGTGAGAACTTGGATTGCGTTTTTTTGAAAACAACTTTATTGTAGCATATTTTGCTTATCATCCAATTCACCCTTTTCATGTGTACCATTCCGTGATTTTATGGTAAATTTACCAAGCTGTGCAGACATCACCATAAATCTATTTTAGAGCATTTTCAGCACCCTGCTATGATCCTTGAGACTTCAGTAGAGATGAATAGATAGGGAGAGGTTTTGAAGACAGGAGACACATCTGACTTTTGGACTCATTCTGCTGCCTTACAGCTGCAAAATCTTGAGCAAGTTACATAGCCTCTGTCAGCCACATGGAAAATGCGGATAATAGTAGCTGTGGTGCGGATAAGAGGAGACAATGCAGATGTAGTGCCTGACACAAAGAAAATGCTCAAAACAGGCTATTGCTATTAATATTCAACTGCCTTATGGAAAAATTAAAAAGAAATTCAACAATAACAGCCATTATCATTAATGATGCTCTACAGGCAAGATGGAGGGTCAGAGAAAAAGAGGAAGACCCCCCAGCCAGCTGGATTGGCAAAGTGGCAGCATCAGTGGGCTCAAATGTGGCAACAATTGTGAAGTTGGCCCAGGACTGGGCAGTGTTTCGTTCTGTTGTACGTAGGGTTGCTATGAGTCGGTACTGGCTTTATGGCACCTAACAACAACAACAACAACAACATAGGCAAGTACTTGCTAGAGAAATCTCACAGCGCAAAGAGAAGGTAAAGGGAGTTTCTTTTTCCATTTTTAATATCAGTACAGTTTCTACTATAAAAATAATGTGACTACACTTTTTTAAAAGTTAGAAAATAGAGAAGGAAAAAAAATCCCACCTCTTTAGATGAATATCAATTTCCATCTTCTTCAGAGGGATTAGAGAGACTGAATTTGAATAGGACAGAGGGAGGCTGGAAGGGGTTGGGGGTTGAATGGGAGCAGAGGGGACAGGGACCCCTGAAGCCTCTTTTCCAGAAGGTACATGTTGGCATTTTGTTTTGGAAAATCCAGGCCGGCCTGGTTCAGCCAAACTGGGCTACATTTTTGACTCGGCACTGAGAGAGGAATCAAAAAAGGAAATATCATTTCCTTAACTACTAGGTATTAATATCCTGTTTAATTTAATTTCGGCTTTCTGCGCCGGTGAGCTCTTTTCCCTCTAACATACAGTGTCAGCTTGGCAGGGAGTTTCTGACAGTATCAAAAGAGGATTTAGCTCTGAACCCTTGCCATGAAAGTGTTTCTATCTGAGTACAGTATAGGCTTTCAGAACGCAGCATTGTGTCCTGTGCAGATGGTAATTGAGTGAATGAGGCCTGGCACCTGGGCCTGCCGTGGAGCAGTGATAAGGACAAAAAGACGGGCTTAGAGACCTGCTTGCCAGAGGCAGAATCTCATGCTTCCCTGGGAGGAGGGAAACCCAGCCAGCCCCTGATTGCTGAGTACAGGAGTTCTGCTCCTGGGGTCCTGCAGCCTGGAGGCTGGGAGTATTCCATGCTTGTACACAAGGGACTGGCTTTCTGGGGTGCTAAGAAGGTGATGGAAGTCTCAGCTGGCTGAAATACCCTCTATGTTTTGATAACACACTGTGTTCTTATTTGGCTGACACTTAGTAAGCAAAGGGTCAAGGTGGTAAGAAAAGGACAAAGATCCAATCTCAGTTTCAGGATGCATGTTCAGTCTTGTCTTGAGTATGTAGACCCTGAAACACCCTACAGACTCCTCAGCCCCAGCCTCTGAATTGTTAAGTTTCCCTAGTGATTCCTGCACGCATCCATCTACGCTTGCAGCCCTGACTCTGATTGTCCATCTCTCTGAGAGCTAGGGGTTGACCAAAGAGCTCCTTCCCACCTTTCAGGAAAAACAGGTCCTTTTTGGTCTCTCCTTTGTGAATTGAAGGTAATTTAGCAATGTCCTGTTGCAACCATTTTTGAATTATCATTAGCAAACTTTTACTTGCATGTGATATTAATGATATTGTCTGATGATTTCCACATTCCATTGGGTCACCCCTCTTTGAAACAGGGACAAATATGGATCACTTCCAATCAGTTGGCCAGGTAGTTGTCTTCCAAATTTCTTGGCATAGATGAGTGAATGCCTCCAGTGCTGCCTCAGTTTGTTGAAAGATTTCATTTGTATTCCACCATTTCCTGGAGCCTTGTTCTTTGCCAATGCCTTCAGTGCACCTTGGACTTCTTCCTTCAGTAGCATTGGCTCTTGATCATATGCTACCTCTTGAAATGTTGGAACATCATGCATTTCTTTGTGGTACAGTGACTCTGTATATCCCTTCCATCTTCTTTTGATGCTTTCTGCATCATTCAATAGTTTGCTTGTAGAATCCTTCAGTACTACTACAAGTCAAGGTTTGAAACTTTTCTTCAGTTCCCTCAATTTGAGAAACGCTGAGCATGTTCTTCCCTTTTGTTTTTCTAACTCCAGGTCTTTACACATTTCGTTATAATATTTGACTTTGTCTTCTCGAGCTGGTCTTTGAAATTTTCTGTTCAGCTCTTGTACCTCCCTATTTCTTCCATTTGCTTTGGCATCTCTATGCTGGAGAGCAAGTTTCAGAGTCTCTTCTGACAGGCATTTTGGTCTTTTCCTTATTTCTTATCTTCTTAACAATTTTTTGCTTTCTTCCTGTATGATACTCTTGATGTCATCTCACAACTCTTCTGATTTTTGGTCATTGGTTTCAAATGCATCAAATCTGTTCTTGAGATGACCTCTAAATTAAAGTTGGGTATGTTCAAGGTCATATTATGGATCCTGTGGACTTGTTTTCATTTTCTTCAGCTTCATTCTGAACTTGCGTATGAACAACTGGTGATCTGTTCCACAGTTTGCCCCTGACCTTGTTTGGGCTGATGATAGGGAGCTTTACCACTATTACTTTCCACAGATGTAGTTAGTCAAATGGATTTCTGTGCATCCCATCGATATTTGTCTTTTTTGTTTAAAAAAAGTATTTGCAATGAAGAAGTCATTGGTCTTGCAAATTTTTATCATGCAATCTCCAGCATTGTTTCTATTACCAAGGCCCTATTTTCCAACTACTGATCCTTCCTCTTTGTTTCCAACTTTTGCATTTCAATCACCAGTAATTATCAATACATCTTGATTGCATGTTTAATTAATTTCATATTGAAGAAGTTGGTAAAATTCTTCAGTGTCATCTTCACTGACTTTACTGGTTGTTATGTAAATTTGAATAATAGTGGTATTTATTGGTCTTCCTTGAAGGCATATGGATATTATCACATCACAAACAGCATTGTACTTCAAGCTAGATCTTGAATTGTTTATTATGATGAATGGGATGCCATTCCTCTTCAGTTTGTCATTCCTGGCATAGTAAACCGTGTGATTGTCAGATTCATAATCGTCAATACCAGTTCATTTCCACTCACTTAGAATATGGATGTTTATACATTCCATTTCATTTTTTGACACCCTCCAATTTTCCTAGATTCATACTTTGTATGTTCCATGATCTAATTATTAATGGATGTTTACAGCTGATTCTCCTCATTTTGAGTCATGCCCCATCAGCAAATGAAGATCCCGAAAGCCTTATTCCATTCACATCATCACATGCTACTTTCAGGAGGCAGCCCTTCCCCAGTTATATTTTGTGTGCCTTCCAACCTGAGGGACTCATCTCCTGGCTGTATTTCTGATAATATTCTGGTGCTCTTCCTCATGTTTCAATAGTTGATATTCTGGTGCTGGGTGAGGGTTTCACTGCTATTCATACGGTTTTCAGTGGCTACACATTCAGAAGTAATACGCCTCTCCTTCTTCAGAATCTGGCTTAGTCTGAAACTTGTCCACCATGGGTGACCTGATGGTATTCAGAATACTGGTGGCATAGCTTCCAGGATTAGCAAGCTACTACAGTGGGGCAAAGTGACAGACAAATGTAGGTGGACCCCATGACTTAGGTAGGGTTATTATCCTCAGTTTTCAGAATTCTATGAAACTGATTCCAGTACACCCAGGCACTAATTGGTAGGCAAGCAAGAATGACCTTGGTAACCTTTCTTATGCCTAATAGGGTCATGGTGTCTTGGGGACCTCAAAGCCACAGGTCCCTTTCCTGTGAATCTTTCTTATGGTCATTTACACTGTGTTAAGTTTTCCCCTTCATAAAATGGGCATGCCAGTTTCTCCCCTGAATTTGGGCGGCTTTATGCAGGGGAGCATATGAAGCAATGGGTTTGGAAGCCTTTGTCCAAGGAGATGATGCCACAATGTGCTGAATCATTGCTTTGGATGTGAAGTCCCTTTCCTGCCTCTGGCTTCAAAAGTGCTGAGAGCCTTAAGTGGATTATCCAGAAAGGGAGCGCTTATGACAAGCATGGTGTTCAAGTATGGTCCTTGCCTTTGGACATTGGCCTCTCGGGAGGCTCAGGTGAAGAGGGAGGGAAGTCCCGTGCCTTTGCTCAGCCTCTGGCAGCCAGCTCAGCTGTGTGTGTTTTCCAGTTCGAGCCTCATCTTCACACTCCAGATGTTCCAGCCCTGTAGAGCTGTCAACCTCTGAACCGGGCTGTGGGACCGACTCTTTGGGTTGCACTCTCCTGTGGGTTCTCCTTCCCGAGCTTGGACTCACTGCAGGGGAATGCTGAAGAGACACAAGAGTTTTTGGTTTTGCTCTTAAAAAAATACCGAATCTGTCATATGTTTGACATCTGGGCCGGACTGCAGACAAGTATGAGTGGATAGAATGGGGCAGGGATCAAACCAGCCCCAGGAAGAGGCAGAGCCCCCAGTGCTGACGGCACACCTGTCCAGGTGTGGCAGACATCTGTCACCAGGAATCACAGGAAGGCATGTGTCCCATTCCTCCACGTGGAGCTGCAGGAGGGTTGTTTTTGTTTTTTCATGATGCTGGAATCATCTCTCTTGGAGCATTTCTTGTTCTGTCTAGCTTCTCTGGAAGCAAGACACAATTAAAGATTTGAGGAAAATAGCCTAATGGACTTAAAATATTTATAATGATGGCTCACATTTAGAGAAGTGACTTATCAGAATCGTTTCTTTCCAAATTGGCTCTATTCTCGTATGGAAAGGGCTTTCCTGAAAATTCCAAATGTTTACAGGGTGCATGAAACAACCTTGAGGTCATAAAGAGCAGCTGCTATTTAAATATAAGCATCCAGGCTGCCTGCCTGTGAGTCCTGACAGGCGTTGAGTACCACTAGCAAAAAGCACTGCCTTCAATAACTCCCACTGAGCCCGAACAGTTCTGAAGAGGTTTCTAGGGTTAGATCACAGCCTGGCAAAAGCTGAGAAAGCCTGAAAAAGTCCTCGAAGGACTTTTTCCTTGTGTTTGAATCTATCAGATCAAGCAACTGATGCAAACCTTGGACCAAATTAAACATTTCAATAGTGCATAATTTTTAATAACTATCAGCTGGAGGAATTCTGACTCTTCTTGAGCATTTGGGGGAAATATCACCATCAACAATGTTGGTGAAAGTGAATTATGTTCTTTCATTGTTCAGTCACAGAAGAAGGATTCATTTTACTTCTAACAGTAGCACAGCTCCTAACTGAAAGGCTGACAGATCAAATCCACCCAGAAGTACCTCAGAAGA
The DNA here is from genome assembly GCF_000296735.1 of Chrysochloris asiatica. Taxonomy (NCBI): domain Eukaryota; kingdom Metazoa; phylum Chordata; class Mammalia; order Afrosoricida; family Chrysochloridae; genus Chrysochloris; species Chrysochloris asiatica. The sequence goes on from NW_006408573.1 coordinate 2,879,156, forward strand.
AAGACCTGGAGATTGACTTCCAAAAGGACACAGCCATTGGAAACCCTGGGCACTGCTGTCCTCTGAAAGTCATGGGCCACCATGAGTCAGAATGACCTTACATGTATGGATTTAAGCTCATGGCACTCAGCAGATGGACCCAACACACACACACACACACAAATAAATAAGGACTCAACCAAATTACCTATCAGGAGACCCCAGGCCTTTAATAAACCAACTCACAAATATTCTCCCAAATAACGTCTGCAAGAAACATTAAGAAGTAGAAGGAGGTGAGGGTCCTAATTATCAAGGAAGGTAGGCCGAGTAAAAGGCCGATACCCAGAAAATGTCACCAGGTGCTCTGGCCCCTGATGCTGTAAGCCAGAAAATGTGTGCATAGGCAGGCCTGGAGTCAAATAAAGTACCTGAGGACCAGTACCATCTATGAGAGTCTCCTTCAACTTGTATTCCATGAAAAATGCGATTCGTTCTCTGAAGCCAGATAGTGGAAATAAACTGAGCTGGGCAGGTAAACTCCTCACAGGCCAGTGCGTGCCAGGTGATTCTCAGAGGTTGTGAAATCCCGGCCTTTTACTCGGCCATATTTTCACAAGAGAAGAGAGCTAATGGGAGTTAAGTTCCTTACATTAAAAGTATACTTACAGTTAACAGCACCGAACCACTTAAGTTGGCAGCAAACCAATTATTAATTAGATTAATGGCCTTTTATAAATCCCTCTGCAGTCTCAGGACAACGGATGGGTTTATGGGCCGTGCGTTAGAGAGCCGGGCTCTTCTGTGGTTGTGCTCCTCCACGGTCACCCAAACCAGCTGCCCCGTGGACATGCTGTCTTGTGGGGAAATCAGAGAAAGCTGAAAGAGCAGATGGAAGCCCTTCTGCCGGCCCTTCTTAGCTGTCTCCACTGAGGCAAGTCCCCACCAGCCTTTTTTCCTTAGCTTCCTTATCTGAATGGGGGTAAATTGAAGTCTTTCGTTTTTGCTTGTCCACCATCCATTTCTCCCTTCTTTTCTGATTTTGCTCCTTCCTCTTTTTGTTGTGATAAAATATAACAAAACATTTGTCAATTCAACAATTTTTACACATATGATTTCATGATATTAATTGCATTCCTCATGTTGGACAATTATCACCACTATCCTTTTCCAGATTATTCCACCACCTTTAAGAGAAAATCCGTGTCTCCTGACTCCTCCTTCCTCCCTTCCTCCCCACTCTCATGGTAGCCATTCATAGAGCTAGTCTCTATACATGACCTGTTTTATAGAAATGAATCGTACAATACTTACCCTTTTGCCCAGGGCTTATTTCACTCTGCATGGTGTTTTAAAGGTTCTTTTGGATCATAGCATGAATTAGGCCTTTGTTTCTCTTTATGGCTGACTAATATTCCATTGCATGCCTGGACTGCGTTTTGCTTATCCATTCATTTGTTGATGGACAATCACACAGTTTTTACTTTTTTGACTATTATGATTAATGCTGTAATGAACATTGGTATACCAGTCTCTGTTAGCATTCCTACTTTCAAAGTTTTGGAGCATATGCCTAGATTTGGGATTTCTGCATCGTGTGGTAATTCTGTGTTTGGATTTTTGAGGAACCATCAAACTGTTTCCCCATTCCTCTTTACTTTTGTTAACAGCATCTTGGCTTCTTGAGAATTCATCTCTTCCTTCCTCTTAGCCCTGAGATTTGGTGAGACTGACTCTATTCTTCTCTCTAGGGATGGACAAGGGACCAAGGCCTGACCAATCAGAACATTCATCCATTTAGCCCCAATGATTGGTTTAGAGAGCACACATGACTCCAGAACTAGTCAGAAGCAAAGACATTCAATCCTCTGGTAACATATAAACAATTGTTGATTGTGGGTTGGAGAGTTGACATGCTTTTTAACTCTGATGATTAGGTTTGTTTGTGTTTGGGAATATTTCTAAATTGGAAGTTTTAGATGTAATTAAGTTTCTGTAATCCTTTTTTTTTTTTTTTTTTTTAAGTTTTTATTGTGAACTGAGTGATAGTTTACATGGGAGACCATCAACTTTACACAATTGTTTCATTGCGATGATTACAATCTCCTTGCCTCATCATTCAACAGCATTTGTTTCCATTCTCTCTGTGCTTTGGGGGTGGGAGGTGGGGGATAAAAATATATAACAATTTAA
>NW_006408573.1:2881602-2889215 GCF_000296735.1 Chrysochloris asiatica
TAGTCATGATAACAGTTACTCACTATTGAATCACAAGAATCCTATCCCCATTTCCTTTTACCAACTCTGTCTACACAAGATGAAAACTATTCAGTGGGGATTTTACCTTCCCCCATACACTCTTAAACTAAACTCCCTCTTGAAAACTTGTAAGCCAGTCACTTCATGCCTCTATTGCCCCTTCATTTTAGGTAGCCATTGTCTATATACAGGGTAGTGTCCCTATCTACCCTGTATAGAGAGGGGATAGGATTGGTACGTGATGTGAAGACTCCTTCCCTCTCAGTTGGTATCTTGAGCTACAACATCCATAAGTATAGGTCAAACTCATAAAATTGTAACAATTGACACTCGTTTCCTTCAACAAAAAATGTTTTGTCTTCCTCTAGCTGAATTCTGATGATCAAACCATCAAGGCTAGGTCAAATGGATACTATCTGCAAGTTGGGGCATTGTGTCTCCCCTCACTTCATACTAGCTGGATGCTTCACTTTCAGTTCTAATCCTTATACATGGGCTCAGGAGTCCCCAGGTCTCACCACACTTTGGACCAACTAACCCTTTCTCTTCTTTCTCTCATCTCCAGATCAGCAGGAATCTATGGAACATGGTTGAACTCAGCCCATTTCTTCATTGCTGCCTTTACCCCTCTGCCACTCACCAGTAGACCAATGCTGGAGGGAGAGTTTGTCCGGAAGGGACTTGATTGCTTACCTTGATGGCTCCCCTATGAATAACTTGCTTGTTCTTGTAGTAGCCAATCATACTGCCATTTTTGTTTTGGATTTTTCCTGCTGATCTCTTTTTGAAGATGCATCTTTGGTTGCTCTAGCTGTTCCAGGCTGATCTGCTTGTCCTTTCTACTGGGAATGCCCCACTTCAGAAGGTCCTAGATGGGGCTCAGGATTCCACCTAAAGTCTTACACACTGCAAAGGCTCTGCAAGAGACCTATTTCACTGGGCATGTTCTAGAATCTATAATTCTTTTAAATAATATTTAGAAAACTGGAAAAGAAATCCAGTGTGCTTATAGCAGAAACCAGAGAAAGTAAAACTGTCCTGACTAGCAGGCTGTGAAGTTGAGAAGCGTCAATTTCATGGTGGATACCATCGACATCAGAAGGATCTCTGAGGCTGGTGCCATCATGTGATCACAGAGGCTGGGTGGATCCCTGGTAGATCATGTGATCACAGAGGCTGGGTAGGTTTCCTGTCCCTGGTCCATCCTCGAGTGATGCCAGCCCTGAGGCGCTGTGGCCCCCTGTCCATATTGCTTGAGGACCTGTAAGTTTTGTTTTGCCAGGATGCTCTACTGATTAAAAAGTAACAAATTTTACCCTCAGCGCTTAAAAAAGTAGATACAAAGATTGATAAATGGACTAATTGCATGGTTTTTGTATTAAAAATGAAAACATCGTTACTATCTTCACTCCGTGGGCTAACATGTTAAGGAGTCTGACCTCAACACCATCCTCCTTCCCTCCCATGTCCCTTTTCTTGGTCTTCTCTGTCTTGATGACACCATTTGTCACCATTAAACTTTTGAATCCATCATATAGCCCCAACCTTCATATATACTTATGGTTTTTAAAATGTAGTTCTATAAATACTGGCTCAATATTAAATCTCAGTGGGAAAATTGTCATTGGGAGAAACATAATTAACATATGGTAATGATACTTATAGGGAGTCCTGGTATGGCACTGTGGGTTAATGCACCAGACAGCAAAGTTGTTTGAATCTCCTGGTCGGTGGTTCAAGCTCACCATTCGCTCTTTGGAAACCTTATACAGGGTTGCTATGGGTCGGAATCTACTTGACGGCACTTAACAACAAAAACAATATATGTATTAAATATACAAGTGACTGACCTTAAATACTCAAGTTTTAACAGATGTTGACAAATGCTCGGTATGTTTGGTATATGGTGAATTCTTTCATTTTACCTAATTTATTCATTCATTCATTTACATATTTGTTTACCAGCAAGGCCCTTTTAGTAACCGTGGGTCACACTCGGATGAGGAAGTTACATTCTGGAAAGACTTTTGCTTTAGTTTGTGTTTGTTAGAAATCAATGAAAATGAATCTGCTATTCACTGACGTGACAGCTTAGTAACCAGGAGAAACCAGTCCCTACCACAGAGAACTATGTCCCCAACCACAGGGCAGCCACTTTCCTTTAGAGTAGGGGAAGGTCAGATGTTTGAAACAAAAAATTGTTTTGTTTTGTTTTGTTGTTTTTTTGTTTAAAGAGTTGGTATTCATGTAACGCTGAAGACCCCAGGAAGAAATAATATGAGAAATCTGAGCCAGAGGCATTGTCACGTGAATCAAGTGGATTACACAGTCGTCATCACTAACACCAAACAAACAAACCCACCCTGCTATTTTGGTTAAGTTGTTTTTGCAAGAAATTTGTTACAACCATGCCTTTATTCGTGTGCATTTACCAGTGTCACCGTCCCATGCATTAGCATATTACTATATATTATATTATGTTGTGTTGTTGTCAGGTGCCATCGAGTCGGAACCGACTCATAGCGACCCCATGCACAGCAGAACGAAACAATGTCCGATCCTGGGCCAACCTCACTACCCCTGCCACACTTGAGTCCATCAATGATGCCACCTGGCCAATCCATCTCGTTGGGGGTCTTCCTCTTTTTCTCTGATCCTCCACCTTATCCAGCATGATATCCTAGAATTGCTCCCAATCTAAGGAAAGCCCAGTTCTGCTTTGAGTAATACTTACTACAGTAGGTCCCTGAATAGCACAATTTGTACTAAACTACTAATCAAAAAGTTGATAGTACAGTCTCACTTAATGGTGCCACAGGGGGGAAAAAAAAAAGGTACATCAGTTCTGCCCACATCCTAGTGGCCAGAGCAGTCACATGACCACTCTTACTGCAAAGCAGGTTGGGAAATGTAGTTAGTATAACTGGGTGCTCAGGAAGAAAAGGGAGAAACATTGGGCTGCAAACATTAAGGTCAGCAGTTCGAAACTACCAGTTGTTCCGCGGGAGAAAGATGAGGCTTTCTGCTCCCGTAAAGATTTACAGCCTCAGAAACTATGAGTCAGAACTGACTCCACAGTACATAACAACAACAACAACTAGTTAGTTACTGTCACACTCCAGTAACATAATTATGCATTGGTGGTTAAGTTGAAAGCATGGTTTATATTTATGAGGAGTGAAGGTACAAAAGAAAACAACAAGATCAAAAACCAAATTGTTGAATTGGTGTATGTTCTGCTATGTATATTCTCAGCAATAGCAACACAACTAAAATAGATTATTTTTTTAAAGTCCTTTCAAGCAGTCATCTCTCCAATTCTCTGGTTCCGAGGGTCTCATTCACACATCACCAACTTGGCTGCCATTTGATGGTGCAGTTGTTGAAAGTGATCCCCTTGGCATGGGCTAGCAGAGTCGAAAGGTCCAGTGTTACTCAAGGCAGACCTGGGCTTTCCTTGGACTGGAGGCAAATCTCGTATAAACTCTGCTCACTTGTTTATTACTTTCTTGAAATCTAACTCCCAAGAAGTTTGGGGTACATAGCTGTCACATCATCTTAAGTCTCCCTACTAGTTCTATGGTGACATATGTGTGTTTGGGAGAAAATCATTTCAAGGGCTACAAATGAGTCCTTCTGTAATACCCCGGAGTCATAATGTCTATGACATAATGAACCTTCCTAAATTACAAGCTACAGTAATTAGATCAGTTATTGCTACATTCCAGACCCTGAAACAATTTGCTTAAAGTGATAGTTACCTCTAATGAAAAGATACCTAACCCAAAATGTCAGCAACCTTTTAAACCCTCTGCGGCTATCATCAGGACTGTCTGTTGCAAAGTGCTCTTGGCAGGGTGACATCTTTTGTCACCACTTCCTCCTGAATTAGGTGGGTATTTTATGGTCCTGTAGAAATAGAGAGAATTCCCCAGGGTGGTAAGAAGCTTAAGTAATGCATCTTTCAGCCTTCTTCCTATCCTGCCCCCTTCCCCTCTCCTCCCCATCACCAGCTCTCACTGTGGTTGAAATGCTTCCAGAATCTTGACTAGAAAGATCTATGGCTCACAGCTACTTACCGAGTGCCTTTCTTTAAATGCCTGGGGTTCCTGGTCTCTCTTCAAGTCTATCTTCTGTGATGAAGTTGAAAGGGGTGTTCCAGTCGTGGGGGCTGATGAAAAGCAGCCTAGCAGGGTTGGTGATATAGTAGACCCTCAGCAGAAACCCAATGACGAGAATTAGAATAACTCCAGGACAACTTCAAAAAGAAGCTGTTTACAAAGATGCAGGTCAACGGATGCAAGGAACTTCAAGAGAAGACAGTAGAGCTGTGGCCACCTGTAGGTCCTAAGGGAAAAGGGAGGAGATCTCAACATCCAGAAGAACCTGTCAGGTGTACAGAGGCCCACCACTGAGGTATAGAGGCTTTCCGCAGGAGAACTTAGATCCTAATTTCTCCCCTCTGTTCCTCTGCTTCTCCTTCCAGCGCTGACTCCCGCACACCCAGGGATGCCGTGGGGATAGGGAGAACATGGGCTCTGATTCTGACCTTCCTGACCAGCCTTGTGGGCCCACAGAAGCAGGAAGGAGCGTGGAGAGTAGGCCTGGAACAGACGTATGCATAAGTGTCCAGCACAAGCAGGTTCTCTGGTGCCCTTTGGTTTGGGAAATCACCGTCCTTACCTGCCATGGGTCCCTGTCTTTTGTTGTCCTCAAGGGCCATGAGATGGCACTCTCTAAAGTAGGCAAAGACCACAGCTCTCTTGGGGCTGCAGCAAGACCCAGTCTGGAGTCTGTGCTCTGAAGCTTGCCTCTGGTTCTTTCTGAGGACCAACGGACACTTTTCCGGCCATCCCGTTCCCAGGAGCACTAAAACTCAGCCAGAATTTGAGCTTGAAAACCTTCACTAAGAATTAAGGAGTTCTCAGGACAGTAGGTGAGACCACATCAGCTTCCATAAGGAGATCTCTCTGTTACCTCCCTAATTCATGGAAAACTACCTTGAACTGAGAGGGAATTACCTGGAACCTTCAGGCTTCCAGAAGGTTACTTACTTGAGATTACCCAGAGTGCTGTCTGGCACATAGTTCCAGCTGCTGGGACGTTGCTTTGAAGTCATGTGACCCCATGTGCATTAGAGTAGAATTGCACCATAAAGTTTCTAAGGCTCTGACCTCTCAGAAGCAGATTGTCACGCCTTTCTACCAAGGTACCTCTGTCTGGGTTTGAACCACCAACTTTTTGGTTACAAGCCAATTACTTAACTGATTGTGCCACTCAGGAGCATAGTAGATGCTAAGAGGTTACCTGTGAACTCTGAATGGCAGGGCCTGAATCTCTGTGTGTGTGGGTTCTTATTTAAACTGTTCCTGTTGGTGTGAAGTGCCTTTGAGTTGGTTTTGACTCACAGTGACCCTGTATAGGGTTTCTGAGGAGCGGCTGGTGAATTTGAACCAAACTGATCTTGCAGTCCAGCATGTTAACCCACAGCTTTCTATTTGCCTTTGTGTTTGAGTAATAAGACTATTAGTGATGGTAGCAACATCCCTATTTAATGCATTAGGTAATAATTTTTTTTTCTTGTTTGATTTTTAAAACATCTGTATGAAGTAGTCAGAGATGAAGACGTAAGTCTTGAGAGCTTAAGACACTTGCCCAAGTCAATACAACTTGGTGTTACAAGAGCCAGGACAGGGAGCCAGGTCTTCCTGTTGGTGAAGCTGGTTCTCCGTTCCCCAGCCTACAGTTTCACAGGGTTGCTGGAGGACAGAGAAATCCAGATGTGTTGTAAGATGTAATTCCATGCTCTCATGGAGGTACTTGTTAAATACGTTGAGTTGGTTCCAACTCATAGTAACCCTGTATAGGGTTTCCGAGGAGCAGCTGGTGAACTTGAACTACCAACCTTATGGTTCAAACCCACTTTGCAGTCCAGCGAATTAACCTGCAGCACCACCCTCAGGCAGCAGTTGTGGGTGCTGTGTGTGTGGGAAGGTGGGCAGGCTGCCCAGGGGAAGAAAAGGCTCCAGCTCTCTCCTTTTCTCTCTCATACTCCATGACTGCACTCGTGAGTCAGAGTCCCAGGGAAGAGTCTCATTGGTGGAGCTGGAGGTATGTACACACCCACTGAGAGTCCTATGGAGACTATGCACATTGTAGGGGGTGGGTGGGGAGGTAATTCACACGGAGGAAATCAAGGTGGACTTTATCATCATTCTTTATTATTATGAGAGGCTGAGAAACAACAAATGTCCACTATGCAAGAAGTCACATTGTCATGTTTCCAGGTTTGTGTCTCTATTCTCTCCATTCTTACAAGGTACAGCAGGTGGCATTGTCTTCATGACAGAGGAGAGCAAGTGGAGGCAGTGAGAGAGAACTGACTTGCCCAGATAACTCAGCATCTATCTAGTTCCTGTTCTATATCCACCTGGCCCCACCCTCACCATCCTCAGGCCAGGCAGCCTGGGTTGGTTTGCATGCCCGCTCAGGCCATCCAAGGACTGCCTGACAGAGGAGGGGCTGAGGTGAACCCAGGATGATCAGGGACATGCCCCACCCATTGAACCTGGAGGCAGAGTGAGCCATGGGTCAGGGCAGGGAGATGGTACCTTTGTTTAAACAGCTTCCAGGCCAGGGATAGATAGTCATCACAGCCCTTGGTCCAGTCTATGGTGCCGGCTTTAACTTTTGCTTGCTGGCAGAGGAATCTGAAGCTTGTGGGCAGAGGGTGAGGATGGGCTACGGGCAGGGATAGATTACCCAATAGGCAATGTAACCATGGGTTGACTAACCTGTAGTGAAAAGTTTCACATGGATTTCACCATGATGTGTTCACTACAGATTAGTCAATAAGCACAAAGAAACCCAAGTTTACCTTACTTACTGGGTAATCTGACATTGGCTAGGGGCTCCACATGAGCAGTTCATGTTGGAAGGGCCTGGTTACAAAATCTCTCTACTCTACCCTTCTCCAAAATAAATAAATAAAAGCCAAGCTGATCCTTTAGCTGCACAATTGTCAGTAGCCCTGCAGTGCTGGCTCCCTGAACCTAGGGTGCCTAACTTCCAACATCCCTGCCTAGTTAAAGCAACAAGCCCAGAGCAGGAACTTCTTACTCTTTCTCCTAGATGCCGGTGTGGGTCAAAGGCCAAGGGAGTTTTGGTCCCAATCTGAGTTCTGCCACTTACTAGTCACAGCCTTGCATGAGTCACAGATCTCCAGGGTCTCACTTTGGGGAATGGAAAGTTGAGTTATAAAACAAAAGCAGTTAAAATGCTACTCATGTTGTAGATTCATAGATGGACAGGCAAGCTGAACAGATGTGGAAGGCAAACGGAAGTATACCCATGAGTAGATATACAGGTTTGATGTTCAACCGTTTAGGAGGTAGCATATGACCAAGAACCAAATGGTACTCAAGGAGGAAGTCCAAGGTGCATTGAAGGAATTGGCAAAGAACAAGGCTCCAGGAATTGATGGAATAAACATTGAAATCTTTCAAGAAAGTGAGACGGCACAGGAGGCACTCACTCATTTCTGCCAAGAAATTTAGAAGACAACTATCCGGCCGACTGATTGGAAGAGATCC
>NW_006408573.1:2890410-2908472 GCF_000296735.1 Chrysochloris asiatica
AGCAAATATATATGTTTGGCAGAGGATATTTCTACACACATATTTGTTTGTATACATTGCAAGTATATGCATGTATACTGTGAATTATAAGGTCGGCAGTTCAAACCTACCAGCTGCTCCTCAGAAACTCTATACACTATGAGTTGGAACCCATTTGAAGGTTTGTGCCTAGCTAACACTCTCAATCACTCCCATCATCAGATCATGAAAAAAATTAAAAACAGAACCAATTAGAAATCATAAGGAACCAGTCTTACTAGTAGAACACTTGAGACTGTGACCCTTCGGCTCCCATGAAGCCTGGAATTGAAGGCACCCTTGAGGATTACTTTCAACCAAACAATACAATCAATAATAACCCAAGGAGGACTCAGTAGAGTCAAGCATATGGGACCTAAAGGGCAGAGCTGTTGTTGTTGTGAAGTGCCATTGAGTCAGTTCTGACCCATAGTGACCCTGTATAGGGTTTCTGAGGAGCAGCTGGTGAGCTTGAACCACCAACTTTGTAGTTCAAAATGGCTTTGCAGTCTGGTGTATTAACCCACAGCACCACACCAGGACTCCAAAGGACATAGCTTGTAGGGGTCGTCAAACACTAACCTCTGCGTTAGCGGTTGCGTCCCTTAGCTAACTAATGGAGGATCCCTAGTGGCTGAAGTGCTCAACTGCTAGCCAAAAGGTTGGTGGTTTGAACCCACCGGCCACTCTGTAGGAGAGAGAGACATGGCATTCTGCTTCTGTGAAGATTACAGCCTTACAAACGCTGTAGGCAGTTTTACTGTGCTCGATAAGGAGCTTTGGTAGCGTAGTGGTTGCGAATCGGGCTGAGAACCGGAAGGTCAGCAGTTCGAAACTACCAGCTGCTCCGCGGGAGAAAGATGAGGCGATCTGCTCCTGTAAAGATTTACAGCCTCGGAAACCCTATTCAGGGTCGCTATGGGTCGGAACTGACTCGACGGCACTTACCAACAACAACATACGGTCACTATATGGAGCTCTGGTAGCATAGTGGTTATGAATTGGGCACTTAACAACAACAACATACGGTCACTATATGGAGCTCTGGTAGCATAGTGGTTATGAATCGGGCTGTGAACTGCAAGGTCAGCAGTTTGAAACTACCAGCTGTTTCGTGGGAGAAAGATGAGGCTTTCTGCTCTCATAAAGATTTACGGCCTCGGAAACCCTGAACAGAGTCGCTATGAGTCAGAACTGACTCCACAGCACATAACAACAGCAACAACATAAGGTCACATATGCCATCATCTGGATGGCAATGGATTTTGGGGCACCATAATTTATACAGGGAGTCCTGGTGTGGCACTGTAGGATCAGCACTTGACTGTGGTGGTTCAAACCCACTAGCTGCTCCTTGGAAATCCTATACAGGGTCACCACGAGTCAGAACTGACTTCATGGCACTTCACAATAACAACAACTTAAAAAGTGCTCTAAGCACAACATCTCAAGTAATCTCAAATGGAGACGCTATACAATCATCGTGATTTTATAGATGAGGAAGCTGTCTCAGAGATGTTAAATGACTTGTACAATTACCTAGCCAGAACTGGAACCCAGAGAAGTCTGTCTCCAAAGCCACTGTTTGTGTCAACTTACAGTTCGAATGGCTCTAGTTCTGACCCATACATAACCCAGCACTCCTGCCAGCCCCTTCAGTTGAGCCTGGGAAAAAGCAGGGGACCATGCTGTCCTGGGATTCTGTTAATGGGACGAGACAGGATTTCCCCAGAGCAGGGACCTGAAGGCCAAAGGCTAGGTAAAAGGGGCAGTTTGGCTGCATTGGGGAGAGCCTGGTTTCCCAGGGGCTTGGAGGCTGCTGCCTGCAGACCTGGCCAGACCAACGTGCCAAGATCCAGAATCCTCCTCAGCTCCGGGGAGCTGGAGCGGGAGCACTCCCAAGACATCTTGTTAGTTCCTGCTCCCTTGAAAATGTTTTTTTTTTTGCAGGCCAGCGAGGCACCTCTCTTTTTGTAGACAACATGTCCAAGGTTGACAGGCTAAAACTGCTCCCTTGCTTTTAAGTGTCAGGAGACGTAAATAGTTTTTAGTCTTCAGTGGTTTCTGATTGAATATCCTTTTGAAGTAATGATAGCTATAATTTAAAGCAACAGTTACCATATTGTTCTTGCTGCCTGGTCTTCTTTGAAGCACTAAGTATAAATCTGCTTAAAATCTTAAAATAGCTGTAGCTCTGTCTCCATATTCGACCAGGAGCCAGGGAGATTCGGCCTCTAATTGCCATCATATGGAGCTAATATCAGCAGTACTGCAGGCTCATGACAAGGTGGCTGAAAGAATTGCTCTGACATGGACAGGAAGATGGGGCAGAAATGTGGCCTCCCTTTGGGGACTTGACTTTGGTTGGAGTTCCCAAGAAACCCAGTTCTAAAATTGGGACCAAATGGGTTTGGAGTGGTTAGGAGATTTTCAGGACTGCCTTTTCATAGTCCCATTCTAGGAGCCCAGGATACAAAACAGAACCAGCTCAGGAATCCTTGTGGACGGCATCCATGCCTGGGATCACAGCATTAGGGAGAAGACTAAAGGTGGCAAGGATTCAGCTATGGATGGTTACCAACAGGGACTAATGCAAAATAACTTAGGCAGTTCGAAACTACCAGTGGTTCCGAGGGAGAAAGATGAGGTGTTCCGCTCTTGGAAAGAGATGTATAGCCTCGGAAACCCTGTGCAGGGTCACTATGAGTTGGAACCAACTCCCCGGTACTTAACAACAACAACAACAAATACTCCAGCAAATGAATGGAAAATGTAGTTTAAATTCTGAACTAACTACTCCCACTCATGACAACCTTATGACCACTGATAATACTGTGTCACTGTCAAAGTCACCAGCATGCTTGAGTCTATTGTTGGGGCCATGATCTTCCTTGCCCTTGATGGTTCTCCACCAAACATATCCTCCTCTAGAGAGTGACCTCTCGTATGATATGTCCAAAGCAAGAGAGTTAGATAGTGCCCCATTGCTATCCACAAGGTCTCCACTGACTTACATTTGGAATGACCACATTGTTCTTCCCTTCTTGTTGCTGTTGTTAGGTGCCATTGAGTTGTGCCAACTCATAGCGACCCTGTGCACAATGGAACAAAACACTACCAGCTCCTACACCAACCTCACAGCTGTTGCTACAGTTGAGTCCACGGCCGCTGCCACTGTGCCCATCTGTCTCATTGGGGGTCTTCCTCTTCTTCTCTGACCCTACACTTTACCAAACATGATGTCCTTCTCCAGGGACTGGTCCCTTCTGATACCATGTCTGAAGTATGAGAGACAAAGTCTCCCCATTCTGGCTTCTAAGGTGTATTCTGATTGTATTTCTTCCAACACAGATTTGTTTGTTCTTTAAGTGGTCCATGGTCCAACACTGTAACTCAAGTGCATCGATTATTTTACAATCTTCTTTAGTCATTGTCCAACTTTCACATGCATATAAGGCTATTGAAAGTACCATGACTTGGGCTAGGCACACGTTGGTCTTCACACTAGTCCTCTTCCTACTCTATCTTAGTCTGGAAGCTCCACTGAAAATCATCTACCATGGTGACACTGCTGATACTTAAAATACTGGTGGCAAAGCTTCCAGCCTCACAGTACCACAAACAGCACAAACCACAGGACACAGGTGGTGGTTTCATTCATTTGTTGTTGTTATATGTCGTGGAGTTGGTTCCAATTCATAGCGACCCTGTACATGGTTTCTGAGGCTGTAAATCTTTACGGGAGCAGAAAGCCTCATCTTTCTCCTGTGGAACAGGTGGTAGTTTCGAACTGCTGACCGTGAGCTTCACAGCCCAATTCATAACCACTACGCTACCAGAGCTCCTTAATGAATTAATTCAACAAATACTTAATGTGTCCCTGCTATGTGGCAGGCGGTGAACACCACAACCAGCAATCCCAGCATTCACAGAGTTTTATGACAAGCAACAATAGATGACCAGGTGATGGACGGTAGGTGCTCTGGAGAAAGACTGAGCAGGGAGCCCTGAAGTTGCCATTTTCAATCATCTTGCACTGAGAATGTGACTTGAAGGGTGATGTTGAATGGCATCTCCCTACAATACCTTTTTGTTTAAACAACTATAATAATGTGGACATGTATATACTTATATGTTCCTAAAAATCCTGGTAGGAAACATTCAGAAAAGTTGACAATGCTTATTTCTGAGTGCCAGGATTAGGTGTGAGTTCAACTTTTTCTTTTGCTGGAAGAATTTTCTAAATGTTCTATGATAAAACATACACCTTGTAAAAAAAATAATAAAATGGTAATAGGATTTAATTGTTCCTCAATAAGTTCAACATAGATCATCATCTGACTCAGTCAGCAACTCAATTCCTGGGTATAGGCCTCAAAGAATTGAAAACAGGTGTTGAAACAAAAACTTGTACTTGAATGTTTCTAGCATTCAAAAAAATGGAAATAACCCAAATGTCCATCAGATAAATGGGTCAGCAAGGTGTGGTATGTCCATATAGTGGAATATTATTCAGCCCTGAGAAGGAATGATATATGCTATAACCTGAAAACACTACATTATGTGAAAGGAACCAGACACACAAGTTCACATAGTGTACATTTTCATTTAAATGAAATATACAGAATAAGCAAATCCATAGAAACAGATGCTTGTTAGGGGCAGTGGTGGGGATGGAGTGGAAGTGGGTTCTTATTGAAGATGGGCTTTTCTTTTGGGTTGATAACAGTTCCAAACTAGATGGCGGCAATGTTTGTACAACAATGTAAATGTACTCGATGCATGCTTTAAAATGATCAAAATGATAAATGTTATGTATATGTATTTTTCCACAATTAAAAAAAAAGTGGCAGTTCAAGAAACTATTGGGAAAGCCTGCTGGTTGTATGCACATCGAACGTTGTCCAAGACATGCTGTTTATCAGGTGATCAAAGGTGGGCCAGTCAGAGGTCAGGAGCACGGGAAGGACTCATGCCTTCTGTGAACCAGTCTTTACCAAGCACCTCCGGGACACCAGGACAAGGCTCTGACAGTGAACCAGCATGGGTTCAAGGGAGGTGTGGCGCTGGGAGAAGCTGGCCCTCTGGAGCTGAGGACACAGACCTCAAAAAGGAGGCCAGACGCTCTGGGAGACAGTGCCAAGTGCATGATGGGAGTGACTGGGAACGAGCTGGGTGGCTCTGGAGTCCATTAAAGGATTAATGATTTTTCACAGATGATCCGCAGAGCAGGCAATCTGGACACAAAAAATGAGAACGAACCTCTTTTCCTAAGACCTGGGCATTCCAGTCTTGGAAGAGCAGTCTCCATGCTTTTTAGGATGGTGGAAATTAAGATGGGAAAAGGAGAAGAGAGCCACTTTCTGTCATCTGGTGATACCAGCAAGCCCTCTCTTCACATTTGGCTTCTGGCTGTCCCCCCGCAAAGAGAGGGCTCAGAAATCACTCTGTTCGATACCACCTCCCATGGGCATCCCTGGGACTCTACCTGGCCCTGACTGACTGGCACTTTCTGGGCAACGTTTGTGCTGACTCAGGCCAGAAGGTAGCCTAAGGGTCCTTTCCGTCCACTAGCAGGAGCTGCTTCTCCAGGGAGGAAGAGAAGGACCTGTGTTAGCTCAGGACCCACAGATGCGGGCACTTTCGGCAGGTTGAAACCCTTGCACAGTTCTCATACTCCCTGCTACATATGTGATCCAGGCTCCATGCTGTCCCTGGGCACCCCTGCCCTTTTCCCACCGCCACGCTTTTGCACTGACTGTTCTCTTCTCCAGGCCTGCCCTCCCCCAAAGCGCCACCTGTTGAAACCCTAGCTGCCCTTCACGTCCCATCTCAAATGCCAGAGCCTTGCTGAGCTCTTCTTGAACTCTCCCTCAAGTGTGTGCTTGCCCCGGCACACCGAGCAGCCTCCTTTTATGGACATCCCAAGTCTGCCAAGTCTAGACTCGGTGTTATTCTCAGACCATAACTAAATCGAATAGAGCCCTGTGGTTTAGAGCCCAGTTTTGGAATTGGGCACTCTAGGATTCAAATCCAGGCTTTCCTTGGGCAAATTGCTTTGCCTTTTTGCATCTGTAAAATGGAGCCATAACAACAGCAAAAATACTACTTAACCTAGAAGTACAACAGTTAAAAGCTCAGCTATTAATAGGTGGGTTGGCACTTTAAGCCCACCCAACAACTCCACAGGAGGAAGACCTCGTCTCGTTTCCCGTAAAGGTTGTTGTTGTTGTTGTTAAGTGCCATCCAATGGCCTAGAAAACCCCACAGGACACTTTTACTCTATCACGTGTGTTCTCTATGAGTGGAAATTTACTCAACAACACCTAACAACACTAAGATATCTACATAGTAGAGCATCGACTAGGACCCGGCAAGTAAGGTGGTGGTGGTGGTATGTCACGGAGTTGGTTCCAACTCATAGCGACCCTGTACAGGGTTTCCGAGGCTGTAAATCTCCAAGGGATCAGAAAGCCTCATCTTTCTCCTGCAGAACCTCTGGTAGTTTCGAACTGCTTTCCTTGAGCTTAGCAGCCCGACTTGTAACCACCGCACTACCACAGCTCCTTAAGTAAGATGCTGGTAGTGGTGGTTATGTGCCTTGGAGTCGGTTCTGACTCATAAGTAAGGTGCTAGGACACAACATTTAAGGAGGTATGAAACGCAGAGTCAGCTGTTGAGAATGAGCCTCTTCTTAAACTTTGCTCCCTAGTGCCTTGCTTGCCTCAGCCTAGTTGCAGCCCTGACGCATAGTGCCTAGTGCACTAGAGGAACACCAGAGATAGAATGCTGACTACGCAGAGCGCACGCTCAGAGGCATGTGTGCAGAATGCTTCTGTATGTATACAACTTCATATGTGTGTGTGTGTGCAGTACAAACACACACACATTTGTAGACGCATAACCAAATACACGGTTATCAGTCGTGTTGGAATTGGAATGGGGGTGTTTTATCATTATGCTTTTTAGTATCGTTTGAATTATTTGCACACTTATGTAATTAAAAAATAAAATAAATAAGTTTTAAAACTCCATGGGATTTTTTCTCTGTCATTTATTGCTGTGTGACCTTGGCATGAGTCTTAGTTTCCTCACTGTAAAAAGGGGATGAGAGCAGTCCTTACTTCAGAAGCTTCTATAAGGAGGGAACAAGATGATGCCCTTAGCTCTTATCCGCCTTGGCCAGGTAACCAGTGAAGGAGTTGTCATTCCTGAGGGCAGGGACTATGGCTTTCTAGTCGGTGAGGCTCTCTCCTCAGTGTCTAGAATCTCTGGGTTCTTGTTGACTGAAACTTTGTCTCACAGCAAGCATGATGTGGTAGGGTTCAGGTATGTGGGGGTGGGAAGGGCCAGCTGAGGTTGACTTCATGCCCATGCCAGGACACTGTGAGAAGGTGGGTCAGCAGCATGCAGGAAGTCTTGGGGTCAGCTTCTGAGAGACAAGCTGGAAGAGCATCAGCAGCCACACCTTGGGGAGCATACTGACTTCTGATTGGATAAAAGGATGGAGTCAAGCAGCCAGGCTTCTGAATCTACCCACGTGCTATCAAGTCAATTCATAGTGATACTATAGCACACAGTAGAACGTCCCCATGGGGTTTCCAAGATTGTAATCTTCATGGAGTCCTGGTGTGGCGCTGTGGGTTAATGCGCCGGACTGCAAAGCTGTTTGATACTGCAAAGTTGGTGGTTCAAGTTCACCAGCTGCTCCTCGAAACCCTACACAGGGTCGCTATGGGTCAGAACCGACTTGATGGCACTTAACCACAACACAACAATCTTTATGGAAGCCGATTGCCACATCTTTCTCTTGTGGAACAGCTGATGGGTTAGAACCACCAACCTCTCAGTTAGCAGCCAAGCACTTTAATTACTGCACCACCAGGGCTCCTTACAAACTGGCGTAGATTCCTTGAGCAGTCCTGGACACAGCAGTTGGTATCACAGAAGGGTGAGGACTGGGTCTGGTTGTACATATTTCTTCACCTCTCAGAGCGTCTTTAGCCCATCTGTAAAATGGAGCAATTGCTGTCTTAGAAGCTTGAGCCTCTGTGTGGTTCTGTAGGATAAGCACTGAGATTGCTAACTGCAAGGCTGGCAGTTACAAATCCACTAGCCACTCTTGTTGTTGTTGTTAAGTGCCATTGAGTCCGTTCCAACTCACAGTGACCCTGTATAGGGTTTCTGAGGAACAGCTGGTGAGTTTGAATCACCAACCATGCAGTGCAAACCAACTTTGCAGTTCAGCACATTAACCCGCAGCGCCACACCAGGACTCCACTATCCACTCTAGGAAACCCTATATAGGATGGTTCTGAGTCAGAATGGACTCAGGAGCACACACCACCACAACAACAGCTTGTGGTGATGATTAAGAGTTGTTGCTCCTTGTCAGTGAATCGGCAAGACTCAGGGAGACCTGCTTAGAACAGAACAAAGGGCTGCCTGGTCCTATGTCGTCTTCATGAGTCCTTGTGGTGGCCAGTGGAGAGTGCCTTCAACCAAAGCCTCCCATCTTCCAGCACTGCTCCACAGAGTAGTCTCTTAGAAGCCATAAGGTTTTCATTGGCTGGCCTTTCTTCCTAGGTGCCCACCATAAGTGATCCTGTTGACATTTGAAATAGCTTCCAGAATCACAGTGACACACAAGCCACCACACTATGGAAAACTGGTAGACCGGTGGCAGTGGTCCTTGGGGTTGTTGCTCTTGTTGTTAGGTGCCATCAAGTCGGTTCTGACTCAAAATACAAAAGAAGGACACAGCCCAGTCCTGCTCCTTCCTCACAATTGTTACTATGTCCCAGCCACAGTGCCACTCCATCTGCCTCTTTGTCGCTGTCCTTCTCCAGGGACTGGTCTCTCTGGAAAAAAATAACCAAAGTACATGAGATGAAGTCTCACTATCCTTACTCACTATGACTAGAAATCGCCTTGAAGGTCATGGGTCATCCTTGTTTCTGAAGAACATTCTGGATGTACTATTTTCAAGATTGTTGTTGTTGTCATGAGCCGTGGAGTCGGTTCTGACTCATAGCGACCCTGTACAGGGTTTCCGAGGCTATAAATCTTTACGGGAGCAGAAAGCCTCATCTTTCTCCCGTAGTTTCAAACTGCTGACCCTGAGGTTATCGGCCCGATTTGTAACCACTACGCTACCAGAGCTCCTTATTTTCAAGATAGATTTGTTTATTCTTCTAGAAGTCCATGGTATGTTCAGAGGCCTTCCTTAGTCATTGTCCAGCTGTCACATGCATATGAAGTGATTGGAACACCTTAGTCCTAAAGATGAGAGTTTTCCTTTGTAACACTGTGAAGAGACCTTTTGCAGCAGATTTGCCCAATGCAATAATACATCATTTGATTTCCTGGCTGCTGCTTCCATGGGTTTTGATGGTGGATCCAAGTGAAATGAAATCCTTGAAAACTTCAATCTTTACTGCATTTATCATGATGTTGCTTACTGGTTCAGCTGTGAGGGTTTTTGTTTTCTTTATGTTGAGGCGTAACCTAGATGGAAGACCTTTGTTCTTCAATAAATGCTTCAAATCCTCTTCTTTTTTAGCAAGGTTGTGTCATCTGCAAATCACAGGTTGTTAATGAGTCTTCTTTTAATCTTGATGCTTTATTCTTTTTCAAATATAATCCAGTTTATTGGATTATTTGCTCAGGATACAGACTGAACAAGTATGGTGAAAGGGTCCAACCCTGATACTCACCTTTCCTGATTTTAAGCTTAGGCAGTATCCCCTTGTTCTATTTGAATGACTGTCTCTTGGTTTCACATGAGCACAATTAAGTGTTCTGGCATTCCTACTCTCCACAATGTTTTCCATAATTTGTTAGGATACACACAGTCCAATGCCTTTCATAGTCAATAAAACACACTTAAAACTCTGTCTGGCTTTCTCTGCTTTCCATTCATCTGTCCTCATTGCGATCCATTCATCTGTCCTCATTGCGATCCATTCATCTGTCATCATTGCGATCCAATCATCTGTCATCAGCAATGATTAACTTTGTTCCACTTCCTCTTCTGAATTTGGTGTGCTCAGATTGTGCTCATACGGAACCTGTACATAGACCAAGAGGCAGTCATTCAAATGGAACTGCATGGGCTTAAAACCAGACAAGGTGAGTGTCAGGGTTCTATCCTTTCACCATACTTGTTTAATCCATAGCCTGAGCAAACAATCCAATAAACTGTATTATATGAAGAAAACTAAAGCATCAAGATTAGAGAAAGACTTATTAACAACCAGTGATATGCAGATGACAACAACCTTGCTTTCTGAAAGGGAACAGGACTTGAAGAAGCACTTACTGATGAAGATCGAAGACTACGGTCTTCAATATATATTACATCTCAATATAAAGAAAACCCAAATCCTAATGACTGAAACCATAAGCAACTTCATGATGAATACAGTAAAGATTGACGTTGTCAAGGATTTCATTTCACTTGGATCCACAACCAATACCCATTGAAGCAACAGCCAAGAAACAAAATGATATAATGCATTAGGCAAATCTGCTGCAAAAGACCTCTTTAAAGTGTTAAGGCGTAAGGATATCACTTTAAGGACTATGGTGCATCTGACCCAACCCATGGTATTTTCAGTTATTTCATATGCATTTGAAAGTTAAAAACTGAATAAGGAAGATCATAGAAGAATTGATGTCTCTGAATATACCATGGTCTGAGAGAAGAATGAACAAATCTATCTTGAAATAAGAACAGCCAGAACGCTCCTTGGAAGAGAGAATAACGCATGACCATCAAGTCTACTTCTATTCATAGCAAGCCTATGTGGAGTTTCTAAGGCTGTAGATCTTTATGGGAATAGAAAGACTCCTCTTTTTCCCTCGGCGTGGCTGGTGGAGTCAAACTTCTGACCTTGTAGCACACTATGCCATAAATGTCACGTATCTTGGGCATTTTTTTTCAGGAAATACCAGTCCCTGGAGAAGTACATCACACTTGGTAAAGTAGAGCATCTGTGAGAAAGAGGAAGACTCTTGATGAGATGGATTGCAATAAGAGATTCTAGCAGCAATGATTATGAGGTTGGTGTGGGACCAGGAATATTTCCTTCTGTGGTATATAACAGGGTTTCTGTGACGTGTGATAGCCAGTATTCTATAAGCTCCCAGATGTTGCTGCTGATGGTGGTCCGCAGATCACATTTGGAGAAGGAGGATCTGAGATGACTACTTTTGATGGGCCAAACCCTCTTTGGAGGATGTAATGAGGATTCAGGCAGGAGTTGTTGTTATGATTGTTAGGTGCTGTCCAGTCAGTTCCATATAGGGTTTCCAAGGAACAGCTGGTGAGCTTGAACAGCTGACCTTGCAGTCCAGCACATTAACTCACAGTGGCATACCTATTATTAGGTATTTTCTCTCTCCCCTGTGTTCCATCCCTACAGCCTGAATCATAGCAGCTCATGAGTTACAATTGGATTCCTGTATGAAGCATGGAAGATGCCAAGGAATGGTTGTTGTTAGGTGTTGTCAAGTGGGATCCTGTGCACAATGGAACAGAACACTCAGCATTCCTAACAACAGCTCTGTTTGAGCACATTGTTGCTGCCACCGTGTCAATCCATCTTGTGAGAGGGTCTTCCTCTTTTTCATGGAGTCTCCACTTCTCCAGGGACTGGTCCTTCCTGACAATATGTTCAAAGTACAAAGTATGAAGTCTGGCCATCCTTGCTTATAAGGAGCATAATGGCTGTACTTCTTCCAAGACAGATTTATTCATTCTCCTGACAGTTCTTGGCACTTTCAACACTCTCCCCCAACTCCATCATTCAAACACATCAATCCTTCTCTGGTTTTCCTTATTCATTGTCCAGCTTCCACATGCATATGAAGTGATTGAAAATACCATGGCTTGGGGACATCTTTGCTCTTTCAAACACTTGAAAGAAGAATGGTGGAAATCCAAAAGCCAGGCAGTCAACAGGAAGAAGAAGGAGAAGACCCTGGGGCACTCAAACCACATCTGAATAGGCTGCCCCTGAAATACACTCGTGTCCACAACCTGACAGGAGGAGTCAGATGCTACTGTGGTCCCAGGTTGACATCCGGGCCTAGGCTGGAATTGATAGGACATGTATGCCTAATGGGGTAAGTGTGTGTGTGTGTGTGTGTGAAATCATTCATTTTAAGCGCACCATCATCTTAATTAGATTGAATCCTTTATTTAGAACGGAATGCAGGGTCTGATTCTGTCTTCCTTTAACACGGAGAAATGCAATGAAAATAAACTTTGCTTTTGCTGAACTGAGAAACAAATGGTGTTCAGCAGTGGATGGCCTACAGCTGTCATTGGACACGGTCAGGGTCTTCTGTTGAATGGAGGTGTTGATGGGAGACCCACGTACTCAAGTTCAGCTTTTCAGTCTTTGAAAGATCCTCTGCCAAAGGGCCTAACATTTTAACATCGCAGTTTCTGAGACACAGAGAATTGTTTGAAACTCAGCTCTGCTATTTACCAGCTCTGTGACCTTGGACAAGTCTCTTAACCTCTTTGTATCTCAGTTTTATCTTCAGTAAAATGAAGATAATAGCTGCTCCCATACCTACAGGATGGTTGTAAAGATGAGATTAGGTACTACCATAAAGTATAAAGGAACATAGTAGATGCTCAATTTTGTTGTTGTTGTTAGGTGCCATTGAGTTGACCTCACCTCACGACAACCCCACATATACCAGAATAAATCATTGCCTGGTCCTTTGCCCTTGCCAAGATTCCTGGTAGGTTTGAGGCCATAGTTTTGAATAGTGTGTCAAACCATCTTATTGAAGTCTTCTCTGGTTTTTGCAGAGTCTCCATGGCATCCTTCTCAGGTGATTGGCATTTCCTGATGTTGTATCTCAAATACAACAAAGTCTAGACATCCTCATGTCTCAGGAACACTCTGGGTGTATAAATGCTCAACATATGGTAGCTGTTTGCTTCTAACTTGCCCAAGAATTTAATGAGTAAGAACTAACGAACATAGAAAAACCAAACAAAATTTTTTATTGTAATTGAGTGAAGACTTACAGAGAAGATCATTAGTTTTTTGCATTTGACAAATCATACAGGTTTTTCATCTCAGTAATTGGAATCCCTTCTATGTAACAATGGTTTTCCCACTGCCTGCCTGTGGTTCCTGTTACCATTCTATCCTCCTTTCCACCTTTTTCAGCTTTCTCTCTAAGGCAGCACTGCCCCTTTGATCTTAAATGGCTGACATTCCATGGTAAGCAGAGCTTACTAGTGTTGTTGTTCCCCTGTATACCTATCAGAAATGCATAAGCCCAAGCCACAAGATTGGTAGTTAGAGCCCACCAGAGAAAGACGAGGATTTCTAATCCTGCAAAGAGTTTAAAAAAACAAAAACAAAAAACAGCCTTGGGGACCCTATTCAGGGTTGCTATAAGTTGGAACCGACTCAACAGCACTTAACACATACACACACCTCTCTACTGCTTCACTGACAATTGGGCCATGAGGGTAAGTTCCCTTCAAAACCTGAATGGTGGCTGAGGGCCAAAGTCTCAGCTTTCTCTGGTCTCTTTCTGACTAGTAAGTCTAGTCAGTTTTTTCGTTTAAATAATTTTGAGTTTTGTTCCATATTTTCTCCCACTCTATCCAGAACCTTCTAATGGGATCCCTTTCAGAGCAGTTGGTGGTGGTAACCAGGCACCATCTAGTTCTTCTGGTCTCAGAGTCATGGTGACTGATGTTCACAAGTTTCATTGATCTACTGGACTAGTTGATTCCAAGCATCTTCAAATTTTCATCACTCTTCTTTCTTCTGAACATAGAGAGACCAATAATTAAGACTTAGATGACCACTCAGGAACTTTTATGATCCTAGTTGCTACTCATCCAAGCAGGATGTAGAACATTGACTTTGTGCCAACTGACTGTGGTGTCCTCTGAGACTATGGTCCTGAGCCCCCCAGGCCCAGCAGTTTTTGCCTGAAGGTGCTTGGTGATGTTTAAGAAGTTTACATCATTTGGGCCCCTGGTGAGGTGCTGTAGGATTGCAATGTTGGTTTGAACCACAAGGTTGGTAGTTCAAATCCACCAGCCACTCCTTGGAAACCCTATACAGGGTCACTATGAGTCAGAGGCAACTGAATGGCACTTACCAACAACAACAGGCCCCACTACATTCATAGGTGTGTTTGTGGTAAAGGTAAGTATGCATGTACAAATGTTATTGTTGTTAGGTGGCGCCGAGTCAGTTCCGACTCACAGTAACCCTATACATAACAGAATGAAACAGTGTCTGGTCCTACACCAACTTCACAGTTGTTATGCGTGAGCCCATTGCTGCTGCCACTATGCCAATCCATCTCGTTTGGGCATCTTTCTTGTTTTCGCTGACCCTCCACTTTACAAAGCATGATGTCCTTCTCTAGGGACTGGTCCCTCCTGATAACAAGTCCGAAGTCGGAGAGATGAAGTCTTGCCATCCTAGATTCTATGGTGCATTCTGACAGTACTTCTTCCAGCACAGATTTGTTTGTCCTTCTGGCAGTCCATGGTACTCTCAATATTCTCCTCCAATACCATAAGCCCCATACAGCAGTTCTTTGTGATCTTCCTCATTCACTCTCCAACTTTCACATGCATATGAGGCTGTTGAAAAGAGCATGGCTCGGGCCAGGCACACTTAGTCCTCAAACTGACATCTTTGTTCTTGAACACCTTAAGGAGGTCTTGTGCAGCAGATCTGCCTGATGCAATGTGTTGTTTGATTTCTTATCTGCTATTTCTATGAGTGTTGATAGCAGATACAAACAAAATGAAGTCTTCGACAATTTCAACCTTTTCTCTGTTTATCATGTTACTATTTATTGATCCAGTGATGAGGATTCTTGTTTTCTACATTGAGGTGCAACCCATATACTGAAGGCTGTGGTCTTTGATCTTCATCTTGTCAAGCCCTTATGTATTTCTGGGTATTCTCACACTCTCCTTCCCATACCTGATTAGCCTGTATCCATGTATCTAGCTGCTGAACACTGTTGTTCCAGGGTTGTATACATAACACTATTTATGTCTATCCCCTTTAGCCCTTGCATTCCTCCCTGTGTCTTCACCTGTCTTCATCATTCTTCTGCCAACCTCCCGCCCCATCACCTGCAGAACGAATGTACTTTTCAGAGACGGTTTGCTTAATGGATGTGAGTACTTCTGATACTTAAACTACTCTGAGCAGAACTTCTACTGGCTTCGAAGGGCCAAGAGAGAAGCGTTCACAGTGGAGCAATTGGTAGGCAGAGGCTGATGAGTTGAGGGCTGTACATCCAGCAGACACTTGGCCCAAAAGAAATCACAGGTTGGCATCACCAGTCCCGAGAAGTCTCTTTATAAGAGAAGTGATTCCTTAATGAAAAGTCTCCTTGGGGACAAAACACCTTCAGACCCAGCATGCTAGAATATGGACAAGAAAGTCTAAAAATATCATTCTGAGGTGCAGCAGTCTCTGCCCTAAAGGCAACTTTCTGTCTGGCCCCTTCAAGCAATGGATGTTGAGGCGCAGCCTTAGGGAGATTGCAGGAATCCTTCCATGTGGTTTTCATCCCGTGTCTCTCTGGTGACGCTAGCTAACTTGTCCATCCTCCTCCAGCATCTCCAGCCCTCCCTCCATCCATGGGGAGGAGGAACCTTTATGCTAAATGAGGTGAAAGCACCTAATAGTGAAAACTACTTTACAAATGGGAGCATGGTGGCCCTGTGTGGTAAGCACTGGACTGCGAACCACAAAGCTGGTGTTCTGAGTCCTCCAGCCACTCCGCAGGAGAAAGATGAGGATTTCTGCACCGACAAAGATTTACAGCCTCAGAAATTCTAGAAAGGGTCGCTATGAGTTGGAACTAACTCGATGGCCTTTAACAACAACTACTTTACAAAGCAAAACAAATTAGTTACCATCAAGCTAGATTCCATGCATGGCAGGTCCATGTGTGTCAGAGTAGAACTCTGCTCCATGGGGATTTCAAGGATTGATTTTTCAGAAGTAGATTGTGAGGCCTTTCTTCTGCGGTATCTCTGGGTAGACTTGAACCTTAGGAACTTCCAGCCGAGTAACAGCTGAGTAATTATCTATTTGCACCACCCAGAGACTCCCAATACCACTTTGCTTACTCTTTAACCCATCATTTCATTTCTTCCCTCAAGCAAGCGAGGAAGCAGTTTGTGGACAAGAAAAGTGTGGCCCCAGAGTGGTGACATCACTTTATGGATGTCACCTATAAAGGTGGGGGATCAACTTAGCTCTGATGGTCACTGAACCACTGGGAAAAGCCCCTTTTTCTTGTCTGAGCACAAGTCCAACAACCCAGTCTCAATTACGGTTCAACCTTGGCTCACCCCTCCCTAGCCCCTGCTCCCAGTGCACATAGGAGAGCATGCTGCCTTTTCTGGCACCTCGTCTGTGACGTGTTTGTATGACAGTTCTCATTCCCTGGGAGGACCTAGGACACCCGTGAATGTCTCGTGATGCACCTGCTTCTCTTGTGCACAGTGATTGCCTCGTTCCTCTCACCTCTGATGAGAGACAGTGGCAGTGGGCACCTGGGCTCACCTCCTGTGCTGGTGAAGGGTCACTGGACTTTCTTTTCTCAAGGCAACAGGGGACCCTCCTAATGGCTCATATGATAGGGCTGGGAGGCCATCAAGGGTGGAGGACCCCAAGTTACGAAAATGCCCCATGTATTCTGTCGGGGAGATGTACTGTGTGTTGTGCAATCTTGTAAACAAAAGACTTGCTGGTTGGCAGTAGTGATGACTAATTGACCCTAACTCATGGTGACCCCATGTATACAAAGTAGAGCTGCTCCATAGGATTGTAAGGGTTTCAAGGCCAAATTACCAGGCCTGCCTTCCGCAGCACCTCTGAAGGGGTTTAAACTGCCAACTTTTGGCAAGTATTTGAGCACTTAGCCATTTGCAACTGCCCAGGGACTCCTCATAGTACAATTGTTGTTGTTGTTAAGTGCCTTTGAGTCAGATTCTGACCCATAGCGACCCTGTATAGGGTTTCCAAGGAGTGACTTTGAGCTTAAACCGCTGACCTTGCAGTTCAAACAGACTTTGCAGTCCAGTGCATTAACACACAATGCTACACCAGTCTAACAGGTGGCCGGAAAAGTTCATGATGGTACTATATGATAGAGATGGCTAGTCACCGGGTCATACCTGCTTTTGCCTCTTCCTTATCAACAGAACCTAACCACGGAGGGCTAGAAGACTTTACCCCACCTCTCTTACTTGGAGTCGAGGCTAGGTGACTAAATTCTGGCCAATGAGACATACATGGAAGATGTTGGCAGAGACTTTCAGGAAGTCTCTGTAATAGAGTGACAGACAGCTAAGGAAAACATTTTGCCCTTACTCCCATCTTCTTGGAATGCGGGTGGGATGCTGGGAGGTTCATTAGTCCTCTGGGACCATAAGGTGATAGTGAGGATGAGAGTTTTCTTTGGGTAAGGTTGTTGTTGTTGTTAAGTGCCATAGAGTTGGTACCAACTCATAGCGACCATATATGTGCAGCAGAATGAAACACTGCCCGATCCTGGTCCAACCTCACTACTGTTGCCACACTTGAGTCCATCAATGCTGCCCCTTGTCCCATCCATCTCTCTGGGGGTCTTCCTCTCTTTCTCTGACCCTCCATCTTACCAAATATGATATCCTTCTCCAGCGACTGGTTCCTCCTGACAATATATCTGAAATATGAGAGACGAAGTTTGGCCATCTTGGCCTCCAAGGAGCACTCTGGCTGCACTTCTTCCAAAATGGGTCTATTGGTTCTTTTGGCAGTCCATGGCATTCTTATTATTTTCCTCCAACACCATAACTCAAAAGCATCAATTCTTCTGTGGTCTTCTGTATTCACTGTCCAGCTTTCGCATGCATATGAGGTCATTGAAAATATCATGGCTTGGGTCAGGCACACCTTAGTCCTCAAGCTGACTTCTTTGCTCTTCAACACTTTAAAAAGGTCTTGTGCTGCAGATTTGCCTAATGCAGTATG
>NW_006408573.1:2909960-2957929 GCF_000296735.1 Chrysochloris asiatica
GCTGTCTGTGATAGGATAATATCCATGCGCCTACAGGTAAGCCTAGTTAATACCATTATTATTCAAATGTACGCACCAACCACTAAAGCCAGTGAGGATAAAATAGAATAATTTTGCCAACTTCTTCAATCTAAAATTGATCAAACATGCAAGCAAGATGTAGTGATCATTACTGGTGTTTGGAATGCAAAGGTTGGGAGCAAAGAGGAAGGATCAGTAGTTGGAAAATATGTCCTTGGTGATAGAAATGATGCTGGAGAATGTGTGATAGAATTCTGCAAAACCAAGCATTTGTTCATTTCAAATACATTCTTTAGACAGCATAACAGACGACTATATACATGGGCCTCACCGAAGGAATACATAGAAATCAAACTGACTACATCTACGGAAAGAGATGACGGAAAAGCTCCATATTATCAGTGAAAACAAGGCCAGGGGCAGACTGTGGAAGAGGCCATCAATTTCTCATATGTAAATTCAAACTGAAGCTGAAGAAAACGAAAACAAATCCATGAGAGCCAAAATCTGACCTTGAATATATCCCACCTGAATTTAGAGATCATCTGAAGAACAGATTTGATACAGTAAACACTAAAGGACGAAGACCAGAAGAGATGTGGGATGACATCCAGAACATCATACATGAAGAAAGCAAAAAGTCATTAAGAAGACAAGAAAGAAAGAAAAGGTCAAAATGGGTAAGAATGATGAGGAGGGAATTCTTTGTATAGCTATGGGGGGGTTGTGGGGGGCTGTTCCTTGACATGGGTGAAGGGAGAGGAAAGAAAGGAGAGAATTCTTTCCAAAGGTGTTATTACCAAGTCTCTAGGGCCACCTGAGCTCTTCTGGAGTACAGGGATGTTTCAGTCTGGGTCCTGGTGGTGAACATGCCCAGCTTTTGAGGGCACCTCTGCACTTTCTTCTTTTATCGCATCCACACGCTGCCCCTCTGTCATCCTGAACATGCTTATTGTTGTTGTTAAGTGCCGTTGAGTCGTTGCCAACTCATAGCAACTCTGTATAGAGTTTCCAAGGAGCAGCTGGTGGGTTTGAACTGGCAACCTTGTGGTTTTCAGTCCAGTGCTTATTCTGCAGCGCCACACCAGGAGTCCAGTGAGACTTTATTCAATGTGATCTATTAGCCCCTTCCTAATCTTTCCCCACCTCCTGGATCTTGCATGAAAATCCTTTGTTCATGGGTCTCTTATTCTCAGACATGTTGCATCTCAAGAATTGCAAGAGTAAATCAATGCAATGGCAAAAGGAGAAAAGGAACAAGCTTCTTCCCTCCTTGGCCATCCACCCCCTATTTGTTTCTAAATATGTATTCAGAGTTCCTGCTTTGGAAGCCTATGTGATTAGGAGCTTGGCAGTGGTGTCAGGAATAAGTGGGCTCAAAACGTTCCTGTGCCCTTGGACCTGCAAAGTGAGTGTGCAGATAACATTGACCTCATAGAGTGGTTTTGAGGATGAAAGGAGATAAGCAGGTAAGAGTGCTCAACAAATGCTAGATATCACTAATAGGGTCGATACTGTGCAGCAGCAAGAAAGATGAGCCACTGAGAACGTTGTATTTATTGCCTTCTGAACCTAAACAAACTTACTTGGAGTTACACTTTACCAGTGAGCGCATTCAATAGAGTCTGTGGTCCTCCTGATAAAGACATGGGTTCCAGCTGCCTGGGAATAGCCTTCCTCAAACCTTCCCACACCGTGTTTAGCTCAGGGCTCCCTTCCTTGGGCCTGGCTACGAGTCATTGAAGTCACCATCTTTCCTGGATACAGAACAGATATATTACTCCTGGATACATCATTGCACTGTAATTTGTCAGAAACTACCTTCTTCCATTACCTCTTCTTGGTTGGTGTTGTTAAAGGAAGGCCTTCTGCTTCTTAAGGTCAAAATAGAAAAAAAATTGGAATGATCTTTATCAGTCCAATGCAAGTCTTTATTAAAATACTGCCATTTGTGGTCCTTCTGTTGTTACAACAAAGATAGGGATGCAAATCCTGGGAGCATCCGAACTAAGAAAGCTTCAGATGATAATTTTTGGGGGGCGTAAAGCTATTGAGTAGTATTTTCAGCAGGACCACCTAGCCAAAACTATGTGACAAGAATTCACTCTCTAGTTCTAGTTGTACTAGTTTCCTAGGGTTGCAGTACTAGATTATCCCAAACTTGGTAGTTTAAAACAACAGAAATTGATTCTCTCACAATTCTGGGAGTTAGAAATCTGAAATCGAGGTGTTAGTAGAACCATGATCCATCAGAAAACTCTAGAGAAGAATCCTTATTTGCCTATTCCAGTTTCTGGTGGTTCCTGGCAATCTTTGGTATTCTTTTGCTTATAGCTGTATCGTTACAATACTTGTCTCCTTCTTTACCTAGCCACAATCCTTACGCCTCCTCTGTATCTCTGAGTCCAAATTTCCCTGTCCTTTCTCTTATAAAGACACCAGCCTCACTGTGCAATTTGATGTGTGTCTTAGAAGGCTTTACCTAACACAAGGTCATAAAAATACTCCTATTTTTTCTTCTAAGAGTTTTTCAGTTTTTGTTCTTAGATTTAAGTCTAGGATCCATTTTGAGTTAACGTGTACATATGCGAGGAAAGGGTACAATTTCACTCTTGTATGAGTGAAAACAACCATCCAGTTGCTGCTGTTTTTTAAATACAGAAAATATAGTTCCATGTTCATTGGTAAATAGTTTCATGCCTAAGTGCCCTCACTTCTGCTCTGTTTTTCTTCTGAGTCTCCTGGACATGCCCATAATTCAACACTTAAATAGTTAAGACCTGACCCAGCAGGAGGCTGCAGGATTCTTCCAATTCAGATGTTGGTGAGGTTCCAGTTGTTTAATATTTTGAATGTCGCATCTATGTGTTGGGGTGCTTTATGACATATTCTCAGGCTTGGAGATATTAATATCAATTTGGAGATGTCTCCTAATTTTTCCTTAATAATCAAGTTTTAGACCTTGACCGGGTGTTGTTAGAGCAAAGAGAAATGCCAGCTTCTCTCTAGTGATCACACCAGAAAGGACTAGAGTCAGAATGAGCTTAAGAATTGCACAAAAGTCTCTAAATCCAGGATCTCAGAGACTGTACGAAGAGAATATTTCATTGTGATTTCTCCACAGGCAAACTTGCAGCCTCCTGTTTGTTCCTAGCACAAATGTCCTGTCTGGGGACAGGGAGTGAGGAGGGTTGAGTTAAACAGAGGGAGCTTCCTCAGGTTCCTCTAGGGGAGATCCCCTGGTTCCCTTCTTTGCCAGCTGAGTTACATAGTCCAAAGTTAGGAACAAAGGAAGGGACTCTCTTTCCTGAAAACATGGGTAATTAACGTGACTTTCTTGGAGTTTGGTGTTTGTTGCTGGTCAGTTTGCCCTGACCATGTGCCTTGATGCTCCCTGGGCCACCAAGAGGGACCCTGCCCACCCGTCAGTACTGGTTCTTTTTGTTGTTGTTTCTCTTTTTTATTGTCTTTGTTTAGCTTTTTAGTGTAAATTGGGTAATCATAAGTTTTACACTTAGTAATTCATACACATCTCATCTCATTGGTCATAATCCCTTCAACGTAGCATCACTCCCTCCCTGTGGTTCCTGTGTCTACTCCTCCTTCCCTAACCCTGTGATTCTTGTGTCCACTCCTCCTTCTCTAACTGTGTGGTTCCTGTGTCCACTCCTCCTTCCTAACCCTCTGAACTATGGCTGTGGGCTAATGCTGCCCTTTTGATCTTGAATTGTCAGGTGATTGTAAGTGTGCGTACTTTACTCGTACTACGTTTTCCCTTATACAGCTGTCTATTGTTTGGCTGAAATTTGAGCCATCGAAGTGAATTCAGTTCCAGACCTGAAGGGGTCTAAGGACCAGTCCCTACCCCACCAGTAAGCCTGGTCTTTTTTATGACTGTGAGTTAGTTCCCCATTCTCTCCCACTCTCTCCAGGACCTTCTAATAGGATCCCTTTCAGAGCAGTTGGGAGTGGCAGCAGGGCACCCTCAAGTCCTTCTGGTCTCAGAGTCATGGAGATCGATGTTCATGTGATCCATGAGTCCACTGGATTCATTGTTTTCACGTGTCTTTGGTTTTTGTCTTTGCCAGCCTCTCTGTCCTCCTCTTTCCTCACCATCTCTCTGTTCAGCGGCTTTCTTCTGCAGTGTCTTGATTCTACATTCTGATTAATTATATTTTTGGCAATGGCCCTTCTTTGTGCTATGAAACAAGTGGTCTAGTCTGTGGCCTTTGCTGAAGTACTAGTGTGGATTGCCCAATAGTGTTAGTTATCCTCACCTACTAATCTGGTAGCGTAGTGGTTACGAATTGGGCTGCTAACCTCAAGGTTGGCAGTTCAAAACTACCAGCTGCTCCACGGGAGAAAGGGAGACTTTCTGTTCCCATAAAGATTTGCAGCCTCAGAAACCCTGTACAGGGTCACTGTGAGTCAGAACCGAATTCACGGTATTTAACAACAACAACAACTAATCTGTAGTGAATATGGCAATGGGCTTATGGGTAGACATTACAGGTGAAGGACTTCTAACAACAACAACAGCAACCCATTTGTGTCATCAAGTACATGATGACTCCTAGTGTTTTTGTAGGATGGACAGTGTAGAGCCAACCCCAGGGCTCCCATGGCTGGTATCTTAGGGAAGCACAATGCCACCTCTTTCTCCTGTTGAGCAGCGGGTATGGTTGGACCATGAGCTTTTTAGTTAGAAGCTGAGCGTTTAACCACTGTGATACTAGGGCTACTAGGTGGAGGATTGTTGTTAAGTGCCATTGAGTCAGTTCGGACCCATAGCTACCCTGTATGGGGTTTCCAAGAAGGAGCTGGTGAGCTTGAACCTCCAACCTTGTGGTTTAAACCAACGTTGCAGTCCAGAACATTAACACCAGAATACATCAGGAAGATACAAGAACTAAAAATGGAGTGTTTGCTGCCTTCAAACCATACTCACATGCTGACCTTGTATAGAAAACACAATGACAAGTCCTTGTCACATGGCCAACCTGAACAAAGGCAACTCATTATCTTTTATAATGATTGTCATTGTTGTTTTTGTTGGGTGCCATCAAGTCAATTTGCAACTCACATGATAGATTAAAACTGCCCTATACCGGTTTTCTTGGGTGAGATCTTTAGGGGAGCAGATTGCCAGACCTTTGTTATGCAGAGCTACTAGGGGCATTCAAAGCACCAACTTTTGGGTTAGCAGCTGAACACTTAACCACTGTACCACCAGGGTTCCTTTTATAATGATTACACTTTACAATGATTTTAAACAGCTATTATATTGCTTAATGAAAATGATTTTACAAAATTATATTTATAATTAAAATATTCAGTAATTCTTATTCTTGCAAGTGATTTTCATAAAGATTGTAGAGGTATTTTTGGAAAAGTGAAATTTAATTGCCCAATTCCAAAGTAGCAATTCATCCAGTAAATATTTATTGAGCATTTACTAGTACGAGGAACAAGGATGCACTCAATGCCAAGATAATACCCAGTCCCAAGATGCATCCCCAGCTCAATTTCAAGTGGGAAAGGGGAAAGGGAGGTAGGGGGTAGCTGTTGTTGCATAGAAGGGATTGTAATCATTGAGATGAAAACAAAGTGTACGGTTTGTTGAATGTGAAACTGATGATCTTGTCTGTAAACCTTCACTTAATTCACAATAAAAAGTAAAACACACACACATATATATATATGAAATGATAAATTAGAAAAATTATTTTTTAAAAATTATAAAAGAAAATTACAAAAAGGAGAGAAGCAGAAATATCAAGCTCTAAAGTTCTACCGAGTTTAAGCAAAGCATGGGACCCCCAGGAATCGCCCATCCCTTTGCCATCTTCTTAAACCGTTGTTGTTGTTACGTGCCATCAAGCCACTTGTGAATCATAACAACCCTATATAGGGTTTCCTAGGAGTGGCTGGTGAGCTTGAACTGCCAATATTGTAGTTCAAACCAGCTTTGCTTTGCAGTCCAACACATTAACCCACAGCACCACACCAGGGCTTCTCTTAAACCCTTAGGGTCTAGCACTTGCTGACCCCATGGACACAAGCTCCTTTGATTGGGGTACCCAGATATCCCAGCAGCTATCAAAGCCACAGCACTGTAGGATCAGCACTGGACTGTGAACCACAAAGTCAGCATTTCAAACCCACCAGCTGCTGCTCGGAAACTCTAAATAGAGTAAGTATGAGTCAGAACCGATTTGATGGCACTCAACAACAATAATTATTAATTTTCCTTGATTATATTTATAACAAGACAAACAGGGAACTGCCATGGAAAAAGAGGCAAACTCCTATTTTTAGATGAAAAGTGAGAGGTAGAAGAAATTTCACTCCTGTGGAGGGACGTTTTGCTTCTGATCATCAATTCTTTGGGCTGCAAGTTCACTCATCTCTTTTCCTAGGAATGCGTAGGTAGAGGGGGTTGAGAAAGTGTGATGTGTCCCCTGCTTATCCCAATAAGTGACCAGGTGCATTGACTGGTGACTGCCAGGCTGGCCAGGGAGGCTTGGGAAAGGCCAAAAGGTTGTCTGCTTTTAACTTCCAGCCTTTGTCTGTAAGACTGGACTTTGGTGAAATGGTTGTTCATTCTTCTTTTTCATCTGCTCCCACCCCCAGAGCTCTTCACAGATATTCCTTCCCTTAGTTCCATCTGCATTCTCTCCCTTCGACTCCAGTGGAGTAGACATGGATTGATAGCGTACTCAGCACCATTTTCCCTGCCCCTTTGGATTAACAGTAGCACCCCTGTTTTCTTCCTGCCACTCTCCCCGCCTTTGTGACTGGCCTGGTAATGAGCCCACGATGCAGGCTGAGTTCTTCCTGGAGATTTGTTAAGTGAAACCATCTCTTTGAAACTTGAAAGTCATGACCATATGACTTTGAATGATGGCCCTGTACCTGAGAGATCAACAATGAAACAGAAATAGACATGAATCAAGAAAAGTCCTAACACTTTTACATCCCTGGATTTCATTCTGCTTTAAATTCAGCACCTCTTACAAGAGTAATTTCATGTGCTAGGCACATAATATATGCTCAGTAAAAGCTATCTATTACTACAGCTACTATTAGATTATTTATTCTATCTATAGATCATGCCCATTTACATAGACAAATAAGTCCTCCTTTTTAGAAAGACAGTTTGAACTAGAGTTCTGTTCTTTGCATCCAGGCTTGCAGGATCCCGGGAGCATTGTTTCTTAGGAAGGAAAGCAGGTGCTAATCTAAGTCACACTGATGTAGCAGAGCCTGTGATAGTTAGCCTCCTATCTCTTAGAACCCAACTGGGTAGTCGGCTCGGCGTTGGACAGGGTTGACTGAGTAGCTACAGTAGAATATTGCAGAAATGACAGGGACTGCCATCTCAGGAAGGACTCTGAGCCAGACCTACCCCGTTAAGATGCTCTTACATCTTTGATGCACAGAAACTCCATATGCAGGGCTGTTTATTCTTTTATACCATTAAATTTCGAAGTAGTTTGTTATTTTTTGTTGTTAGTTGCCACTGAGTTGGCCCTGACTCATGGCGGCCCCATGTTCAACCGGATGAACCTCGTCTGGTCCTGTGCCATCTGCCCCATTGTCAACATGCTCAAGTTCATTGTTGTGACCTGTGTGCTCTGTGAGTACCTTCCAGCCTATGAACCTGATACAAGATGCTAGTGTTAACTGCAGGGTTGCACAGGTTAATTTGTGGAAGTTGGTTTCCAGGCTTTTCTTCTTGGTCTGGAAGTGCTGCCAAAATGTCTACAAACTGACACCGCAGTGGTGGAATTTGTTAGGTAACAACCGATGTCTTAATATGTAATCCTGCCCAAGATGCGTGGTGCTTTTACAAATAAAAATGTACTTACTAAATAATAACCACCGTCATGTATTGAGCACTTCCATGGTGTCAGGAGCTAGACTAGGCTTTACATTGCCTCAGGGAAAGGTCTTCACAGCCACCCCGTGGAGCACATACTACACTTCTCCTCAGTCTGGGTTTGGCGCTAGAGTGCCTGGGCAAAATCTGGACACCAACATTTCCTGGGTTTTGATTGGCTGACTTATATCTCTCTGAGCTTCAATTTTCTTATTTGCAAAATACAGAGAATACTGGTACCTAACTCCCAAGAGGAGTCCTGGTGTGGCGCTGTGGGTTAATGCGTCAGACTGCAAAGCCATTTGAACTGTAAGGTTAGCAGTTCAAGCTCACCAGCTGTTCCTCATAAATCTTATACAGGGTTGCTATGGGTCAGAGCCGACTCTATAGCACTTAACAACAACAACAACCTCACAAGACCTTTGTGATGATTGAAACAATGAAACATGGAATTAGAACACACCTTTTTTTTTTTTCCTCAATAAATGCTAGATTTTCTTATTCACAGAAGAAGAAACTAAGGTTCAGAGTAGCTAAATGAGTTGCTCATGGTCCCTTGTGCAGCAGCTGTCATTGGTTGGTGTGTGCCATGGAGTTGGTTCTGACTCATAGTGACCCCGCATAGGGTTTCCAAGGCTGTAAATTTTTATGGGAGCAGAAAGCGTCATCTTTCTTCTGTGGAGCAGCTGGAAGATTCGAACTGCTGAACTTTTTCAGTTAGGAGCCCAGCTCGCAATCCACTGTGCTCTTGTTAGTCATGAGCAGCACTGAAAGGCAGTCTCTGGGGAACTCACACTATGGGAGCAATGCTGCTCAGCAGACATACATGAGCCACAAATCTCATTTAAATATTTTTTCCATGCTGATTGTTGTGGTTACTTGCCATCCAGTTGTTTCTAACTCATAGCGACCCTGGATAGGGTTTCTAAGTCTTTAAATCTTCGAGGGAGCAGAACGCCTCATCGTTCTTGCACAGAATGATTGGCAGACTTGAATCGCAGACCTCGTGGTTGATAGAACA
The DNA here is from genome assembly GCF_000296735.1 of Chrysochloris asiatica. NCBI lineage: Eukaryota > Metazoa > Chordata > Mammalia > Afrosoricida > Chrysochloridae > Chrysochloris > Chrysochloris asiatica. Next base: position 2,918,885 of record NW_006408573.1, read on the forward strand.
GTACTTATCACATAGAGCCAAAAAGGTATCAAAAAACTTGTAAAATAAATTTTAATAATAGACTGTGTTTTACCCAATATATCCAGTTATCATTTCAATGGAGCTAGGAAAAAAGGTGCATATGAAAAAAGTCCACACAGAAAAAACCCCCACTGTTATCAATGAACACAAGGGGCAATTACTAACCCTAACTGGTAGGTGAACTTGTCCTGTGTGGGTTTATTGTACGTTTTTCCCTGGTAACCCATCTCAACATGTATTCAACATACAATTACTTAGCTATTTTATTTCTATTTCTTCTTTGAATTCCAGTGTGTCTACGGCAGCTACAGCACATCTGTTAGAACCCACCATGTGGCAAGTCCTCTAAAGCCATGTGTGGTCAGAGGCTACTCTACTCGACAGCATAGACCTGGAGTTCACCTCTTTCCCTCTTAGCTCCTGGCCTCCCTTGTGCCCAGACACACACATGCACATCCGCATCGGACCTCCCTCTACCCTCTACCCCACTCCAAACTAGGTTAGGTCCCTTTCAGTTATGTGTCAGGGTAATACCAGGTTCTTATCCTTCATAGCCCCACAAGTGCAACATGAGTCTCCTTGAGGGGTGACTATTGATTTTGTGCCCATCAAGAATGGTCTTCTTTCTTCCTCTTCCCGCCCACTTTTATAAGCTACGCCTGAGTTTGTAGGGAACATCTGTGTGAGGTTGTTGTTGTTAAGTGCTTCGAGTTGATTCCGACCCAAAGTGATCCTGTATAGGGTTTCCAAGGAGCAGCTGGTGAGCTTGAACCACCAATCTTGCAGTTCAAACGACTCCAGACTCTGATGCATTAGCCCACAGTGGAGGTACACTGTGAAAATTCAGTTACTACAAATTACAATCAGTTACTTCCCAGTTACAGATCCCCGTTACTGTATGTGACATCTGGAAGGTCACACAAGTGGAGGCAGTGACCATCAGTACCCACTGATTTTCAGCTGACCATGAAGAAAGGGACAAAATGTGTCTCCAGACCTGTCATAACCTGCCCCTTCTCCGGTGGCCACCCTTATTTCTTCCTTCCCTATGCACCACCCAGCACCCAGCGTCTTTGGCATGTCCTGTGTGGCAGGTTAAAGTCTCAGAGATTGCTCTGGCTGCAGAGCTGCAATAGGCGCTCTGAGAATGCTAGGAAAAAGCATCTTCTGATTTATAGCTTTGCGGGAGCCTGAAATTTTGCATTTCTAACCAGCTCCCTGGTCAGCAATGCTGCTGCTGCTGGCAAAAGAGGTAAAATTGAATCAATGGCAGACCGAATTACTGAGCTTGAAGGGAAATCTCTCAATATACAGCCGCATAGAGAACAAAAGGACCCCCCAAAAATCCAAAGGCCTAAGATTTATGTGGGGCACTATCAAGAGGAATAGCTTACCTGCGATTGGAATTTCAGAACAGGAAGAGACAAAAAAGAAAAAGAAAACAAAAATCCATAGAGAATATTGTCCGAGAGTTGTTGGAAGAAAACTCCCGTCACATCATGAAAGATGAGAAGATCGCCATTCAAGAAGTTCAACAAACTCCAAACAGGACAAACCCCAAAAGAGAAACAACACAACATATTATAATCAAACTTTTCAAAAAAAACAAACGCAAGGGAAGAATCCTGAAAGCAGCTCAGGAAAAATGAAAAGCTGCCTACAAAGGAGAATTAATAAGACGAAACTCTGATTTCTCAGCAGAAAGGAGGCAGGCAAGAAGACAATGAGATGACTTACATAAAACCCTGAAGAAGAAAAAAAAAATGCCAACCAAGAATCATATAAGCAGCAAAACTGTCCATCAAATAGGATGGCAAAATTAGGTCATTTTCAGGTAAACAAAGAAATTTGTTAAAACCAGACTAACCTGACAAAAAACATTAAAAAGGGTGCTTGTTCTTTGGACAGAGAAGCAACAATAGCAGACAACAGCCTGAGACTGACATACAGGCCACTATCACCTAGACTCAACCCAGATATGAAAGCATTCAAAGAAAAACAGACCCACAAGACTGCAAAGCGAGAACCAGAGATATGGTTGCAACAACAACAACAGAATCATAAGGTAAAAAGAGAGAAGAATGTGGTTATAGATCTTCTAAACAGTTCACTGCTGTGGAGCATAGTTCCAGAAGTACGGGTGTCACGCCTCGTGCCTGACCTCAGGCAGAGCAGAGGCCAGCAGGAAGGGGTCCCACTGGGTTGGTGTAGGCATGGGAGGGAACAAGGGCGAACTACATCCCTTTGCCTCAACCTCCCACCTGTTCTGTCCTGCAGGCTGCTGTCTGGACACTGCTAACAAAAGTCAAGATGACCAGCTGCTCCAGGCCTGTTTTCCTTCTCTTGTAGTTCCTCATCCCATCAGCACTCAGTCCACTTCTCTGTCCTGTCCTCTGTAGCTCAGGATACCAGGACCAATGGTGATCCGTATCTGTTTCACTCCGTCTCCCAAGTCTTTGTCTTGGAGGGTCTGCTTAGTGCATCTACCTACTCTGTCATATTGTCCCGGAAGTCTCTCCATTCTAGCTGTTTCTTAAATGCTTTTCTGAAGTTCCCTGAGCTCTTTGGCCTGTCAAATATTACAGATTATTGGTCCAGGACCAGGCAGTGTTTCGTTCTGTTGTACATAGGGTCGCTATGAGTCGCTACCGACTCGATGGCACCTAACAACAACAACCCAACATTAAGCATTTGACACAACTTATAGGACTGTACATCACCAACAGTGATACTTTATGCAAGCCACTGTTGTTGTTGTTGTTATTGTTAAGTGCTGTCGAGTCAGTTCCGACTCACAGCAAGCCTATATAGGGTTCTAAGGAGCAACCAGTGAGTTTGAACTGCCAGCCCTGTGGTTCAAACCAAGCTTGAGGTTGTGTGCTTATCCTAGAGCGCTATACCAGGACTCCACATAAACCATCATCAGTCATAACGTACTTTCGTTAATAATGCATATTATCATAATGTGCCACTGTTACAAACACACCACACTCATGTAAGATGTTAACAACAGGAGGTCCTGTGTGTGAGGGAGGGAGAGGGGGTATGTGGGAACTCTCCATGCTGTTGTTGTTAACTGCTGTCGAGTCTTTTCTGACCCATAGCGACCCTGTATTGGGTTTCTGAGGAGCAGCTGGTGAGCTTGAACTGTCGATCTTGTATTTCAAATCAACCTTGCAGTCCAGCGCATTAACCCACAGAACCATACCAGGACTCTGTAAATACTGTTAACTGGTGGTATATGGAAGGGATTGTAATCATTGGAATCATACACTGTGTGATTTCTTAAATGTGGAACTGAAGATCTATTCTGTAAACCTCCACTCAGTTCACAATAAAAAACATATTTTAATGAAGTATTTTTCAACAACTTTGAAAAATGAATGAATTAATCGATTTTTAACAACTTTGAAAAATGAACACATTCATATGGTTGAAAAAGAAGGAAGGAATATGCACTGAAAAGTAGTTCTTCTGCCTTTGGCCCGGGCCCTTTTCTGAGGCAGCCACGCTTACCAATTTCCTGTAGAAACATTTCAGATAGTAGCATGCCACATGGAATGTTGCGCGTGATGTTTTTTCCTTCTCTATTTGGATGCTGTTCTCTATTTGGATTATTTTTTTCCCTCTATTTGGATGTTGTTCCATGATACCAGAAGACTTTCTTAATCCCAAGCCTCAGTTTGCTCATCCATAAAAGGCAAACAATAATGGGGCCTTCCCTAAAGGGGACTGTGACCGTTAAGTACAAGTGGAACGCATGTCTTGGGGCTTATCAGATCATAATCACTCACTAAACTCAATTTCATGTTATCTTTTTAGGGAAACAGGAGAGGAAAGGAATTCAGGAGTCCTGGTGTGGTGCTGTGGTGTAATGCATCAGACTGCGAAGTCGTTTGAACTTCAAGGTTGGTGGTTCAAGGTCACCAGCTGCCCCTTGAAAACCCTATATAGGGTCACTGTGTATTGGAATTGACTCGACAGCACTTAACAACAACAACAACTGATCACTGAGGACAAAACCCAGCTCCCATAGGTGACAAGATTCCTATCAGTGTTTGCCCACCGTTAATGAGCCACTTACCGCAAGAAGAAGAAGGCAGGAGTGAACAAAACTATGGACAAAAACAAACTTCAAAGCCAATCTAAAAGAGAGACACCAAGGCTTCGAGGCACCGAGTGATCCAGGCTGACTCTGTGCTGCAGACCCCAGACACTTTGCCTCAGCTTCTTCATGCTCAGCAAAGTGGGGCTGGTCCACACGGAGCCTCCAGATTCTGCGCTACAGTCCTCAGTCATGTACAAAGCCCAGGGAACACAGCTCTCTGGATCCCTGAGATGTGAGAAAGGAGAACAAAGTGCTTATCCTGCTAAAGTTGTGGAACTGGCACATCCAGAGGCATAGCAGGAAGAGCCTCGGAAATCCCTGAGTGGTACAAACAGTCAACGGCTCAGCTACTAACCAAAAGGAAGGTGGTTTGGTACCAGAGGACCCTCAGAAGAAAGGCCGGGTGATCTTCTAGATGTTTCCGAGTGGAACTGCACTCGGTAGGATTTCCAATGGCTGTGATCTACGCAGTGCAGTTCCACTCTGAAACATCCAGAATTGACCATTCAGCAACTGCTTAGCAGAGCCTCAGATGACTGGGCCTGTCTGCTAGCCAGGGTGCTGGAGGCCTCAGGGATGTCCTGGAGCAGCAATCTGGGCAGGAGGTGTATGGTTCTTGCCATTTTCTCCCCTCCCAGTCACCAGATCATCTATCCACAAGGAAGTTTTGTCATCTTCAGGCTTTGGGTCTTGGCCCCAGTGGCCTATCCAGAGAGAGTACGTGTCACCGTCAAGTCAACTACACCTCACCGCTATCCTCTGAGTGTTGGAGCAGAACTGTGCTCCATAAGGTTTTCAAGGCCCGAGTTACCAGGAGTCTTTGGTGGACTTGAACCTCCAACGTTTCGGTCATCAGCAAGTGTAGCCACCACTTGCACTCCTGGGAACACCTTTCCCAAGTAGACGGAGTAGACGTTATTTTAGCTCTCACTGATTTCCTCCCTTGCTCTGTTCTAAAAATATGGCAAATGAAATGAGTCACATTATTTTAACTTGTTCTCACAGTTTTACCACCATTTAAAATATTTTTCAGATGACCCCTGGAAACTCCCACTACCTAATAATTCCCAGGAAAAAAAAAAGAGAGAGAGAGGAAAGGAAAAGTGAGAGAGGGAGAGAGAGGAAACAAAACAAAACAAACACAAACCTACAGGAGGCAGGGAAGCTCTGCTTTGTCAGGGGGAAGAAAATAAAGAGAAATCAGCCCAGCTTCAAAGGGCGCATTTCCATAATTGCCCTGTAACTTTGGCAAAATAAATCTGAGCGGCTGAGAAAAGCACAATCTCTCAGATGAGTGCACTCCAAAGGCCGGGGAGGGCTGCAAGGCCCACTTGTTAGAAGCCTAGTGCAATGAGAGAATGCAGCCCACCGCACACCTCACAAAAGCCATGGAATCACAGTCTGCCCCTGTTAGCTGGCCCTGGGGCCAGAGGAAGGCCTTATCCTGCCTTTGTCTCCTTCTTGCTCCCTGACACCACACACACACACACACACACACACACACACACACTCACAAACTCTCCCTCACACATACACTCATCCACACACTTACGTACACATCAAAATGGACTCATGCATACTCACACACACACACACACACTCTCTCTCTCCCTGGCAAAACAGCGAGTAAACAAATAGGTGCATGGGAAAACTGGCAGTGGTTGGGGTGGTAATTATGATGGGGAAACCACACATGTTCAGCTTTCATCTGTGAGAAGCTTCCCGTAACCTGTGTACGTGCGCTTGCTTGCTTGCTTGCATGCGTGTACACACACACACACACACACACACTCTTCCTCTCTGGGGTGAGGCCTGCCCTCTGGAGATGACCTGAGGGTTATACTTCACCTGAGAAGAAGATTCCCGGGCCAGAGGCTCACCGCAGCAGCTGGCTGGAAACCCACTATGGGTTTTCCAGGCTGGTGTAACTTCCTGTTGATTTTCATCCTTACTTTCCTGTTACAGGGTCCAAAGTGTTTAAGAACAAAAATGCCCCCAATGAACACCCTGTTTTAATGTCTCTCTCAACAAAGCTAAGGATTCTGGGGAAAAGTTTTGAGTGTGATTGCCCTAAAATCCCCACTTGCCACCCCTGTAAAGGTTTCCCAATGTTGGCATTATTGGCATTTGGGGTCTGATAATAATTTATCGGAGATTGTCCTGAGTATTATAGGGCATTTATCAGCATCCCTGGGATCTACCCACCAGCTGCAATCCCAGTAAGGACAATCAAAAGTGTCTCTAGAGTATGCCAGCTGTAACCTGAGGGGTAAACTCACCCCACTGAGAATCACTGCTCTCCTCTTAGAACCTTTTTCAGGTTCCTCTTTCTGAGTACTCCCCACTATTGGAGGGGCTGGGGCCTATGTTTAGCAGAACAGCAGCTGCCATCAAAGCTAGTTTGGTTGCACAGTAAACCAAAAAAACAAATCCACTGCCACCGAGTTGATTTTGACTCATCGCAACCTTACAGACCAGAGTAGAGCTGCCCCACAGGGTTTCCTAGGCTGAAATCTTTACAGGTATTTTCTCCCAGGTGAGTTCATGCTCAGGACCTTTCGGTTAGCAGCTAAGCACTTAACCACTGGGCCAATAGATGGTCATTTTTTATGCAGTCAAGCTGGACATCTGGATCAGATGGCTGTGGATAATAACTGGGAGCAGACAGCAGTGGCCGGAGAGGTTATAGGGTCCCCTTCCCTTGCCTCCACAATGATCTTTGCTCATTTGTGCCTTAATCTGACCATGATGAATTTGTAAAAATGTTTGGGTAAGTTCATCTGTTCCAGTCTCTCCATCTTACAGATGATGAAAGTGGGACCTAGACAGAATGTGTGACTTGCCCCCTCAAATGGGAAGTGGCCCTAAGCTTTGACACAATTTTTACCCAGCTGCAATTGCCCATTTTCTTCTGATGGGAATGGAGGGTGCATGCAGGCAAGGGTCTTACGGTGCAGAAAACATTTCCAGAAGTACTAAGTAATCAGGTCCCAGGCAAGTTCTGGACAGAAACTTCCCAAACCACTGAAGATATCCGATACCCAATTTTTGCCCAAACATCCAATTCTTCTTCCCAAACCTTCTAAAACCTGGGCAGGCCTTGGAAGGTGGATCCTTTGCCCCTGCCTGGTCATCAGGCATCCAGGGGGCACTAGCCTGTCTTCTCTCCATTTTGTGATAAGTCCTCTTCTCTCCTCTTCACCTCTGCACTAACCCTCCCGGCTGCCACGTTGTCTTTTAAGGCTGGACCCTACTTCCTCCTTCCAGTATTCCCCTGAAAATAAATTCAATTTGAAACCTGTTAATGTGCGGGTCCCAGAGGTGAGCAATCACTTAGGGAGATAATTTTATTCTCTTCTGTCTCCTAGGCCCCGAGAAACACCCCTCCCCCTGAGCTCCATGAAGATAATGAGGGAAGCGTGACTCCTTCCTCTGACCTAATTGATTATCCCCACACACCTTGGAGTGCTTTGCATAACTAGCCACGACAGCAGCAACCCCTTCCAGACAGAGTGATTGACATATTTTATTTCTAATTGAAGCTTAATCAGGACCAGGGATGAGAGTCCCATATTCATTCTCTTTCTCTCTCTCCTCGTTTCCCTTTTAAATTCTAGGACCCAACTATAAAGGACAGAGCTGTTTCTGGGATCCTTTAGAAGAGGAGGAGAAGGGAAAGGCTCTGGAGGAGATCCTGGGAAGAGGATGAAGGAATGGAAATGAAAGGAAAGTGCCACCAAGGAGAAGGGTAGGAGGCTGACTCCTTCCCCCTCTGTTAGCTGAAAAGCATCTTTTTCTTCTAATTACGTGATTTCATTGGGGTCAGCTTGGCGTTCTGCTAGTCAAAGACTCCAGTGATCTTTGGGATAAAAGGAGTTACACATACATCTGAGCCATTCCACCACTTTACCCTCAACTCTCATTTAGCATCTGTTCACACTGTCTTATCCTAGGACCACTGTGAAATGTGATGGACTGAGAGCTGACTGACCCTCGGGGTTTTCAGCGGTGGGAGACCAAGGGACAGGCACAAGTCTGGAAGTTCCCTCTGGCCTCTCCATGCCCAGTTTCCTCTGAACAGGTTCATTTTCAGCGCAGAGAGGCTGTGTGACTCAGCGGCCACCTCCATCTTCCTGCCGCCCCAGTGTGGGAGGGTTCCCTGCTTCCTGGCTGCAGCTGGGATTGCACAGGAACTGGGAAGACACAAGGCAGACATCTCACTTTACTTGGTGATGGGCAGGGTGGGCCTTCTTATTGCCAGGAGTTGAGGTGTGGGGTCCCCAGTAGGGGCTGTTTACACACTACTGTGTGTCAGCACTTGGCATGTTTTATCTCTCAGCCTCACAACCGCCCTGCAAATTAGGTGTTGTTAATCTTATTTTGTAAATGAGGAAATGTGAGCACAGAGAAGTGAATTATAAGCCCTAGGATTCACAGGAGCTAATGGAGAGCTAGTTCTGTGCCAGTTAAGCTTGTGAGACACAAGTTCAGGTATCAGACACTCAGTGTGCCCTCCAGAGGTCTCAGCTCTGGCCCTGGTCCTGGAGACCTGGCCTCGGGAGGTTCAAGGTTCACACAGTTAAAGTCCTCTCACTGAGCCTGCAATACATGGAAGGGCGCTAATCATAGGGCCAGAGCTGAAGAATTGAAGACGCAGCTTTGGAAACAGTGAAGGAGCCTGAACCCCGGAGATGCCAGAAGCAAAGAGGGGAGACAAGGGGAAACCCAGGAGAGGTGTCCAGCGTCTGGGGAAGAGCCTGGAGGGGCGAGCACCAGCTGTGAACGTCTTGGCCTGGTGTCTGCTTCAGCTACCCCAGCCTTCTGTGCACCAGAAGGGCAATAGACTGCCATTCCGGTTCCCTGCTAAACCCCTGGACGACGCTGCACCCTGGGCACCCCAGCCTGGACGCAGAGTCGGATTGTCGCCAGTCTCGCCCCCGAGTACGCGTCGCAGCAGCTGTATCTACTTGGACCCTTCTTGGACCCAGCCATATGGGGCTCACCTCTCCTCCCGCCCAACCTCAAAAAGTGTACGTTATGAGGAGGATCAGCGGAAAAAAAGGAAGACCCCCAATGAGATGGATTGGCACCACGGCAGCAGAAGTGCCAAACAATTGTGAGGGTGGCGCCGGACCGGCACTGTTTAGTTCTATAGTGCATAGGGTCGCTAAGACTCGGAACCCACCGGAGGGCCCCTAACAACAATTATGCAGTTCTTTGTCACGTGGCTCCGAGTATGAGCTGTCTTTTCAAATCTCCCCGGGAACCCAGGTGATTGTAACACGCCCTACCACCGGGGCCAAACCGCCAGCTATGGGCTGCTTGGTAATTTACTAACTCAAAGGGGGGGATGAGGTAAGAGTGCCATCCCCACGCACCCAGTTGGTCGTACCCCCCGAGGTGCTACTCTTTCCGCGTTCTCTACAACTTCTCCAAGTCCAAGTTGGGCAAGAACCAGGGTACTAAAAGAGGGGCAAAAAAGGGCACGGAGAGGATGAAAGGTCGGGTCTGGTAGGAGAGGCCGCAGAGGAGAGGCACCGAGGGGCCCTTCTGTCCTGTAGAGGGAGCTCCAGCTCCAAATTTCCCGGCTCCCTCCCTAGGCCGGTCCACTCCAGATAAGCTTCCTCAGTGCAGCGGCCTGGCCCCCGGGCTCGGCCCTGGAAACTCGCCCCTTCCAGTGCATTGGGAACAACCTACTTGGGTGCCAAAATGAACAGACGCGGTTAGGACCCGGACCCACATTCTGAGCTCGAGCTGGGCGTGATCCCAGAATCATCAAGGGAAAGCGGTGCTCCCCTGGGCTCACCCCCTACCCCACACACACTACCCCGTCACTCCACACCCTTAGAAGCAGAGCTTATTATGGCTTTGCAATGTGGTTGGGATGCGGAGGAGAGGTTGGAGCTGGGCGAGCAATGCCCCTTATATATAAGACCGAGAAATCTCAGCTGTTTCTATCAAAAGAATTGGGGGGGAGGGGGGAGGAGGGACTTCACGGAGTGAGGAGAACCTCGAAACCCTAGCTTCTCTGAATCCAGACCTTTTCCCAGGCCCTTTGCTACTTCACCAGAGAGGACCCCAGAACCCAGTGGTTCTCCCCACGACCGGCGAGTTAGGCCCAGTTTCACAGCTCCTTGCCTGTCGGGTATCTTCCCAGGTTTTCCACCTAGTCTCCTCGGCCTTTTCTCTTATGAACCCCGGGTACACTTTCCAATCCCCACCGCTTCTGTGTCACCTCTATCAGTATTTAATCTTGACTCGTCTCTGGTCCTTTTCTGCTAATCCGGGCGACTGTTCAAAAATGGGGACAGGGATACAAAATAAATACAAAAAACCCACCAAACAGATCCGATCCAGGGGAGACAGAAGGGTTATAGTCAAAGTGGCAACAGCTCATTTATTTAGCCAAAAATAGATACTTTCTTGTACAATTTGGTTCACACATATGTACATTTTTCTGTATATACAAAAAAAAAATTTCAGACGCGCTTTTTCTTACAGAAACTCAACCATCCCCCCGAAATCAACCTCATAAACTAACCTCACAAACTGCTCGTGTGGGATACAGAAGCCACTTGGGAGGGTTGGGGGCACTTAGTTTTATTTCTTTTATTTTTTTTTTTTAACTTTCCTTTTTAGATATTCATACACGGACATGCTTACAAGTCGTAACTATACAGAGCGATTTTTTTTTTTTTTACAATTATTACAACGATTTAAATTTTGTTTTTTCTTTAAAAAAGAATTAGGACGAGGAGAGAGCCGATAAGACCAAAGCGGCGTCCAGGTGGCTCTGGGGCCTGGAAGAGAGAGACAGTGGTACCAAAGTGCTGAGACTGCCTAAGGTTGGGATACCTACCTCACCGGGGATTGGGCTGGGGCGGAGAGGTGTTTAAATGTAAAATTATGTCTAGCTTAGATCTAAGTGTTTGGGTTTAACTATAAGACAGATAGGAGTCGTCAGGATTCGAGATCTGGGACTGGACGGAGGCCACACGAGCGCGTTGCAAAACTGCTGCTCGCGGACAGTGTCCTCAAAGTGCTAGGGTCGCGCCTGCTTTGTCTCGGTGAGTCGTCTAGAGGCTGTGTCATTTCGTCCCTTTTTAGAAATACGTCCCAGCACGTTTCCCTGGGGCGAAGGCCAGGTCTGGCCCCGAGTTTTCTTTCCCTCGACTACCCTTCCCAGAATTCCCTCAAACTCCGAGTCTCTTACCGTCTGGGCACGGGCTGGAAAGCCGTCTTGAGTAACTTTTTCTCCACTTCCAAGGCACTACAGCGATCTAAGGGAAGTGAGGAAAGAAAAAGGACCTTAAAGCGCTCTTGTTTTGACGCCCAAAGCCTGGGGAGTGGGGACTGGCGCCGAGAGAATTGCGCCCCGCGCGCCCGTGGCCTACCCACCTCCGCTCGCCAGGGCTGAACCCCCAGAGCCCCCCTCCCTCCTCACCCTGCTCTCAGCAATCACCTGTTCCGCCCTCGGGCTCTGCTGGCCGAGCGAAGGCAGCGGCGGCTCCGGGCAGTCCCAGCAGGTGCGGAGGGGCCGAGCCGAGCAGGGACAGCGGGTGTGGGCGTGGGCCGGTTGGCGGGCCTGGGAACGGCCGGTTGGTCCAAGCGGGAAACTTGCCCAGCGGCGCCGAGACGAGTCTGTGAGCGGCGGCGGCCGGTGAGAGCTGCAGGGCCGGGGACGAGACCGCAACCCCTTGGGGAGAACCACCCGTGCCGGGTGGCGAACGGCGCGGGTTGTCGGGACTTGTGGCCGTCTCTGCCAGTGACCAAATCTTGGGCTTCTGAAGGGAGGCGGCGGCTGCTGGTGCGGGTGCGCAGGGGTCCAGGCCCACGGGAGGCGAGGGAGGAGATGGTGGACCCGCAGCCACGGGCGGTGGCGCTGGGGCCAAACTCAGGACCGGCAGTGGTCGCTCCTCTAAGCCCTCGGAGCTGTCATCCGAGTCGCTATTCTTAGAGTCCGAAATGGGCCCCAGACTGAAGTCACCGTTTCTGCGTGTCGCCCCAGGCAGGGCCAATTCAGGCCCCGCGGCCGCGCCGTCTAAGTTCTCCAAATCAATCTCCTCGTCCTCGTCATCATCTGCCAGGCCCTCGCCCCCCGTGTCCTCCTCCTCCCCCGCGAGCTCCTCCTCCTCCAGCTCCAGCTCGCGTTTGCTGTCCTCCTCATCCTCCTCCTCGTCCTCTTCCTCGCGCTCGCTGCCATATGCGTTGCCCTCCTCATCTGTTCGGCTGCGGGGCGCCCACGTCATCTTGTTCTCCTTCTTGAGGCGCCGGCGCGCGTTGGCAAACCAGGTGGACACCTGGGTGAGGGTCATCTTGGTGATGATGGCCAGCATGATCTTCTCGCCCTTGGTGGGGTAGGGGTTCTTGCGGTGCTCGTTCAGCCAGGCCTTGAGCGTGCTTGTGCTCTCCCGGGTGGCGTTCTTGGGACGGGACGGATCTCCAAACTGGTATTGGCCATACGGGTAGAAGGCTGGGTGCGGGTGTGGGAATGCGGCGGCAGCGGCCGGATGCTGAACCCCAGGGCTGTCCTTCAGCTCATACTGCGCACCCTGTACGCACATGAAGAGGGAAGGGGGCAGGCGGGGGAGAGAGTTCTGGTGAACCCCAGCCGTCTGCCGCCTCTACTCGCCCGATCTGGGCCCCGCTCCTCTCTTGCGCACTCCTTTCGCCCTGCACCCGAGCTCCAACCCCTCTCCACCCCCTCTAGCTCCCTGGGCGCTTACCAGCTGCGGGAAGATGGGTAGCTCCGTGGCGTAAGGCAGGAAGGCACCGTAACCTTGGGCGGCTGCAGCGGCCGCTGCGGCCGCGGCGTAGGGCGCCCCGTACACGGACGAGAGCACGCTGGACAAGGACCCTGAGGCTGCCAGCTCTGAGGCTCCGGCGCCCGGGCCTCCCCGGGCCCCCGCACTGCCGCCGCCGCCGGCCCCTGGACGTTCGGACGGGTAGAGCGGGCGGATGTACTGGTATCCGAGCTGGGGGAAGGACATGGTGGCCCGCGGGGCACCGACGGAGCGGGGGCCTGGCCCCCGAGGCCGCCTTACTCAGCGCCGCCCGCGGGCTGCGGCGCGCATCGGGGGCTGGGCCGGACTGGGGCCGCTCTACCTCCTGTGCTGCGCTGTGCTGCGCTGCGCTGCGCGCTCGCCTATTGATCTGCTCCCCGGCAGTAGCGACGGAGGCGACGACCAGGAGCCAGGTCAGGTCCGAACAGATTGGCGGAGAGTCTCGGGGCTCTGGACTCTGATTGACATTTCTACGGGGCCGCAAGCCCCTCCTCTCGGCGCCGCGCTCCCTCCTCTCCGCAGCCGAAGCAGCTTCTGCCCGCGTCTCGCTCCACACTGCCCTCCTCTCCCGGAGCAGTGGCGCGCCTCGCTTTCTCGCCCTCCTCTAGTTTTCACTCCCCCTCCGCGCGCTTCCTCTCCCCTCCCCTCCTCGCGCTCCTCTTTCCACCAAGAGCGCTTTTGCTTCTTTGGGCTGTGTGAGTCTTCCGGACGCTATAAAACTCGCTTTTCTTTTTCCCTTTTTCACTATTTCTCCCCCCCTCCCCCCGCCCTCTGTTCTCTCCACTCTTTCTTCTCTCGCTCTTTTTATCTCTCCTATATCATTCTCTACTTAAAAGCCCTCCCCACCCCCTCCCCGACTTCTGTGGCCTGAGCTGAGGCGATCTACATTTGTGGGCACTTAGGGTGCTAAACGGGTGTGTGTATGTCCGTATCTGTGTCTGTGTGTCCGTCTCCGTCCTCCTCCCTCCCTCCCTCCCTCTTTCCCAAATCTCGGGTCTGACGTCGCGCCCTCTTATTCGACTTCCCCTCGCGTCTCCTTCCGAAGTCGCCAATCGCCGGGGCGCCTTACAGGCGAGGCCGCCCACTCCCGCGGATACCGCGCGCGGGGCGGGACATCGTGGAGGCGGGAGTCGGGCGCTTCTGTCCCTTCCCGCCCCTTCTGCCAGATCCGAAAGGGGGAGCGAGAGGCGCAGGGATGGGGGTTAATACCGGGTCAGCTCGCCACTCCCCGCTTCCCTCCCCCTCAGAGCCTCATCCTGGGCCTTGGCGCATGCTAGAATCTAGCCGGACCCTGGTCCAGGGCAGGTGCTGGGTCCAACTCTGCCAGGCCTTTATTTCCAGCCGGCACCCTTAGACACCCCGCCGTTCTTAGAGGTGTAGAAGAGTGCACATGGGGAGTGGGCAAACATCCTAGTCCCGTCTTCAAAGACCGCCTCAGTGTCTAGGGGGACAAGGCAACCGCCTACCCAGGAAAATCAAACCTCGAAATTACCCGGTGCGAATTACTAATTATAAATGGTGGGTTCGGCCCGGGGGCTGAAGGGTAGACGTCCCGGGGGTTCTGGGGCTGTGGCGACCGATCTGTGGGGACTGTGGACGCCGTGGAATGGGGTAGGGGAGGAGCATAGAGGCCAGGCGATCGCCTCAGGAACTTTCAGAGAGCGCTTCGAGAACTTTCTACGTTGGCATTTTCAGCCTGCAGAGACCCTTCTTTTCCCTACTCTCTCCTCTGCTCCCCGGTACCCAGCACCCACACTAGTTCTTTCTGAAAGGGTCCTCGTACCGCGGCGAGTAGGGATGGGAGCCAAGGCTTTTAGTTTTATGGTGGAATTCCTCTAAATTAAACCTAAAATCCCGGTATTCAGGAGCCCACCTTCAAGGATTAGGAAGTGCAGCCGCAAGCGGTATAGAAAGCGCCGGAATTGCAGTGGCTCAGGTCTAAGCGCTCTAGGCCGCGGTGGGCGACCAACACTGTGGTGGGCGCGCCCCGAAACGACGCGGAAACCGGCCTCTTCGCGCGGGCTGATCAAGCAAGCCCGAGTCCATTAGATAGAAGGGGGTCTCAGAAAGCCTAGGTCCGAAATGAGCGATTCTTCTGCCCTTGGAGGGCACCCGGTTTTGACCCCACCCACATTCCCCGCCTCTTTCTATTTGTCTTCGCACTGGTAGGGGATTCCAATAGGCGAGAATGCCGAGAAAATTGAGGTGGGGGGAGACAAAGGAAAGTTTGGGGTGACCAGTTTTGGGGTTCGAGCTGGGGTCTGATATTCCCAAATTGGACTAGAGCTGCGTCTGCCTTATCCCGTCCCCACTCGCCTCTGTCTAGTGCCTGGCGTTGGCCTTTGCTGCCACTTCGGCCTTGGAATGTTTCCCTGAAGCCACATTTCGTTTCTGGTTAAAACCTAACAGCGAGTGTCAGAGAATCTTGGGCTCATCTTCTCAGAAAAAATCTCGGAGTTTCAGAATTGAGGGTAACATCATTTCCTGGGCTGTTTCTTAGCTGTCAAACCATTAGTCTCGACGGCCCCGAAGTTCTAGAGTTTGCATAAAATGGTTCCACTACACCGGGGCAGAGATCAGAGCGAGAATTCGAGTTGGAGAGCCAGGATGAAATGACCGATATTTCAGTTCTTCGGGAAGGTAAAGAAAATAAACAATGAGCCTCTAAGATGCTCCTTTCACATTAACCAGCTATCGACCTAGCTGCGCCAGACTGCCTTTAAGGGGCAAGGGGAGGGGCGAGGCTGTTCTCCCGAAATCTACTACGCCGGCTCCAGGGGCTCTCCGCCTGGAGGGTGAATCTCAAGCCACAGATTCATGGACCTCCTGGCGACCCAAGCTCCGGGCAGAAGCGGACCCTCCACTGCTCAAGTCTCCAGCCTTGCTCATTCTAGGCGATACCCACTTCTTGTCGTGACTGTGTCCCAGGCAGCCAAACCCTATGTAGCACTGCCCTCCAACTGGACCCCGCCAGTGGAGCCCAGTTCCGGACTGAACTCGCGGGTCCCAAGACAGTTCGAACCCTTTCAGAGATTTTTTAATCCAAAGGACTAGACTAGATTCACACACACACACACACACACACACACACACACACACACACACACACACGGGAAGGAAAAAGGAAAACAGGTGTAGGGACGTTGATTTGGAAAAGACGTGCGTCCACAAAATTGCCTTACACAGAAGATTCTCTATCTTCTCGAAGGTCTCCCAAAATTCCCAGAGCAAAAAGCACTTTGGAGGCTCGCTGTAGAGCGCGGGGAGTGCACGGAGAGGCTGTCCAACGCACACTCTCGGCGCACACAGCTGCGCGCAACACACGCAGGTAGCAGCGACTCGACGTGAGACCAGTGAGTGCCCAAGGCCTGCCAGGCTCCCGGGCTTTGCCGCACACAGCTCCCGAGCCCCCAGCCCCCAGGCCTCCTTCTGGATCACTTCTGGGCCAAGAGTGCGCGCGCGTTCCGTTGAGTGGCTGGGTGGGGTGCAGCGCCAGCCCTGGATCTTCCTGCCCAGGCCCATTCTGTCCTTACCTACCAGGCCCGGAGTCCCCGAACGGCGTTGCGGGGCAGCTAGCCCTCGGCTTCCTGCAGACGCCGCGGCGCGCGCTCCCACCGCTCCCTCCCCCCGCGCTCGGGTTACAGGTTAATGAAATGCTCGTTTTCCTCAGTCATTTGTTTTGTTTTCCTGCAAAGTTCTGATAAGTAGCTAACCAACGAAGCTTGTAATTACAATCTTACAGAAACCGGGCCGATCTGTATATAAATCTCACCATCCAATTACAAGATGTAATAATTTTGCACTCAAGCTGGTAATGAGGTCTAATACTCGTGCATGCGATAATCCCCTCTGGATGCTGGCTTGATCAGATGTTGGCTTTGTAATTAGACGGGCAGAAAATCATTATTTCATGTTCAAATAGAAAATGAGGTTGGTGGGAAGTTAATTTCTCTCCGCTCTGTGAAGCGTAGACAAGAATTTAATGATTTAATTACAGTTGTAAGCCCTTTCCATGAGACTTAAATTGAGCTGAGAATATTTTTTTTTCCCTTTTCTCTTTCTCTCTCTCTCTTTTGCGTTCTCTCTCTCAGCTATTAGCAGCCGTACGGACGCCCGGAGTGCGTGGTCTGGCGTCAGTACCAGAGGGATTCCTATTTGGCCAGCAATTTGGACCTGGAGCATCCTAGGCGACGCAGGCCTGGGGTCCCTGAGACACCCAGTGAGGAGCCGTCGCTCCCCACCACTGTGGGGCCTTGGTGGGTCCGGAGAAGCGACAGGAAAACTTCGGGGGAAACTTTGCCAACTTCGCTCTTCGCTGAGGAGAGGTCGCGGCGGCAGCGGCGGCGGCGGCGGCAGCGACAGCGGCAGCAGCGGCGGCGGCGCGTAGGGTGGGCCCGGGGCCAGGCCTGGGCTCCCTGAATGGGCCAGCCGAGGAGGGCCCTTTGCACCCTCGCGCCGTCCCAGGGGCTCCCAGTGGCCCTCGGCGCCCAGCGTCCAGAAGGGTCTGGATTTAAAGTCAAGACTCTTAGCGCGAATGATTACCTTTTTCTTTACCTGCCCAGGATCATCCTCCTTTTATCTGACTTGAGCAGTTTTGCATCACACTTTGTATTTCTAGCCTTCTATGGACTTTCTATACATTCGATATCTCCGTCATTCAATTTTGTGCTTTCCGCCTCTCCTTCGTTTGTTCTCCTTTTCTCTATCTCCCCCCTCCTCCATCGGAACCACTTTTTAGATCCTGTTTCTCAATCCTGCTCTCCCTCTCTCTAACTTTCTGCTTCTTTTTCCCTTTCTCGGGCTCTGACTTTTCCTCCCCATCTGTATTTTTCATTCATTCCGTTTCCTCTTTTTCATCCTTATACTCTCCTGTTTCCTTCGCCGGTTTCTTGGTCTATCTTTCGGACTCTCCTCTTCGGGTGAATGCTTTCTTTGACTGTCCCTCTCCAGGATTTGTCCCCTCCTCCCCATCCATCTCTAGCGATGAGTGTGTCGCCTTATTGGATGCTGAGGCCCAAGCCTGGCGATGGGGCTCGGCCAGCATTGCGCATTTCTTTATGCATATTGAAGAGATGATAATGAGCGTGTTTGCGTTGTTGCATGGAAATGCTGCGTTTACAACCGCATTTAGGAGCTGGCGAGGGTGCCTTGGGCCTGGGGGCAGGCCGTGCCGTGGGCGCTGGGCCTGGCGTGCGCTGGGGTTCTTGGGAAGAGGTGACCTTGCCGAGCGTTGGGCCTGGCCGCCGTCACAAAGGCCGGCCGAGTTCCGCTCCTTAAAGCGTCATTACCGGAACCCCTACCTAGCTCAAGACAGTCCCTGACAGCGTCCAGCTCCTGGGTCTCTGAGCCCCCTCCCCTGGTTTTCTTGGTTTTTTTGTGGGTTTTTTTGAGGCCTGTGATGGAGCGACACCAGGAAATTAGAACCTGACAACGTCATCTAATGGCAATAAATTGTTTGCGATCTCAAATGACACGTCGCAGGATCAAACATAGCCGCATTGTGCACCCTGTTCTGCTTGCTCATTAATCTTTGAGTGTGCGTTGGCATCTCTTTGCTAGGGAGGGTTGCACTAAGGCCTCTCAACTGTTGCGAGTGGGCATTCATCAGGGATCAGAAGGGACAGAGACGATCTTGGGGATCCAGTCCCTAAGGAGGTCCGCGGAATTGAGGAGATAGGACCCCTAAACACTGTGGAAGAGGCAAAACTTTATGAAATTCGATGACGCAGGCTTTGACCATGGCTCGGAGGGAAGCGGCTGAGAAATCGTTAGGGCGTAGGGCTGCTGATCTAGATATAGTCTCAGAGGGACCCCTGGACCTTAATCATTTGCTCTAATTCTCCTATTCTCTTTTCACTTCATGCTCAAGAAAATCTTGGTTCAAAAGCAAACATATCAGGGTCTGGTCATGTCTGGAATCGTCCAATGTTGCAAACCTTTCTCTACCACCTCTACTATTGTTTACTTGACATTTCCTTTCAGTCAACTCATTAAACACACACCAGCACCACACACAAATAGATGTTTTTGGAAAGAAAACCGGATACTACTACTGTAAATTGAAAGCAGCAATTGTTAAGTGCTGTTGAGTCAGTTCCGACTCTTAGCAATCCTCTAGAGGATTTCTGAGGAGCAGCTTATGAGTTTGAACTGCTAACCTTGCGGTTCAAACCAACCTTGAGGTCCAGTGCTTATCCTATGGTGCCACACCAGGACTCCATACAAAGAAAACGTAAAAGAGAAACACAACTAAACCAAGCAATATGAGTACATTTTAGTCGGTTGATTACTTGGGGGAAGACTTGCAAGTGTGTGTGTCCTAGAAATGCTCAAGACGCTAAAGCCTTACTCTTTGTAAGAAGAAAAGGGAGAATTAAAAAGGGAATGTTTTCCATTATTTGATGTTCATTCATTCTCTGTCTCTATATTACTTAAAATCTTGTTGAGGACCTGAAGTGCCCCAATGGTTTCAGGTGTGCTGATGCTGTTTTGAGTGAAATAATCAAAGATTTTAAAAAGTGAAATAACAGGTTGAATTCACATTATTTACCAATTACTTGTGCTGAGTCTTTCAAACCATACCTATTATATTTAATTCTCACAACAGGTTTCTAAGGCAATGACCTTCTAAGGGCAGTCGTGAACAGTTGTATCCAGGCTGTTCAACGCACAATGACTGCCTGCTAAAGGACTTGTTGTTAAGTGCCATCAAGTCAGTTCTGACTGTATAGGGTTTCCAAGGAGCGGCTGGTGGGTTTGAACCACTGACCCTGTGGCTCAAACTGACCTTCAAGCCCAGAGTATTGTCCTGCAGCGCCACATCAGGACTCCTATAAGGGATCATCAAACGGTGTGTCTTGGCTTAGGACTGCGCAGCAAAGAAAGTGCCTTTCTCTGATTTGTACAAAGTTGAGTTATGACGTAGCAGCAGCTTTGATCTTAGTGATGGGAGAACTGAGGTGGCTAGAGCTTGCCAAAGCCCAGAGTGAAATCCAGATTTGTGTGTTCTTATCTAGGAAGAGCAGGCTTTCTTGGGGGTGTGGGGAGGTGGTGCAGGAAATTTGGGAATGGGATACTAGAAGCCTTGTTCCTGGTTCCACGGAGGGAGAATGACAGCCGGGGCTGCCCAGCTTGTCCTCCCCTCCAGTCCTTACACTTAATGCAAATATTTGGAGTAGACTGGGGAAAAATACAACTGTGGTCAAGGATCATTATGCCTGTTCACTCTGGGTTGGAGAAGGGGAAGAAGGTGTTCTGGTTTGCTTAGGCCTAAGCATGGGTTTTTGGACCTGTTCCTTGTTTTCTTTGGTTCACTGTACATGCATGAGTTTATGGACCAGAATTCTGTCTTGTTCTGATTCACATTGTTCAGAAATTTCAGGTTCTTAAAAATAAGGGATTGCTTGTGCCAAGGTTGCAAATCAGTGTTACCACTGGCCATAATCACTTACTATGACTTCTTTTTCCACTCTTTTCTTTTCAAAAGCTGAGTCGCTTACCAACCCTTATAAACTTGAGAATTTTATTTAAAAATCTAGATCTCAGGAATTATATTAAAAACTGGAAGGATCGCAAATACAAATATAAGATCAATCGCTACCTGGAGTTACTGGCTGCTGCCTGTTTTTACCTGGACATGTTCCAGTTTGTCCTGGTCACTTACATGGTCCACTTCTGTCAATCATCTGGAAAATGAGACACCCTGGCTGGCAGATACTCTCCTTCAGTGTGAAGAAAATGGCCTAAAGAGAGACCTGGGCAAGGATTTCAAGTGCCTCTCCTTACTCTGGTCTTTCCACTTTCTAAGAAGCTGAGAAGCTTCCTTTCCATGGTGGGTAAGGTTGATGGCAAAGATTAAGGAGTTAAAGTAAGGAATAGCTCTGTTTCCTGTGAGAGGTTGTCCAGGAGCCCCACGTAGACCTTAACCTTTTGGGAAGAGAATGCAAAGACCCCAATTCCACTTGATTGCCTCTTTCCAACTTCAACCCCTCCTTGATTCTGCCTCCTTAGCCCAACCCTTTCTTGAATCTCATGCACCATGTTAGGGAGGTCTGCTTCTCACCTCCTTCCTTACCCTTCTCTCTCTACATTTTTCTTTGCAACATATATTTATTGAGTGTTTTCTATGTGCCAGAATTGTGTTAGGTGCTGGGAATAGAGCGATGACTTCGAGCAAAAACCCTGTTGTCATGAAGCTCGTGCAACAAAGCAAAACACTGCCTGGTCTTGTGCAGTCCTCACGATCATTACTGTATTTGAGCCCGTTGTTGCAGCTGCCATGTTAATCCATCTCTTTAAGGATCTTCCTCTTTTTTTTTTTCCTGACTCTCTGCTGTGGCACTGTGGGTTAATGTGCTGGACTGCAAAGTCGGTTTGAGCTACAAGGTTGGTGGTTCAAGTTCACAACCTGCTCCTTGGAAACCCTATACAAGGTTGCTGTGGGTTGAAACCAACTCGATTTCAACTCAACAACAACACAACTCCCTTCTCAAGTGACTGGTTCCTCCTGATTACATTTCCAAAGTACCTGTGTGAGGTGAGTCTCACCATCCTCCCTTCTAAGGAGAGTTCTTGCTGTACGTCTTCCAAAACAGAGTTCTTCATTCCTTTGGGAGTCGATGGCATATTTGATACTCTTCGCCAACACTGTGATTCAAAGGCATCGATTCTTCTTCATGCATCCTATTCATTGTCCAATTTTTCCATTCATGTGTGGTTACTGGAAATACTATGACTTGAGTTAAGCGTTCCTCAGTCCTCAAAGTCATCGATTTGCTTCTTAATATTTTGCAGAGGTCTTTTTCAACAGATGTGCCCAAGGCAATGCATTGTTTAATTCCTTGACTTCTGCTTCCATGGGCACTGGTAGTGGATCCAAGTAAAACAAAACCCTTGACAATATCAGTATTTTCTGCATTTATCATGATGTTGCCTATTGGGCCTGTTGTGAGAGTTTTGTCTACTTTATGTTGAGATATAATCCATATTGGAAGCTTTGATCTTCATTAGTAAGTTTTCTTTCATTTCAGCAAGCAAGGTTGTGTCATCTGTATATCACAGATTTCTAGTGAGTCTTTCTCCAAACCTGATGCTGTGGTCTTCTTCAGATAGTCCAGCTTCTTGAATTATTTGCTTAGTATAGTGATTGACTAAATCTGGTGAAAGGATATAATCCTGATGTACATTTCCTCATTTAAAACCACACAATATCCCCTTATGTTCAAACTGCTGCCTCTTGGTTCCTCATGAACACAAATTAGGTGCTTTTTTCATTCCCATTCTTTGAAATGGGATTTGTAATTTATTATGATCCACATAGTTGAATGCCTTTAAATAGTCAATAAAACATAAGTAAATATCTTTCTGGCATTCTCTGCTTTTAGTCAAGATCCATCTGACATCAGCAGTGATACCCGTGTTTCACATTTTCTGAATTCAGCTGAAATTTCTGTTAGTTCCCTGTTTATGGACGGTTGCAACAGTATTTAATTATCTTCAACAAAATTCTACTTGTTTATGATGTTGTTTGATAATTTCTGCAGTCTGTTGCATCACCTTTCTTTGCAATAGGCAAAATATGGTTCTCTTCCAGTGTGCTTCCAGCTCTGTGTCAGTTGTTGAAACCTTTCAATTGATACTCCATCAATTCCTGTAGCCTTGTTTTTCATCAACGTGACTAGTAGAACTTTCTGAATGACATTTGTGACTCACATTATATTTTGATTGGACAGTGTTGTTCAAGAAAGACAGTGGGAATGGTAAGTGCAAAGGCACTGGGGCAGGGAATTGGTACACATGGTCAGCTAATCTGTTTTCCTGCATGTTGGTATTTACTGGTGATGTTGAGCCCAGAAGGCTGATCAGAGAAATCCTCTTGAACCTAATTTTTGTCTTATTCCCTTAAGTTGCAATTCAGTCCTTCAGCCTGATGTCTCCTTCCTCCTTTCAAGCCTCTTCTGCCTCCTTAGACTACAGATGAAGAGACAAAGTCCACACACTTTGTTCATACTTTTGGTTTAGTGTGTCCATTTCACCTTCTCCTTAAGCTGTTCAGCCTGAACAGCTTCTTGTAGGCTGTTGGCTGGCACCAAGGCATGGTAATACAGAACAGAGATGCCCCCTCTCCTCCCAAACCACATTGGCAAGGACCCATGGTAGTTCACTCATTCAGGTAGACCTTTCCTTTTCTAAGGCTATCTTGTGGCCTGGGCTAACTCTGATATGTTTTGTTTATATTGTCTAGTTTTAAAATTCTTTGTAGATTTGATGGTTCTACCAGTCTGAACTGGGTTTTGCTGTAATGTCGGGGACCTGCCTCGACATAGTTGTGTTGTTCACGAGTGTTTGGTTCACGAGGAGGGGAGATCCAGCGGCGAGAGGGATAGCGAAAGAATACACAGACAAACAGAAGAAGGGAGACAATGAGGCATCCCAAAGCCAGGGTGTATACATCACTGGTGGGCAGGCTTGGGACTACAGGCATCATGGCCTCTGCAGGCAGCCACTCACTGCCCTGCAATCTTTACTGCATGCCTTCCAACCCATAATGCACACCTGGGGAGGCCTGGGGCTCTGCTTTATTCAGGGGAGGAGCTTCACATCAAGCTGGGAGGGACCAAAACAGGATCCAGCTAACATCAGTACTTTTCCAGACATTCAGGTAACTTTACATCATACTTCGCTGGTTCAAATCCCAGGCTAGCAACTTGGATTCTCAGGCCCAATTAACATATATATAGCCCCTGAGCTCAGGTGGGGAAGGTGAAAGATAAGGATGAATGGGCTGCACCTGGTAAAGGATTAGGGAGGATGGGTTTTTTTGTCTATAGAACAAAGAACCGAGAAGTAGCTAAGATGTTTTTAGTTAATCCTTTGGAGAAAGGCTTGACCTTGCAACCTTTAGTCTTAGGCTTTAGGAAAATATCACATTTATCTGTGGATTATCAAATGCTCCATGTATTAATTTAATATATATAACTGAATATTAAGATGAAAGCAATTTGCCATTAACTGCCAGTGGCCTCATTTGTTACACTCGGGCCTATAGGGCCTCGAACCTCTGACCAGTCTTACACGGTCCGCAACACTGTAGTAAAAAAGTACCCCCAAATCTTAATGACTGAGAATCACTCATTCTACATGTGTTTGGCTATGGCTCTTGTTCACATCATCTTTACTCCAATATCCAGACTGACAGATGAACTTCTCTCTGGAGTGTTCATATTTAGTACTCTGTCAGGGAGGATTCTGTTGTGATCCATCGTGTTTTCATTGGCTAATTTTCAGAAGTACACCTCCAGACGTTTTTTCCTAGTCTGTCTTAGTCGGGAAGCTCCCCGAAACATCTGTCCTTTGTGTGATCCAGCTGGTATTTGAAATACCAGTGGCATAGCTTCCAGCATCTTAGCGATCAGTACAGAAGTCACCACAGTACGACAAACCGGCAGATTGGCAATAGTTAGGGGAGGGAGCCTATGGCTAAATGTTTCCCTCTTTAATTCCCAAGACTGGCATTTCTGTAATGCATACCATAAACCCCTCAGAGGGTTCTGGCAGGGTCACCTGTAGGATCATTTCCCCAAATAAACCACTAACAATAAGCCTTTGCCTTAAGACCTGCTTTTGGGAGAAACCAAGCTAAGACAGACATGGACTAGGTGAACAGTAACACTATTTACCATTTTTACTCATATTTAAAAATTGTTGTCATTGTTAAGTGCCATCGAGTAGGTTCTAATTCATAGTGACCCTATGGTTTCCAACCATAAGGTTTCCAAGGAGTGGCTGGTGAGTTTGAACCGCCGACCTTGTGGTTCAAACTGACCTTTCAGGCCAGTGCTTTATTTCACAGTGCCACATCAGGACCCCATTAAAAAAAATTAGGAGATTTGAAATCTCAGTTTTAAGCTTTTTTTGAAAAATAAGATTTGGCCACCCTGAGCCTAGGTTCCAGCAAGTCCACACCGAGGCTGGGGTTCAGTGGGTTTGAGTGGGTGGGAGCTCCCTGGAGACAGGACCCAAGCTCCCAGTTGAGCACAGGTGCTATCTGAGGGGTGGGTCTGGTCTTTTCTTTCCTGTGACCTGCACAGCTCTAGTAAGCACTTGAATGTTTGATCTTGATCTATAATAGACATCTGTGAGTTCTTGGAAATCCTTTATTACACGGGAATTTGCCTCACTTTCCCCCAACCGTTACCTTTTTTTCTATTTCTGTGTTTTGTTATAAAAGGCTCAGGTTTAAAAAAAACCCCAACAAAACAACAAAACTAGACTGGCTGTGCCAGGAGGGCAGGCCAGCGAGTGTTTTGTCACCACTGTATTCTCAGTACAAACTCTAGGCTGGGGACATGGCAAGTGTGCAAAGAATGTTTGCTGAATGAATGACACAATGGATGAGTGTCGTAGCTAAACTCAAGATACCTCCAGCGGCCCCCCAACTCCTGGGATCCATGCCTTTTGTAGCCCCCTCTCTTTGAGTATGGGCTGGACTTACTGATTCCCTCCTGGTGAATCAAATACAGCAGGAAGGATGGGAGATGACTCATGAGATTAGGTCATAAAAAGGCTGTGGCGTCCGCTGTGGGCATTTGGGGCTCTTCTTCTCTTGGACTCGGTCACTGAGTGTTGTAAGAGTCTCAGACAGCCTGTGAAGAGGTGTGCGTGGTGAAGAACCGGAACTCACCAGCGCGCACCGATTCTTCCTTCCCAGCTGAGTCCTCAGGTGGTAGCAGTTCTTGCTGATAACGTGATTGAAGCTTCCTAAGGAGCCCTGAGCCTGAGGTACCCATCTAAGTGGCATCTAGATTCTTGATCCACAGCAACTACAAAACAATAAATCTGTTTGAAGCTAAAAGTTGGTAAACTACAGTGCATAGGCCAACAGTCTGTTTTTAGAAATCAAATTTTATTGGGATACAATTATTATTTTTGTTGCTATCTTGTGGTCCCGTGCTTATCCTACAGTGCCACACCAGGACTCCTTGGGACACAGTGTTGTTGTTAAGTGCCGTTGAGTCTGTTCCAACTCATAGTGACCCTGTATAGGGTTTCGGAGAAGCAGCAGGTAGATTTAAACTGCTGGCCTTGTGGTTCCCAGTCCAGTGCTGATCCCACAGCCCGACATCAGTAGCACACAACAGATTTTCATAGTTACTTTGGAGACCCTGTTACCCACAAGCCTAAAATCTTTCTTTTCTGTCCCTTTAATGAAAAGGTGTCTAATCCCCATATTAAGATCTAAGTTTTACATTAAATTTTACACAGCAGTGACTTTCAAGTACAGAGCATACCAGGTTCCAACATCACGTGGTCTGTTGGATAAGCAGTAAATGCTTATCCAGGGGCCTCACTGGACTTACATGTTTTGGAGCAGGGCTTCTAAATTAAATTTAGCTTAATTTATTAGGTATTAACAGAGCATCTACTATGTGCTAGGCATGGTCTCAATCGTATTTCAGAGTGCTGCATTGATTTCTTTATCTATTGCCCCCTCCAGCACTTCCTTGGTGTCTGGCACACGCAGGTGAGCCAAATGGTTGTGGATTTCAAGCGGTTTTAGAGGCTGGTGGAGCTCCTGGTTGAGTGGAAAGAGCCAGGAAGACCTGCCTGGTATAGGTTTATGGGGAATCTATGAACAAGGTGGCCTCCATCCCATACCGCCCGAGTCCGGAGTGGAAAATACCAGGAAAACCAGTTCCCAGGATGCTGTTCACTAAGGGAATGCTGCTTGGATTTATTTTCTGCAAGATAATTGACGTTTTGAATTCTGAAATATTTTTGAAACCTTTGGAAAATCCCCCTCTAGTCACTGATGACAGTTTGACATTTTTTCCAGCTGTTTAGAAGCAGTAGACAAGTCAGGTTGCTTGGCAGGGCACAGGGAGGCATGCTGGGATATGTGTGGGTTCTAACCTCCCTCCCCTCCCAGAATCCTCACTGCTTTGGGGAAAAAAGAAAGAAAAAATCCTAGGCTCTTGCAGTGTTCATGCCAACCTGTGCCATCTGTATTTGGGACTTTGGAAAGTGAATTCTTAATTGGGTAACTTCTCCCTTCCTCTTCACAGACCACAGACTCACTTCCTTCTCAGCAGAGCCCCCTTGCTGTTGTTGTTAAGAACCATCCTCTAGTACCTTTATATCCTCCTTTCATTACATCCGTCTCCCACCTGAGCCAACACCCGTGACCATTCAGTCAACCCCACATGTGTCCGAGTAGAACTGTGCTCCACTGCCTGAGCTTTTGAGAGTACATCATCTGGCCATTCCCTCGAGGAGCCTTTGGGTGGGCTTGAACTTCCAGACTTTTGGTTAGCAGCCAGGTGTTTAACCATCTGTGCCATGCAGGACTTCCCTTGGCTAGAAGGACTGTGCTATTGGCTTGTTGGGCACCAGTGAGAACCATTGTTTCCTTTCATACAGACGTTAAGACATGAGTATGGATTCTAGTCCAGGGTCCAGCATGGTGTGGTCTGTTGGATCACAGTAAGTGCTCAAATCTCAGTGGTGCTACATACTTTATTCTCTGGAGGACTTTGGAAAAGTTACTTAGCTCCTCTGTGCCTCAGTTTTCCTATCTGTAAAACTATGTGAAGAGAATTCAATGACTTAATACAGGTGAACATAACTAAATGAGTAGGCACATAGTCAAGTATTTAATATACTGTCCATGACAGCTTTTCTGCTGGTTATTATGGATGGATGTTCTGGAACTCTGGTAGCAAAGTGGCTAATTGCTCAACTGCTAACTGAAGAGTTGGCTGATTGAACCCACCAGCCCCTCTGCGGGAGAAAGAAGTGGCAGCTTGCTTGGTGAAGATGCATGTAGGACAGTTCTCCTCTGCCCTAGAGGGTCACTGAGAGTCTGCGCAGACTCACGGGCTACCTTCCTTCTCCCAGTCCTCTCCAGAACAGTGAGCATGTCCTGCTGTTTTAAGCCCACTACAAATATTACCTCATTTAAATCGCAAAACAACCCTATGAAGTAGGGACTGTTGCTTCCTTCATTTTATAGATGAAGAAAACGGAGTCGCAGAGAGCTTCAAAAACTTGCCTGTAGTCACGCCGCTAATAAGTGGCAGAGCCAGAATTCATAGGCAGGTTTCTGGCTCCTCGGTTCCCAGATTTAACCACCACGCTCTGCTAATAGATACTACTCATGCTTTGGTAGGCAGTTTGGACTTTTCTTTTTTCAGTAAAAAAAGAAATCCGATGATTTTTAAAATCTAAGAATACTATGTTGTTGTTGAGTTAGGCCCTCCTCCTGGTGACTGCATGCATGAATGCAATGCTGTTCAGATCTGCACCATGAATGGTTGTGGATTGGCATTTGCACTGGCTGGTGTTTGGAGTAGATGGCACCACTGAAACCTGCTGAGTGGTCACAGCAACATGCCAGCCTCCAGTGACAGACAGATGTTGTCTGTGTGTAAGGTGCCATGGCCAGGAATCTAACCTGGGTCTTCTGTATTGTTGTTGCTGTAGTTGTTAGGTGCCATTGAGTCACTGCTGCACAACAGGATGAAACACTGCCCGGTTCTGGGCTAATCTCACAATGGTTGCTACATTTGAGCCCGTTGATGCTGCCATATTGCCAATCTATCTCATTGGGGGTCTTCCTCTTTTTCTCTGACCCTCCACCTTACCAAACATGATATCCTTCTCCAGGGATTGGTCCCTCCTGACAATATGTCCGAAGTATGAGAGACAAAAGTCTGGTCATCCTGGCCTCCAAGGAGCACTCTGGTTATACTTCTTCCAACACAGATCTGTTTGTTCTTTTGGCAGTCCATTTTCTATTGTTGTTGTTGTTAGCTGCCATTGAGACAGTGCTGACTCATAGTGACTTTATGCACAGCAGAACAAAACACTGCCCGATCCTGGGCCAACCTCACTATCATTGCTACGCTTGAGCCCATTGATGCTGCCACTTGGCCAGTCCATTTCACTGGGGGTCTTCCTCTTTTTCTCTGACCCTCCACCTTACCAAACATGATCTCTTTCTCCAGGGACTTGTCCCTCCTGACAATATGTCTGAAGTATGAGAGACAAAATTTGGCCATCCTGGCCTCCAAGGAGCACTCTGGCTGCACTGCTTCCAACACAGATCTGTTGGTTCTTTTGGCAGCCCATGGCACTTTCAATATTCTCCTCCAACACCATAACTCAAAAGCATCAGTTTTTCTATGGTCTTCCTTACTCACTGTCCAGCTTTCATGTGCATATGAGGTTATTGAAAAACCATGGCTTGTGTTAGGTACACCTTAGACCTCAAACTGACATCTCTGCTCTTGAACACTTTAAAGAGTTCTTGTACAGCAGATGTGCCTAATGCAATACATTGTTTGATTTCTTGACTGCCGCTTCCATGAGTGTTGATGGTCAATCTGAGAAAAATGAAGTCTTGGACAACTTCAATCTTTTCTCCATTTATATGGATGTTGTTTATTGATCCAGTGTTGAGGTGTTATGTTTTCTTTACATTGAGGTGCAACCTATACCAAAGGCTGTGGTCTTTGATCTTCATCAGTAAGTATTTTAAGTCCTCTTCATGTTCAGCAAGCAAGGTTGTATCATCTGAATATGGCAGGTCTTCTGCATGGAAGGTGAGCATTCTGCCACTGAGCCACCTCTGCCCTCAAGAATGGCATTACTGTTGTTGTTGTTGTGAAGTGCCATTGAGTCTGTTCAGACTTATAACGACCCTATACAGGGTTTCCAAGGAACGACTGATGAGTTTGAAAGGCCAACCTTGTAATTCAAACCAACCTTTCAGTCCAGTGCTTTATCCCACGTGCCACACCAAGATTCCCAAGAACGGTATACATACATGAAATGCATGTATCAAAAATGCAGAACACATTTCTTACAAAGTGATAATGCCCTTGTAACCAGCATTGAGATGCAGAAACTGGAGATGACCAGCCCTTCCAAAGCCCCTTGGATCTCCTCCAACCATTCCTTCACTTCCCATGGCAACGACGGCCTGACTACCACACATGGAACATTAGTTTAGCCTGTTTTGTATTTCATGAAAAGAGAATCATATGACGAGCATCCATTCTGTGGCTGGAGCACCTTTATTTCCCTTACTGGACTCTGATAGTGTTCCATTGATAATCATCTATCTCTTTTACTGCTGATGACCACTGCTCATGAACAATGCTGCTAGGAAAATCCTAGTGCGTGCCTTTTGGTGACATTGTACGGATGTGCATATTTGTTGGGTGTGTACCTCGCAATGGAACTGCTGGGTCATATGTTCAGCTTCAGTAGCTCCTGCCAAAGTCTTCTGACATTTACTTCTCAGGACATTGTGTGGTGTAGGGGAATGAATTGGGGGCTGGGAATATTGTGACCGATTTATCTTTTTGGCCGTTGACTGGAAATAAAACATGCTGTTTGACCCTGGTGGAAGGCAGTCATTGAGCCATGCCAGGGACTTATTTATGGGGTTTTGTTAAACATCCCACCGTTCTTTAATTTCTGCAGGATATCCTTTTCCTGCAAAGTGGGCTAAAAGAGCAGACCTTGGGTTTCATGATGTCACTTGTTAGAGCTGAAAGGCAAAGAAATCAGCTAAAAGCAGGGCTGATGCTGATACCCTTACTCCAGGGGAGGCACAGCAGACTCTGACCCCAGCATGTGTGATCAAATGACCAGGCATGACTGGGTCTCGGGGACACAGTGGAGTACAAGGAAGACCAGGTCCCTCTCTCGCGGAGCTTCCATTCTCTCTCATGTATGCTGTTGTTGTTAGTTGTCAAGTCAAGCTGACTCCAAGTGTGCAGCATAGAACAGTTGCATAGGGTTTCCAGTTGTGATCTTTGCAAGCAGATCACCAGACCTGTTTTCCTAAGTGCCTCTGGGTGGGTTTGAACCACCAACCTTTTGACTTGCAGTTGAGCATTTAATTTTTGTTTCACCCAGGAACTCCTCTTAGGGGATACAGATATAAACATGGACAGGAATACATTTTTTAAATTCAGAGCATGATATGGAAATGAAAAGACTAAATCAGGGAAGTGAGATATGAAGTGCTTGGAGAGGGAGGCAGAAGCGTTGGAGGTGGAGCCCAGGAGAAGCTGATTACTGGATAATGATGATTGGTTAAGCAGTGCCCGCTGACCAGGGACAGCCTCATGGACACACAGACCTGCACATTGGGTTTAATGCACAACTGTTGCTGTCATAAACCAAGTTTTGAATGAGGGACTCCACGTATTCATTTTGCCCTGGGCCCCAGGAGTTATGTAACTGGTCTTGCCAGGTAGTTGAGGTTCTTGAAGACGATAAAAAGAATCCTTCCTTCTCTGCTGGGATCAGGGTAGAGGGAGTCAGTAGGGGAACAGACACTGGATGCCAAACAATCCAGTTGGCTAAATCTTGCAAACAGCAAGGATGCGCTCAGTTTCCCTTCATCTCTTCCCCTCCATCCTCAAGCCTCTTCATCGTTCACATTCTGAACCTCGTTGAAAGCAATTCAGAAACCCAGTGGAGCAGTAGCTTTTGAAGTGGGCTTTTCATGGCTTAGAAAGCCCGCAGTTGCAGCCCTGGAGGCCCTGCTGATTAATGATAAGGGGCTTTCTCCATTGTGCAAACCAGAAGGAAGGAAGGAAGAGCACTTTAAAGGGAGACAGTTTCAAGAGCTGGACACTCATCCTTCAAGCCCCCTGGGAGGGAAATTTAGCTTGTCAGCAGAGGGCCTGGCTGAAATACTTGGGCAGCCGGATGGACTGATGACCTGGGTCTGGTCATCAGACTGTGACCTACAGTGATCTCTGTTTTGTGCTGTGCTGATCCAGCTGCTGCCTCAAGTCCAGCTGAGATCCTGGACTCCTTCTCCAGCAGGTTCGCACCCCATGGACCCAACATCCAGAGCAACTGCAGCCAGTGCCTCTCAGAGGCAGGGAGAGACCCTGTTCCTACTCTCCTGAGCTTCCCAATCATTTCAGAAAGTGAAGAAAGACCAAGATAGGGCTGAAAAAGATTATGGTTCATTTTAAACATGTGCCACAAGCAAATGAGCCCATTTAATAAATATAGCCCAGCATGCCATGCACATAATATTGAATTATGTTAGATAAGATTTTGATATTTGTCTTTATATTCATATTTGTAATTAGTCAGTTAATCAAAGGCAGACAGGAATTGGTGGTTAATGCCCCAGTTTCCATATCTTGATGCTCATGATTCTGAAGCACGCTCTACAAGGTTCCTCAGAGGGCCCCAGGGGGATTGGGCCCCAGTGGCCCCAGAAGTAATCCAATTTCTGTTGAACTGATTCTGACTTTCGGTGATTGCTCCCATGTATATCAGAGTAAAACTGTTTACAATTTTTCATAAGTGGAGTGCCAGACCTTTCTTCCGAGTCTCCCCTGGGAGGTAGGCTAGAACCTCTAATCTTTCAGTTAACAATTAAGTGCTATTTGTACCACCACTGTTTGTACCACCCAGAGACTCTAACTCAATCACTGTTTTTTTTTCTCCCTTTTCTACCTTGCTTTCCCCACTGACTCATGTGTGCTTCCTGTTGTCACCTCTCAAAAATACTACCTACCTCCAGTTCTTTACCCCGTATAGGGTTTCCTAGGAGTGGCTGGTGAGCTTGAACTGCCGACGTTGTGGCTCTAACTGACCTTGTGGTTCAAACCGACCTTATAGTCCAGTGCATTAACCCACAGTGCCACACCAGGACTCCTTCACTAGGAGAGGCTAATAATATGTTCTTGTTGTTGTTAGGTACAATAGGGTTGGTACCTACCAATAGCGACCCTAGGTACAGTAGAACAAAACACCGCCCAATCCTGCTCCTGCCCCACAATTGTTAGGTACAGTAGGGTTGGTACCTACCAATAGCGACCCCAGGTACAGTAGAACAAAACACTGCCCAATCCTGCGCCTGCCCCACAATTGTTATACTTGTGCCCATTGTTACTGCCTCTGTGCCAATCCATCTGGTTGGGGGTCTTCCTCTTTTTTGCTGACCCTCCACTTTATCAAGCATGATGTCTTTCTCTCAGGACTGTCTCTCCTGATAATCTGTCCAAAGTATAAGAGACACAGTCTTTCCATCCCGGCTTCTAAGGAGCATTCTGGCTGTACTTCTTCCAACAAATTTGTTTGTTCTTCTGGCAGTCCATGATACTTTTAACATTCTTCTCCAACACCATAACTCAAATTAATCAATTCTTCTCTGGTCTTCCTTATTCATTGTCCAACTTTCACATGCATATGTTGTTAAGTGATATGGAGTCAGTTCTGACTCATAGCAACCCTGTACAGGGTTTCTGAGGCTGTAAATCTTTATGCGAGCAGAAAGCCTCATCTTTCTCTCACAGAACAGCTGGTCATTTTGAACTGCTGACCCTGAGGTTAGCAGCCCGATTCATAATCACTATGCTTAGACCGCCCACCTGCCCGCCCAAAAATCACAAAGACATATCATAATCAGATTTCCCAAAACCAAAGACAAGGAAAGAATCCTGTGAGCAGCTCAGGAAAAGTTACCTACAACAGAGAACCAATAAGACTAACCTGATTACTCAGTAGAAACCACGCAGGCAAGAAGGTCATGTACAAAAGCCGGAAAGAGAAATATTGTCAACTAAGAATTACATACCAAGCAAAACTCTCCCTTGAATCTAATGATGAAATTAGTACCTTTCCAGATAGGCAGAGTTGAAAGGAATGTGTAAAAACCAGGCCTACATTACAAGAAATACTAAAGGGAGTTCTTTGAACAGAGAACCAACAATTTCAGATAACAGCACGAGATTAACATATATGAAAATAACACCCATAAGTCAACCCAGACATAGAATTATCTAAAGTAAAACTAACCTACAAGACTGACAATAGGGAACTATACCCTCTGCTCTCCACCCACTGGGCAAGAGCCAATATCAGCTTCTACATCACCAGTTGGCAACCAATGGCAGCTAAACCTACCCTAAACTAAGCTGCATGAATGACAAATAGATAACTGGGCACAGACTTATATTCTCTAGTACATCCACCAGGATACAACTAGTGAGAACTTAAGAACACGCTAACATACAATGTAAAGAAAACAAAAAATCCTCACCACTGGACCAATAAACAACATTCGTATCAATGGAGAAAAGATTGAAGTTGTCAAGGACTTTATTCTTCTTGGATCAAATATCAACATGCATGGAAGCAGCTGTCAAGGAATCAAATGACGCATTGCATTGGGCAGATTTGCTGAACAAGACATTTTTAAAGTGTTGAAGAGCAAAGATATCAGCTTGAGGACTAAGGTATGCCTGACCCAAGCCATGATATTTTCAATAACCTCATATGCATGCAAAAGCTGGATAAGGAAGACCGTAGAAGAATCAATGCATTTGAGTCACGGTGTTGTGGGAGAATATTGGAAGTGCCATGGGCTGCCAAAAGAACCAACCGCTCCATTTTGGAAGAAGTGCAGCCAGAGTTCTCCTTTGAGGATAAGATGGCCAAACTTCGTCTCTCATACTTCAGACATATTGTCAGGAGGGACCAGTCACTGGAGAAGGATATCATGTTTGGTAAGGTGGAGGGTCAGAGAAAAAGATGAAGACCCCCAATGAGATGGATTGGCCAAGTGGCAGCATCAATGGACTCAAGTGTGGCAACAGTAGTGAGGTTGGCCCAGGATCGGGCAATGTTTTGTTCTGCTGTGCATAAGATCACTATGAGTCAGTACCGACTCGATGGCACCTAACAACAACAACATACAATCATCAACTAAACATAAATACAAGAACACTACAATGTCTCAGAGACAACAATTTCAGTTCACATGAAGAAATGAAAACTACTCAAATGTACAAGATGCAGAGCTAGAAAATGTTACTAAGAAAAGGTAATGGGACTACCTGAGAAAGAATTCAGAAAAGTGATAGATACTTTCAATGGATTTAGAAAAACATCAAGGAAAACAAGAAAATAGAAAAACATTAGGAGAAATCAAGAAAACACTACAAGAACAAACAGACAAATGAAAAATTGAAACAATGAAAGACCTGTAAGGAAATTCAGATGGTTAATACTAAGATTTCAGAAATTATTTGAAAAGGCAAAGGAGTAGATTTGAACCAATGGAAGCCTAAATTAGTGAGCTTGAAGATACAGTCTCAATACTAGTAAACCAGAAGTACAATCAGAGAAAAGAAGGAAAAGCCAAAGAAAGTATAAAATTTATGTAAGATATCATGAAGAAGAATAATTTATAGGTGACAGGAATTCCAGAACTGGTAGAGACAATAAAATTCACACAGAAAATTGTTGAAGAGTTGTTGGAAGAAAATTCTAACATTATGAAGTACGAGGAAGATAGATGTTCAAGAAGTTGAAAGAACATCAAACAGGATAGACCCCAAAGAAAATCACTAAAAATGTATCAAAAACCAACTTGCCAAAATCAAAGACAAAGAAAGAATCCTGGTAGCAGCTTGGGAAAAACAAAAAGTTACCTGTAAAGAGAACCAATAAAACGATCAAGAACAAGGACCAGTGAATGGTTTGAAATCAGGAAAACACGGTGTGCTCCAAGACTGTATTCTTTCACCATACTCCTTCAATCTGTATACTGGGCAAATAAACTGAGAAGCTGGAGTATATGAAGAACATGCCATCAGGATTGGAGGAAGACTCATTAACACCCTGTGACCTGCAGATGACATAACCTTGCTGGCTGAAAATGATAAAAACATTTAACAAAACAGGAATAGAAGGGAATTTCTTAACATAATTAAAAGCACATATACAAAGCCTAAGGAGCTCTGGTAGCGTAGTGGTTACAAATTGGGCTGTGAACCGCAAAGTTCGAAACTACTAGCTGTTCCGTGGGAGAAAGATGAGGCTTTCTGCTCCTATAAATATTTACAGCCTTGGAAACTCTGTACAGGGTTGCTATGAGTTGGAACCGACTCCACGGCACATAACCAACCAACCAACCATACAAAGCCACCATCATTCTCAATGGAGAGAATCTGAAACCATTCCTCTTGTGAACAGGAACCAGAAAAGCTTGCCCTTTTATCATCATTCTTCTTCAGTATTGTGCTGCAAGTCTCAGCTAGAGCTATAAGACATTTTTTTCAGATGGTTGTAAATAGAAATTCTGTGAGTCAGTTCCGATTCATGCACCCTATGTACAATAAAACAAAACACTTCCCAGTCAGGCACCGCCTTCACAATTTTTGTAACTCTTGAGCCCATTGCTGCTGCTACCATGCCAATCCATCTTGTTGGGAGCTCTTCCTCTTTTTTGCTGATCCTCTACTTTACCAAGCATGATATCCTTTTCTAAGAATGGATCCTTCTTGATAATATGTCTGAAACATAAGAGACAAAGTATTTAGAATAACTTCGTCTGGCTTCTAAGGAACATTCTGGCTATACTTCCAACACAGGCCTGTTTGTTCTTCTGGAAGTCCATGCTAATTTTAATGTTCTTCTCCAACACCATAGCTAATGCATCAATGATTCTACTGATCTTCCTTATTCATTGCCCAGCTTTCACATGAGGCTACTGAAAATACCGTGACTTGGGTCAGACACACCTTAGTCCTCAAACTGATATCTTTTGCTCTTGAACACTTTGAAGAAGTATTTGGCAATATGTCATTTGATTTTTTGACTGCTGCTTCCATGAATGTTGGCAGAGAAATCTAAGCAAAATGAAGTCTTTGATAACTTCAATCTTTTCTCAATTTATCATGATGTGACTTATTGGTCCAGTGGTGAGGATTTTTGTTTTCTTTACATTGAGGTGCAATTCATACTGAAGGCTGTGGTCTTTGATCTTTATCAGTAAGTATCTTAAGTCCTCTTCACTTTCAAGCAACCAAGATTGTATCATCTGCATATCACAGATTGTTAATGACCTTTCCTGCAATCCTGATGCTACTTTCTTCTTCATGTACTCCTGCTTCTTGGATTGTTGCCCAGTATACAGATTGAATGACTATGGTGAAGAATACAGTTCCGGCACACACCTTTCCTGATTTTAAACCATTCACTGGTCCTTGTTCTGTTTGACTAACTGTCTCTTTGTCTATGTACAGGTTCCTCAAGAGCACAATTAAGATTCACACAGTTGAAAATATTTTCATAATCAATAAAGCACAGGGAAACATATTTCTGGTATTCTTCGTTTTCAGCCAAGAGCCATCTGATGTCAGCAATGATATCATTATTCCATGTCTTTGTCTAAATCCAGTTTGAACCTCTGAAAGTTCCCTGTCGATGTATTATTGCAACTGTTTTTGAATTACCTTTAGCAAAACTCTATTTGCTTGTGAAATTAATGACACTGTCCAATGGTTTCCATGTTCTGAGGGGGCACCTTTCTTTGGAATGGGCACAAATACATATCTCTTCCCATCTGTTGACCAGGTAGCTGTCTTACAAATGTCTTGGCAGAGATGAGTGAATGCTTTCGGTGCTTCATCAGTTTGTTGAAAGATTTCAATTTGTAAGACAGCAATGCCCAGAGCCTTGTTTTTTGTCAATGACTTTAGTGCACCTTGGATTTCTTCCTTTAATACCATTGTCTCTTGATCATATGCTAATTCTTGAAATGGTTGGACATCGACCACTTCTTTTTGGTACAGTGACTCTGTGGATTCCTTCCATCTTCTTTTGATGCTTCCTGTTTCATTCAATATTTTGCCCATAGAATCCTTCAATATTTCAGTCGAGGCTTGTATTTTTCCTTCAGTTCTCTCAGCTTAAGAAATGCTGAGCATGTTCTTCTCCTTTGGTTTCTTAATTCCAGGTCTTTGCACATGCACATTTCATTATAAAACTTGACATTGTCTTCTCAATGTGCCCTTTGGAATTTTCTATTCAGCTCTTTTATCTCTTAACATCTTCCTTTTGAGTTAGCATCTGTATGTTGAAAAGCAAGTTTCAGAGTGTCTTTTGATTTCCATTTTGCCTTTTCGTCCTTTCTTGTTTTCTTAATGACTTTTTGCTTTCTTGATGATGTTCTTGATGTCATCCCACAACTCTTTAGATCTTTGGTTATTAGGGTCTTATGCATCAAATCTATACTTGAGATGATCTCTAAATTTAGGTGTATTATGTTCAAGGTCATATTTTGGTTCTCATGGACTTGTTTTATTTTCTTAAGTTTCAGCCTGAACTTGTGTATGAGCAGTTGCTTTGGCTGATGATATTGAGTTTTCCCACCATCTTTCCTTACAGATGTAGTCAATTTGATTTCTGCATATGCCATCTAGTGAGATCCATATGCAGAATCATCTTCTATGTTGGTTAAAAAAAGTTATTTGCAATGAAATAATTCATCTTGTGAAATTCTATCATGTGATTTCCAGAATAATTTCTATAACCAAGGCCATATTTTCCAACTACTGATCCTTCCTCTTTGCTTCCAACTTTTGCATTTCAGTCACCAATACATCTTGATTGCATGTTTGATCAGTTTCAAACAAGAATTTGGTAGCATTCTTCAATTTTATTATTTTCTTTAGTGGTTGGTGTGTAGATTTGAATAATTAGTGGTAGTAATTGGTCTTCTTTGTAGGTGTGTGGATATTAATCGATCACAGGCAGCATTGTACTTCAAGATAGATCTTGAAATGTTGTTTTTGATGATGAATGAGACTCCATTCCCCTTCAATTTGTCATTCCCAGCAAGATTTTAAATGGCCAATACCAATCCATTTCAGCCTAGAGTATTGATCTTTATACTTTCCATTTCATTTTTGACAATTTCCATTTTTTCCCTAGATTCATACCTCATACATTCCATGTTCCATTTATTAATGGATATTTGCAGGTGTGTCTCCTCATTTTGAGTTGTGCCCCATCAGCAAATGAAGGTCCAGAAAGCTTTATTCCATTTTAATCATCACAGTGAATTCTATTATGTGGAGGCAACTCTTCCCCAGTCTCATTTTCAGTGCTTTCCAACCTGAAGCACTCATCTTCTTGAACTATATCTGACAATATTCTGGTGTTAGTCATACTGTTTTCCTTTTCCGGCACTAGAGCTGACAATGTTCCGCTGCTATTCATACTGTTTTCATCTTCAGGCACTAGATCTGACAATGTTCCACTACTATTCATACTGTTTTCATCTTCTGGTACTAGATCTGACAA